>NC_084666.1:74723742-75023742 GCF_028389875.1 Rhea pennata
TGTCATGTGGCTGCATGCTGTGGCTGCGTGTGTCTGCTCCCAGATAGGAAGCGTTCGTCATCGCTGTCACCCTAAAACCCTTGGGACAGGCCAGTGCACTTAACCCCCTGTTTACGCCTTAGCTGAGCACTGATTTCAAGGAAGAATTGGAGTGAGCTTCTGTTGCTACCAGGAGCTCTAGGACTCCTTTGAAGACACTGCAACTCTTGGGGATCTTTTTACTCTGCTGAAGGCAGCTAGGCATTCCCTGGGTCTAGTTATTTGCTGTCAGATGTTTTCAGGGCACAGAATGGTCCATGTATTCTCCCCAGCTTTGGGCCACAGGCTTCTGTCATATGTGATATGTCTCCCTCCCTCCTGCTGCAGGCACCCATAATTTTGTACAATTGCCTCTTCCTCAAAAAGAAATAGATACCGAGGAGCATGTATTATTTGTAACACCATGAAGGTCAAGCTTCTATCAAATCTATCATCTAGCTTGCTTGATGTCTCACTTTTTTATGGCTCTCTCTCAAGACAAGCAGCAAGTGTCTGTGGGTGGGTTGGTGGGTGTAACGTTTGTCATTCAGTGATCTCTGAGTTTAAAAATATGACTTGTGAATTACCTGATGGGAACAGTTTTAGAAGGCAGTCCACACCCAAAACATTTTAGTTCTCTAGTGGGAAAAGGTATTCAAAGAGATGCCTATTTAAAAACAAAATTAAGCATGAAGGGAACAGGGCATTGAGTCGAGCTAAATACATGCAGGCTTGGGCAGTGTCAGTGTTTAAATGGCTGATGTTTTTCATTGTAGTCCTAGTGCTTTTTGTGAGGTAGCTCAGGTTACTTGTATTAGGGAGAGTGGGAGCAAAGCAGAAGTAAAATGGGGTGAACTGGGGCTTGTTTGCTGCCTTAGAAAGAACAAGAGAGTGGAGAGAGAGAGAGAAACACTGCAGTTAATGCCTTGCTCTGGCCAGAAGATCTCTTGGGGAAGAAAAGAAATGTCAGAAAGCACTACCTAAGCTCCTGATAGTTTCTAGCTCCTTCAGAACCGGAAACTGCAGAAGAAAAGCATTTACATCCCATAGTTTTTGTAGATTGTCATTTCCCCTTTAGGCAAAGGTTTGCAGTTAGTGATGGCTTGATTTAGTTAAGCACGCCTGCACGTAGCAATCCAAGGAGGTGACTTAGGATAAAAATCTATCTCAGAGTAGTTGCAATTTCCCAATCAAACATAGATATTTAGCAGCAAGTGCAAATATGCTTTAGCTGCCTACTTAGCATAATGTTAAGTACAAAACACAGTAGATGTTCTCCTGCACAAGATGCATTTTCTTGTCTGCACAGTGACGCCTTTCCAATACAGATAATGCGTGAGACTGTACACGTTCTTGTAGTATGTAGTATGTGCTATGTGCTGTTTCCATTCACTTTTGCCTAAACGAACTAACAGAGTTGGATATTTTCTTGAATTATTTGCCTGCACGTTTTGCTCTTGAGGTTCCCACCCATAATTAATTCTGAAAGTCGGAACTAAAGTGAACCCTGTATTTTAAAGAGGACAGAAGAAAAGAGTATTTTTTTATTCCAGACATTTTGCATGGTGCCTGTTTAAGTTTGATATTAAGCTCTGCTGCCGTGTGGCGCCGAAGACAGAAAATTGGCTTCCATTTAATGAAGACTGTTTTGGTTTTGTGTGTTTCTTCACACCTCAGGCTTCCACTTTATCCTTTCAAATCCAGTTTTATTTTAGGAAATGTTCATCACTGGATGTTCAGGTAGTTATTTGGAAAATTTTGTCTAGGATATGCATATTCAAAATTCAGAAAAGTTGAGCAACCAATGTAGAAGCTCCCACCAATAGGGAGTGAGTTGAGTAAGTAAAATCCTAAATCATTCCGTAAATGTGTTCGACCTAGAAATATGACACTAATATCCAGTCTACTGCTTTGCTTGCTGTATTTGCTTCAAGCAAATGTTGTATCTTTTTAAATGGATTTTAATTTTTTTAATTGAAGAATGGTATTTATTTCAAAGTACCCTTCTCTAGTGCAGAAGCAGTGACTTCCTGTGCTGAATGAGCTATGCTACTTTCAATGCTGAAAATCCCAAAATAAATGTGGGTAAAGGAAAAAAAAAACAAAAAACTTGGAATCAAATTATAGTTTTACTATGGAATGTTGGGGGGGAGGGAGAGGGAGAGGGGAAAGGAGAACCATGCTATAGAAACACAACTTCTCCCTGTGCAAGTAAGCATTTATGCCTTCTGTGTACTCAGAAGGAAGTAAGAACCAAAAAAGAACAAAAAGAACATAGTGTATAAGTACTACGTTGCAGGAAGTTATGACTGTCACCTTCCTTCCTCCAGAAATTCAGCATTTGAGGTCCACAGACAGGAAAGAAAAACCAACCTGTCATCAGTGCCACACATTTAAGACTGAGATCTCTGCAGTAGTCACATCAGGATGAGCTCATGCCTATAAATGAATACTGTTAAATTCAAAATCTCCTATATAGGCAAAGAAGAAGCACAACTTATGTATAGCCAAAAATTTGTTGTTAATATAGTGGAATCTTTAAGAGTCTAATCGCAATTAGTCTAGATGTAATTGTTTCAGAAAAAGGAAGAACGATAGCATTAGAATACTTCTATACAGAAAAAAGCTCAATAATAATGCAGTTAATACTGTTAAGTACATTTTGTTTCTACCCATTTTCCTGGTGTTATCTTTGCTTTTTCAGGACGTCATTCTGGTGACAGCAGTGGCTGTTACAGGGAGATGTCAGCATCCCTGTTCTTTGCTAGGGAGAGTGTGTTTGTGTTTCTTTTGGTGTTGGTTTCTTTTTCCTTGCTCTAGGATCCACTTGGGGTCATTTTTATGTTTGCTAACATGCCTCTACAGCTTTGTTTTTTCTTCATTGGTCTGCAGCTCCATATTACATCTGAGTTTATCCAATTAACAAATGATTTAATCCAAAGTCATACAGGCCAACAGTTCCTTCTTAAAAGGAAGAGAGTTTATCCCTCCAGCTATCTCATGAAAGAAAGGACGGGCTGTTTTTGAGAAGGTGCTTAGTTACGTTATTGCGGACAAGGGTTCAGATTTGTGAAATCTGAATATAGTTGTAAGGTGAGTGAAGTGCTTAAGTCCACAGCTCAGAGAAGATTAAAGATCAGATTTTTCCTTTTTGTGATTCTGACTCTGTTTATTCAGTGAGAAGTGCTGAGGCCCTCATGATGCTACAGGATGCCCAGGCACTTTGAGTTGTGGAGTTTACTGCAAGGTTTTGCATCGATGCCCTTTCTTAGTTTTTTTCAACCCAGTTTCCATCACCAGTGTAATCAAATTTCATCCTGGGATCCCAGAATGATTTTATTACAGTAACTGTACGTTGAGGGATCACGTGAAGTCGGCAGTGCTGTTGAACCACTTTTAGCAGAAGCTGCTGTCTTCACGTTGTTTAGGCCATTTGCTGCTTACAGCAGGTACTGAGTCATCAAGGTGTAGCAGTGACAAAAACACAATTGAGGTTAGTAGTATATTGTAACTAACAGTCCTTGTCCATTTTCCTTGCTTTACTCTTTAGAGCTGTCATGCAAATTAGAAATAGATTTGATAAACCAGATCTTGTATGAGCAATCGCTAAAAAGGCTTTCAAGCTTCCTCATTTTTTTTTGATGGATCCTTCCTCTACCTGCACACCCTCCAGAAGCTTAGGCTAATGAAGGAAGTCTTTTTATGGCTTTGTATTCTCCATTTCTGTTGTTTCTGGAGAGGTGTCTTGCAGAAGACAGTGGGATTTATGCAATTTCCTTAAAGAAACCACAGATCCTACCATATAATTACTTCTAGGCACAGTGTGAGGCTCAGAGACTTTACTGTTAACATATGTGACTTGGGAGTGTGTTAAATGCAGGCAACAGGGTTCAATAATATTAGAATCATAGAATGGGAAGGTTGGAACGGACCTCTGGAGATCATCTAGTCCAACCCTCAGCATAGCCCATACGGGGATCGAACCTGCGACCTTGGCATTAGCAGCACCACGCTCTGACTGACTGAGCTAAACCTGCCCCCTTAATGATACGTATGTCTGCAACTTGTAGCAGCATAAATACTAGAAACCCTCGTGGAAGTTTTTATCAATGATTTGGGTCCTGAACTTATTCTAAAAAAAATGAAGGAAAGTTTTGTGTATCTGCTTGAGACTGGAACCAGAGAAGCGAAAAGAGCTGGTTGAGAACAGCGAGCCTATCTTAACTATGCCAGAATCTCTCTTGTATTTCTTTGCGTCAGCCTTCCCTATTTGTTTATTGAACATCTCTATCTTTATGTTTGAGTGATTTGTTAATGACTAGTTACGGAGAAGTGTGAATTCTGTGCATGAAGATAATTATTTAGTATTCATTTCTCATGAATCTTTTTCTTTTTGAAAGATTTCTGCTGCATTATCTCCTGTGCAGTATCCCTGCGTGCATTCAGCATGCAGAGAAATCAGTTGTGTGATTATAGTGATTTACACTGGGAACAGTGAATAGGAAATAGTCCAAGTCAAAAGATTGTTACTAGCATGTGTGATCGCGTGTACATTAATTTTCTGAGGTGTACCAGTGAATTCAGTTGGAAGTTTAGCAGAGTGTGAATACAGTTGTGCAGCAGAATTAAGTCTTGTCATTTAAAATGTGCTCATGTAAATTGATCGGTGCGGAATTGCACAGCAGAAATAGGAAAAAAATGCTTTATTCACAAATGCTTCGGTCTAGGGAGAGCGTTAAAATGTTATTCAAAGTGAATGGTTGATGCAGATCTATGACTGATACCTGAATCAGAATTAGGTAAATTGATTTTTAGGATGAATAAATAGAAACATTTATTGAACCTAGCTCTTGGAAATACTAAGATGCAACTCCTGTTGAAATCCACGTGCATGTTGTGTGCATATGTAATTTACTGTTTAAGGATCCTGAGTGAATGGTGCTCGCTACTTAAGTAATTTTAAGAGCTACTTTTTATTAGTTTGGCAGTATTCTGTACATGATCTCATTTAAAGCTGCAAGTTCCTAAATACTAAGCCCAACAGAGCAATACTGAGAGGTCACAGAATCGGAGAAGGGTTGAGGTTGGAAGGGACCTCTGAAGATCATCTAGTCCAAACTGCCTGCTCAAGCAGGGTTACCTGAGAACGTTCCCAGGGATTGTGTCCAGACGTCTTTTGAATATCTCCAGAGAAGGAGACTCCACAACCTCTCTGGGCAGCCTGTTCCAGCGCTCTGTCACCCTTGCAGTAGAGAAGTTTTTCCTCGTGTTCAGATGAACCTTCCTCTGTTTCAGTTTGTGCTTGTTACCTCTTGTCCTGTCGCTGAACACTACTGGAAAGAGTCTGGCCCAGTCTTCTCTACACCCCCCTTTAAGACACTTATACAAATTGGTAAGATCCCTTCTTAGTCTTCTCTTCTTCAGGCTGAACTGTCCCAGCTCTCTGAGTTCTCCTCATAGGAGAAATACTCCAGTCCCTTCATCGTAGTAGCCTTCCGCTGGACTCGTTCCAAAGGCTCAGTGTTTCTCTTGCGCTGGGGAGCCCAGAACTGGACACAGTACTCAAGATGAGGCTTCACCAGGGCTGAGGAGAGGGGCAGGATCACCTCCCTCAACCTGCTGGCAGTGCTCTTCCTAATCAGCCCAGGATACAGTTAGCCTTTTTGGCCAGAAGGGTATGTTGCTGGCTCATGGTCACTATTGTGACTGCATCCAAAATATCCAACCCAAGAGGTTTAAAACAATCAGTGTGAAACATATCTACAGTAAGTTACTCCGAGGCGTTCTAGTTGAGGATGTTGAATGATGGTTTTGCTGATGCTCCAAGAGAATTGCTATAAACAGGCTTATGTATAAGCGAAACACTAGACCTTTTCAGGAGCTGTGACTCAAGCATTTGCTTAGCTTCTTCACCAGATCAAGCTCATAATGAGGAAAGTATTGCTAGTTTTTGAAAAATGGCTTCCGCCTTCAGTAAGTACAAGTCAAATTGCTGCCCATCTATTAGTCAGGGCTATATTGACTGTATGTATGCAGCTTTTCCAGGCTTTCAGGAGGACTGTGGTAACGCTTCCTGTCCAGCCACGCTGAGCAGTGGTAAATTTAGCCAAAAGGGAGGCATAATTATAGTATACAAACCAGAAGAGTACTGGCTGCTCTCCAGGAGGAAGATCTGGCTGTCCATATAGATTTCTTCTTCCCTCAAGTAGCCCACCATTCCAGTCAATCGTGTGCCTCAACCCCACTTACTTTCACTTACGGGGTTCCTTTTCATAGAAATCATTTAGATCAATCTTTTCCTTCTCTGTTTTTCCCCCACAACAAACCAGAGCAGTATGCAATGTTTATAGAAATCTGATAGGCATGCAAATGCAGCTGGCTGTATTTCAAACCTAAACCTTGGAGCATATTACCCGAAACAGTAAGCTGATTTCAGGACAAAGCTGGGCCCAGCTCATTGTTTTATCACATTTCCTAAGAGTTGCACTTCTTTGCCTGTATGTGACACAAATCTCTGAAATTCCACTTTGAGAGTGAGTGAATTCGGTGGGAAGTGCTGGAGGGATGCGAGCCCATGAACTGGGCCTCAGAGACTAGTTTGGAAGTGTTTCCTTGCATTGCAGGAGCCTTGCAGTTGGAGAAGGCAGTCCCGCCGGAGCAGGTGTATCATTGCTCCTCAGGAACGCTCTGTCCTGGGAGAAGGCAGAGCTTATCTTGTGCATTTGATAGAGAAGTGGATATCCTCCAGCCCCCAGAATCTCCTCCGCTCTCAGCAAAGCAGGTAATTCACTTGAACTCAGGCAATTAGCTGGCTAACTCTGGGCAACCGTAAAGGCTCTACCATCATTTCAGGGCCTCAGTCTGGGAGCTGGATGGTGCTTGGCTCTGTGCTCATATCTGCTCAGGGTTCCTCTCCTAACGAGCAGCAGCTGCTGGTGGCAGCATATGCTTTGGATTTTTAAGGAAAATACATATCACGGATTCACAGGGCATCGCTTTGTGACTCACTGAAATAAAGTTTGAGAAACAGTGTAAGGTCTTGTTGTGGAGCAGTGAGGCCAATGGCTGCTCTCAGTGGCAAGCTGTGTATTCTCCTCATATGCCCAGAGAAAGCTGGCAAGGTCTTTTCACATTAAGTCATTTTTCACCAACTTCACCAGCTTGTGCTCAAAGATTGCTCCCACTTCTGAAGAGACTGACTTCTGAGCTGAGAGTAATTATAGAAGGCATGGTATTTGAGTTGTAAGTAACCAAACAGGAGGAGTTACTGTTATTGCTCTTACTATTGCTGTTGTTATTGTTATTGAGCCACCTGCTGCGTTGCCTGACCAGGACTCCCTGGTGTGCCGTGCAAGCAGCGTAAATACTAGCTCCTGACGCAGAGTAGAATCAGGCAGCTAAAACTACTGCCATTTAACTGAGACCAGCAGTCTTTAGTAATATCTATATGAAGTTAGAAGTGTTAGATCTGAAACTAGATACCTAGTCCATAGCTGGTGATGTCATGACTTCAAATTAGTTAAGTCAGCTGAAATTAGTAGATGAATATGGATTTACAGGACCTAAGAATCTGGCTCCTTGTATTTCAGTCAGGCTCTATCTAGTAATAAACATTTGACAGAAATGGTGTTAATTACCTGGCCAGCTGTGATTTTCAGCTGTGATATATACAGTTGTGAATACCAATAATTGCTCTATGAAGTTTGCTCTTGCACAGAGTAGAAGCACAAACTACAAAGTAGCATTGAACAGGTAAGTGTAACAGGCTGAACAGCCGCTGTTTCTAATTTCCATGTGCTGTAGCCACTTAGGAAACATTTTTTTACCTGTGTTTACCAAGTGCGCTGTCTACGTGCTGGTTGGAAGATCATCTCCCAACCAGCAGTAGGGACATACTAAATTATTCGAAAATAGTACTTCTCACTCCATTAAAAGAAATAGGGCTGGCATCTGTCAACCAAGTACCTCTTCCATCCATTCTGAAATACGAGCAGCAGTGCACCTCCTGACAGGCACACTGCTGCTTCAGCTAGTGCGTGTGCTGCCGGTAGTCAGACTGCCAGATCCGAAGGGCTGTGACTGCTTTAATCTTTGGGGCCCTGGCATCCAGGGAGGATGTGTGCAGTCAGCACAACGCTGCTTATCGCTGGATGCCATCCCGCAACCCTGGAACATTATACTTGCAACAGCAGGGTGAAACAAAGGCGTCTGCACTGTCAGCCTTTCCAGGTCTCTGGGATAAGAACAGCCTGCGTGCCTCTTTCAGGGTTGCTAGTGCCAGAGGAACGTCATGCTGCTGGTGATGGGCTGCTGGCAAGGACCTACTTTGTTCCTGGGAGTCTCTTCTCGGTCATATGTCTCTGCAATGGAAATGACCTTCCTAAATTCAATCCAATACTGCATCACTTGCCATATTCACAGATTATATGACAGTGCACTTTGTTTTTTGCAGAGAAACACACAGGTGGTTTGGTTTTCTTTCCCTTTCAACTTTTAAGGACCAAGGGAAAAATTACCCCGTTAAAATTTTATAATAGCACTGGAAGAAGAGCCCTTCAGTGGCCTGTGTGTCTCCTCCGTACGTGACTTACTTTCTTCCTAGCCTGTTCAACAAACACATGTTTTATTATAGCTGAGGTATAGCCACATTGCTTTCCTTAATTAAGCTTCTATATTCTGAATTCTGTAGCTTAGAGCATCATGAAAATGAATTACACAACTCTGGAAAACTTACGATTTCTTCTTTTAAGGCTCAAGAAATGACCTCGCATCCCTAGAAACTGAGAGCTATCGATGGTGATTTTTAGTTTGCTCATAAGTGTGGCATCGCATGTATTAATTTCTGCAGTCAGTTAAAGCACTGTTGTGCGCAGTGCTGTTGGTGAAATGTGAGAGATTTGCAGTAACATTCACAACAGCAATGTTCACAACATGGAGGTCTCGAGCAAAATGCGTTGCCTCGTGCTGGGTTGTCCTTAATACAGTGAAGCATGTTTTTTGTTTTAGCATTCTCTCAGCTTGCCCCTCTGGTTCAGGGTGTGAAAGGAGAGGAGACCACCTCCTTTCTACCCCTTTTGCCTAAAGAGCAAGAGCATGCCCTTCCCACGCAAGGCTCAGTCTTGTGCCAAAGACCAGCAGAAGAACTGCCTGCAGAAAGGTGCGGAGAGTAGCAGCCCTCGATGTGGGAGGGGATTTCACGTGCGGAGACGAGATTGTGGCAGTGCCCAGCTGATCAGTAGCTATATCGAAGATGGAAGTGTCTTGCTCCCTTCCCTTGTTAGCCATCCGTGCAGCTGCCAGACAGCCCTGCCTTTGACTTTCCACGGACTGCTGTGTGTTGGGGCTTCTTGGGTGCCAAGTGTCATGAGGAATCTTGTGTGCTATTGTAGCCCACTAGGTACCTGCTCTGAAATGGAGTCTATTTTCAGGCAGAGAAACCATTTCGTGAATTGGTACCTCTTGCCTGAAAGCAAAAACATTAAGTGCCCTTTTTGTAGTCTCAGAAAGAGAATTTTGTGGTACTAGGAACATGTCAGAGGCAGTTAATGGAGTGATTTCTTCAATTACACCAGCATATTCCTTTATCTCGCTCTGGCAGGGCAGGGGGTCCACATAGGCACAGTAGTTATCACAAAAATCTGGACATCAAAAAAAAAATGGGAACAAGGTTTAAAGGTGCTAATTGATGTTTTTTGTGCTGATTCTATATATTTAACAGGATAACCTAGTCCTCTAGCGTCTTTGAACCAAGAGCTTGGGACAACCGATGAGTGGAGTGTAGGAGGTTAATATGTGCCTCAACGTCCCAGCTACCCCTTCCTGCAGCATATAGGGTGTGTGAGTTTTGATTGGTGCATAACTTTGTGAACAGAGCTTAATTTCAGCAGCTACCAAGTGCATCACGCTAAAGAAAGATGTAACTGTTGCCCACATTTTTCCAAGCAAGAGGGAAGTTTTTCTGGAGAACTGCTGCCTCCAACTGTCCATTTCCTGGGCAGCCAGGTAAGGGATGGGCATTTGCTAACCTGGAGTATTGCACAGATTGCAACATGAGGGAACAGGGTCTGTAGCAGGAAGGAACATCATTCTGCAAAATTTTTTGCGTGTTTACTGTTTTGCAGTTCAGGTTAGTGAGAGGTGCTCAGCTAATACAGGATTCAGTCACAAATACCTTTTCTTTCTAGTAAGCACCAGCACGAAGGAACAGTCTCACTTGCTTTACTCAGATAACTCGTGTGAGTGAGTGCTCACCTGCATTAGCTCTCTGTGCCACAGTAACCAGAATAACTGGTGCTGTAGGTCATGCACACTGTGTAGTCCTCAGGCTCATTCTCAGACTCCAAGGTCTGTAACTGAATTATCACAAAAAGTAACAACAGTTCAACATAAAAGAAACTGACAAGCTATAGTGTACACACAACTGTATTCCTCTTGTCCTGCTTTATGAATAACATCAAAGAATGTTAGAATAGCAAAATATTTGGAAATCCAGGGTCAAATCCCAAACTCCACAAATCATCTCACTGTGAAACAGGACCTAAGTTTGTCTGTAACGTGCTAGATATGCTGATTAGTTGCCATATAGTATCTAAAAAAGTGATGCATTCGGTCCATATGATTTCTTTTTGCCTTTTAAACTTAGTAGAAAATAGATTTGATATTTTATTATATTAATTTTTTGCTTTCTTTTTCCTTGATCCCTTATGCAGTTCATCAATGTTTGGTTGCAAACACTGGAGGAGACTTGCCATACAGATCAAAATAAAGTTTGCCTTGAACTTATGAAAGCCCTCACACTGGAACTTTTTCTAGGCTCTTGAACTGCACTGCGGTATTTGTGCTTGAGCTGGGTGTCACTTGACTCCTCAGGTAAGTCCACTGGAATGAATAGAATACTTCAGGAGTAAGTGGCTCTCTGAAAAGCTTAAAGGAAGCAGAAGTGGCCCTCAGCCCCATCTTATTTGATCAGCGGACTCTTTGGATAAGATTAATTTACCATATAAAATTTGGAAAAAACAGAATCCTGAAAAGGAAAATTTGAAAGACTTTTCTGTCATAAATGACCAGTAATGCATAGATCATGTCATCACAGTGTTGTGACTAACACCACTGTGAGACACATTTTGCAGGTTTTTGCTGTAACCAAAGGTAAAGACTGTTCAATCTTCTGTTTATAAAAACATTAGTTGTTATAGGCAGTATATTGAATCTGCTTTTTTCAGTCAAGTCAGTGAATTAATCTATATTTATTTCTGCATGTTCTTACTATACCTCTACTTTACTTGGGTTCTGACTGTTTATCTGTATGGTATCTGAACCCCGGGCTTTGGATCAACAATTGTTGCTGCTGGAGTCTCTGATGGAGTATGGTAGCTAACTAATATTAAAAGTGTATATGCCTGCTTAGATTTACAGTCAATATATAACCTTTTCCTTCCCACTCATCTATATTGCACCAGAGAGAGATTGCTAAAGAAGGTGAAGGCTGCCGTTACATTTCTTTACATTGCAGCAATAGCTTGTGCAGTTCCAGTAGGTCTTTCTCACAGATCTTCCTTTTTGTAAGGACTGGAGACTTTAGCGATCCTTCACGTTGATGAATTATGCGAATGATGAGTTGATGTGTTTAACTCACTGATATGAATTTAACTCACTAATGAATTATATGAATAATGTGATTTATTTTCTCTGATAGTAGCAGAGGCTTTTTAACTTACTGTTTACTGTTCTAAAGGGTTCACTTCTGCCAAAAGTCCTTCTGTTGTAAGAAGAAATTATTTCTGTAAGCTCCAGTGCTTTGCAGCAAAATGAACTGGCTTTTCTGTCGTTCTGGTAATCTCTCCTTTTCTTTAAATAACCTGAAACAGCCATTAATTCCCCTCATCCTTTTTTTTTTTTTTTCCCTCTCCCCACAGATACATCAAACTGAAACAGAAAATGACAGCATCAATGGAGAATGTGAGGCAAGCTCTGCTCCTTTTTACCCTTCTCCTAATTCTCTTGCGTGCTTTATTTCCTACTTCGCAGAAGCCAAAAAGTCTTTCCTCCTTCTGCTTCTAAAAGAGATTTTCTGGATAAAAGTGCACATTTTGTTTTGGTTCTCAACCTCTCTGTTATTTGAAGGTGGATTCTCCTATTTCTCAGGCTGTTTAAGCATCAGAAGAAGCACAGTCCCTGTGGTGTAGAAAATTTAATTGAATTGTTACTCTCGGTCATTTTTAATTTCAGGAATTAATTACTCCTTTCTGACCTGATAGGTTGCTCAGCCCAACTTGAAGGCAAGAATCATAATTGACAAATCCATGTGCTTACAGTCCTCAGAAGAGTTGGGAGTGGCAAAACAGATATAGTTTTGAAAGAACGTGACACATCCTGTCAGCAGGACAAGGTAAGCCCATCAGCAGATTTGTCATCTTTGACAATATCTACCGTCCATCTAGCCCTGGTTAGGCTTAACTGTTATGAGTATTGCAGTGCTGGGGCAAGCACTTTTTTTTTCATTTGTTGAAGGCCCAGCACATCTTTGGCACGACCAATCTATGGCATAGTAAATGCTTGAGCTGAACAAATAATTGATCTCTGTGTGTGAGATCAAATGCTTCAATAGTGTGCTGAGGTTCTGCTGCTGTCTCCTAGGGAATACATCTCAGCACTGTACTGAAAAACTAACAGCTAAAAATGATTTCAGCATTAGTTTCATTAAAATAATTGAGTTTTGTTATTAATTCAGCTGAAGGAAATACAAAATTTCAAGCGCAGAGGCACGTATGTTCAGAAGGACTCTTCTACTCATGCCAAATAGAGCAAATGATGAAGCTAAGGTGAAGCAATTCTGGGATGCCGGTTCTAATATGGCAAAACATAGAGTTGGGGGTCTGCAAGACAGAGGGAGACAGAGAAAACTGACTTCCTGTCTGACCATGGGGAGTTACTAGGTTTCATTGCTAAAAATGGTCTTTATTTGGAGTATGTTCGTTTTGGGGTGCCTAAATATGGCCAATTTGTAGGGGTTCTTTCTGTCCCCCCTCCCAAACCTGCCCCCTAGAGGTGCTGAACACCTAAAGCTTGCAGTTAAAAGCTTGAGGTTTTTAAGTGGACCTAGTTGAAAATCTGACTGACACTAATCATTGTTTACCAGAACTACTAACCAGGCAGCAGGGAAAGGCTTTTTGTGTGCAAGTGTTAAAGGTACTGTGCAATTCATGGTCTATGTTGGAGCTGGTGACACTTCAGAGGAGAGAAACAGATGCTGTACAGATGCAGTCTATTTCATCCTAAAATAGACATCTAAAATAGATCAAATGATTTGTGCCGTTAAAGCTGCTTGTTGTCTCTTACTGTAAAGGAAGTCTAATCATAGACGTCTAAAAGTAGGTTAATGATCCTATCCTGATACTGTAAGGAGACAAAGGAAAATGGCTATTCTTTTTGATAAAATGTATGGCTGTACCTTTAGGGGACCCTGTATACCTGTAGTTCAGGACTCCAGGACTGAGGTTAGTTCCTGTGATTTGTTTATTCCTGTTTCTTTGTCAGTGAGGAGAAATACACAAGTTTTAAAGAACAAGTGTAAGTCAAACTTGCACATGACTCCTCACTACAGAACAAGGATGGTGACTTCCATCTGCTGTATCACACCGTTTGTGTCTTACCAGTTATCTAGGGAGAAGTGTTAAATATCGATATCATTTTTTAAAAGTCTAAAATGTTACCATTAGCCACTGCACTTTTCTGTCATATTAATACTGTTAAGTGCTGGTAATATTTACTCAGACTTTAAAGAACAAGAAAAATGCTTAATGCATTTGCTTAGCTTCTTTCCAGGTGCATAGGAGACAAAAAAAAAAAAAAAAAAAAGGGGGGGGGGGGGGGAAACAAGCTGCTTCTCCCCTTCTGTATCCACAACTGCTAGTTGCGGTTTATCCACCTGCAATTATCACCAGTTGTGTGTCTCACCAGCTTCCAGTCCTTCGTTTATTTAGAAACACTGTACCTTGGAAGAACCTGCGCACTGCAATTGCACCGCTCACTGATGCACCATGCAGTGGGAGATACAGCAACTACTTTTGCAAGGTGGTGGTGTTCCCTTGGAGGAGTTTAGTTGTTGATTTAATGGGAACAGGACTGGGCCCATGCAAACCATCTAGTGACAGAAAAAAACAGCTAACTTACAGGATTTGGTACCCCTTTTAAAGAAGCGGAGCAATGCAGTATGGATTTGGTGCTGGTTAATTTGCAGGGCTAATGTACATTCTAGAAAAACTAGTATTTTAAAGACAATGGTTTTCCTGTTTGTTCCAAATTTAAGCAACATTGCATTTTAGCACCTGTCACTAGTAAGTAGCTGGCAAATGGATTTAGATCTGCATATAAGCCATGAGCTGGCAGTGCTTGAAAAAAGGAGGATTCATGCATTGAGTCCTGATCTGATTCTGATTTTTCTTTCTCCAGTTCTCTAGTCTTCTGGGTTTTGGTGCTGCTCTCAAAACTGATAGTTGTAATCAGAAGAAAAGTGCACTAACAAGATAAATATTAAGACATTGTCTTTGATACTGTGCACTGAAAAAAGCAATGGAACCGTGCTTTTGGGGGGGAAAATATGAATTTCTTTAGTTTTTGATCCTGAGAGTTCTGAATTGGAGAACAGCTTTCATATGCCTCCACCCCTCACCTTCTCCTTTGCTTCTGTCTTCATTTTGACTTCTCTAATCTCTCCTGCTCTCTGCACACGTATTGTTTCTCCATCCTCACAAACACCATGTAGTCCACTGTAGTCCAAACAAAAAGCTGTGTGTTTCTGCATCTTTGTACCAGTCCTGCAAATCATCTTCCGATTCAGCCACCTCCTCCTTTGTAGTGTGAGTATGCCATCTTTAGCTTGACCACTTGTCTCCCTTTCCCCCTTACCCTGTTACTTCTGATGTGTGCCATCTCAAAGGACAGAGCAACTAGTGGCAATAGGAAGCAAGGACAGGCGATGATTTTCATACAGGTACATGATGGAGCTCTGTATTATTTTTCAAATCTGTGAATTTTAACCATGTCCAAGCAAATAATTACTTTTTCTATCACAGGAGCATTCATTCAGTGGATAACTTACTCTTAATGCTATTTATGAAATATACTGCCTCCATACATAAAATAAAGTCATGGATAATGTGGAATTAGCGAGTTGACTCAAGAGGAGAGCAAAGCTTAGTTAAATTACTGCATCATAAATGCCTACAGCATTATTCTTTTGGAGATGGTTTTCAAAGCTTGCCTATGAATTGTGCTTGATGTTTAATTAAAACAGATTTTTATCTGTTTTACAGATAAAAATTGTTCTACAGTTTTTCTTATTGTAGGTTGTGCTTTCCAAAGGAACTTACGCAGATGTGCAAATTACATTTAAAATCTGGTCAGACATTTTGAGAATTTAGGTAGGGACTGACACCTCATTGCAATAGGCAGGTGAGGCATGTCTGCATTTATTTGCAATAGCATGGCACATCTGCGATCAACAAGCGGGCATGGGTGGGGTTGAGGGTGCAGTTTGAGTGTCTAAGTCTGAAAATACAGTGCTGAAAAAGGTAATGGAAAACCTTACCGGGAAACTTTCTACAGAAGGAAAAAGACAGCCGCAATTGATGGACTTCTTAACTATTTCAAAGAAGTTTTGAATGATTCATTTAAAAAAAGTTCTGTGTAGTTAAAAAAAGAAAAAACTTTTCTTTACTCTTTCTGAATTTTTAATAACCCCCTCACAGGAGGGTTATTTAAGTAGAATTTATTTATTCAGTGTATTCAAACCATTCTTTCACATATGTTAAGTAACTGTTCATGTATCCCTACAGACAAAGGAAAAGTAGTTACACGTGTACTTAAATGAAAATCTTCATACTGGGGTCAAGATAACAAAGGTGATGAGAGGGAGAGCAGCAGAGATGGGTTGAAGTGCAGAAGGAAACAGCGACAGTGTAAAAGTGAGCAAGAGCTTGTGCCAGTATGCATGTGTGCCTGGCATAACCAGTAACATGGTTTTCCTTCAACTAGCAACAAGTTTACAGATCTAATAAAAGCAAATTTTAGCTGCTTTTTGGCAATAGTACCAAGGGCCTTGAAAATATTTGGCAGAGCAGCAAATGAAAATCACTTACAATGGCCATAAGCTCAATGAAATCCATGAAAATATTTCCAATCCACTTCAGTGGATTTGGGTTCAGGACTCAAAATAGATGTTGGGTTGACTTCAACAGTCAGGACAGGTTTGTTTCTGATTATGACAAAGCACAGCCACAAGAATATTTTGGACATCTCACTAATTTTAGAAGGCTGTATTAGTCACTTGCTGGTTTTTGCCACTAGAGGTCAGTCAGAAAAATTAACAAGTTCCCTCACGTTGTGTACTGTTACGTAAAAATGAAAGGAGAAGACTCAAGGGCTGGGAATGCTGTGATTTCAGTAGTTTTGGACTGGGTTCCAAAATCCTGGTATACGTTGAATTGTCATGTCAGCAGTGCAGGTGATAAAGGTGACAAGTGACCCGCAGAGAAGCCAGGAAAGGTGAGAGCAGAAGGACTTTGCAAAGTGAGTGGCAGCTCTCGGGAGGAGGAGTGGAAGCAAGAGAGGAAGCCGAGGGGTGCCGGGCATGTCGTGCTGCAAGGAGAAAGAACACGGGGGCTAAGAGAAGGAGACTTCCCGCAGGACTTGTCCATCTCACAGCTCTGTAAGCTGTTAAAATAATCATAAGTATTACTGGGTTTAATTGCGTGTTATAAAGTTGTAACGTGCCGGCTGGGCTGTCCTGTCTGTTCTGACAGAAGCTGCTTCGGTGGTGGAGGCCGCTGGCGTGGGATGGCCACATCGTCTCGCAACGCGCTGTCCCGCGGCGCTGCGTGATCCCGGGTGCCCTGCGGTCTGAAACCTTCGTGCGCGGGCGGAAAGGTGGCCTGGTGACGGCTGCAGCGGAGTGGTCTCGGAGGGGACATCTCAGCTGTGCGCGGGGCAGGCGAGCCCACCGGTGGCGAGGGCGGCAGCCAATCGAGTGGGAGCGGCGAGGGCGGCAGCCAATGGGGCAGCAGAAGCAGCAGCCAATGAGGCCCCCGCCGCGAGAGCGGCAGCCAGTTGGAGAGCAGGAGGCGGCGGTGCAGTTCTACTGTGTTGCAGACCGTCCTAGAAAGGTTTTGGTGGGAAAGACCTTGGTCTTTCAACTCAGGACTACTAGGGCCCACTCTAGTGCACGGGGAACCAGGCACCGGAGTCCTGACTATAGTTTAAAATTCCAGTGCATAGAAAACGCATGTTTTTTAGACCCCAAAGAGGACGGTGCCCACCATGCTGAGGGTGTCAAACCTCAGCGTGATGAGATGATGCGTGCCCTTTCGTTGCAACCCTTCTCTTCCCGACTGAAAACCAGATGGATTTTGACTGCTACTCAAAGGGAGAGGAATCCATGCGAGTTTTATACATATAAAGACTTGGAAAATGGCCTCCAACTGATGTCATCCTGCGTAGGAGTGCAAAAGTGGGCCAGTAAAAATAGCCCATCTCTAAGCAGCAGTTCTCTTTCCTGGAACCTCATCTATCTAAATCGTATTTCTGCTCAAAGGTTTATCTCCTTGTGTAAGTAGCTCTATGTTGTGGGTGCTCACCAATGTTTTACTCTTGGCTTTGGATCCGAGCAGAATCCGGGCAGCGTGTGCTGTTCGGTCACCTGGTCTTCTGCATGCTCCGGGCAGTCTGGGGTATCTTCTGCATCTTCTGCAGCCCTTTACCTCAACATCAAGCAAACTGGAGATGACCACTGCTGCATGGTCTGGTACAACTGTAGTCCCACCTGAAAGTATCTGAGACTAACTGGTTGTGTTATAAAAAGGATAGGTACATGCAGTATTTTCAGACAGGCAAAACTCAGTGTTTATCCCTTTCTCAAACAGCAACATTTTGACAAAGACAACATCAGGTCTTTGGAGGCTGAGTTAAATGCAGCTTCAATTTTTTAAAAAATGTAATTGTTTAAGACAACTAAAAAAGGTTTTTAACATGAACTCATATCTGGCAAAGGACAGGGGTATAATTTTGTCTCAGCTTGAGAGGAAAATACATCCCACAGTATTTACAGCAATAGATAAGAAGAAGAGGGAAAACAACTGCCAAAGATGCACTTTTGACAGAAGATGGCTTAATCGAGTGCTTGTTGAACCCTAGGGGAGCTGTTCCGCTCACTGCAGCGGGCTTTAGGGAGACCAGTGGAGTAGCAAGGAAAGGCATGAGTGCCACCCCAGGTGGAGGTAGGAGGGCAGAGGAAGGAAGAGAAAAAGGGAAAAAGCAGAAGATAGCAAGGAAAAAATGAGGTAGAATGAAGGCAATGAATGGATGGATCAAAGAGTGGGAACAGGATGGATATGGAAAGATACAAAAATAAGGGTTCAATGCATTGTATGTAAGAGACCAGAATTAAAGAAAATATGTGTAATGATAAGAGGGGAGGCAGCAAGAACAGATATGAGCAGGCAATACTGTTCATCAGCAGAATGCATCTAACTCATTTGTGGTGTGCTCTATATCAGCATACCCAATGTTTGTTAGTGACTGATCCCCTTGTGGCCTCTGTTAGGTAGGTAAATATTGTCACCCCGCTATTATTAATAGGGGAAAAAAGCATAAGATTTTGAAGAATGAAACTAAGTCAACAAATGCGTGCGACAGCAGCATGACTTCAAGGGTCTTGTGTTCCAAGTGGCTTTACAGAGTCTTTGTGTTGCAGCAAGGGGGATGCTTTATGGAAGTGGTTGTCCTTAAGGACTCATCCCCTCGGAGCATGGAGGCCAGAGACACTGCTAAAATCCAAGTAATTCCAGAGGGTTTTCTGATTTCCAGGTTCTGCTCAGGCTACACGGGTGTGAAAGAGTAGAAAGATGACTCCTCTTTGGAGTCGGTTGCTTGTTCCGACGCATTTCCTCTAGTGAGGTATGTTGAACCCCGAGAGGTATGTTGCCTGCACCTTCATGCTCCTTGGCGTTTCCAGCTGATCTTGCGCTCCTGTTTGCAGCTGTGTTCCTGCATTAAGGGGATGTTGTGAGTGCTACAAGTTTACATGGACTCAAGGAAGACTCCAAGGTTGCAGAAGAACTCACTTAGCATTGAGAGAGCGACTTACAGAAACTTGAGTAAAAGTAAACTTGAGGATTAAGCTGTGACTCTCTTAGCTGCAGTTTATTTTTATTTGCCTTGGGTTTTGCAGCGTGACGTTGTAGCAGTGCGAGCGCTTCGGGTGCGGGGCACAAGCTGGGCTTGAAGGGCTTTCCCTTGGCACTGCCGCTGGCCTGACAAAGAGCTTCCACAGCTCTTTCCCTGGCACAGGCCCTGGCATCCCTCGGGCCACGACACCACAGCTGCAGTGTGAAGGCCTCTTTCTTCTGCGCAGGGAAACAAAAATACCTTCTTCTGGCAGGAGGGGTAAGTGCAAACAGACGTCAAAGAGCAGGAATGCTCAGTGCATGCTGCTGAAATCATTTACACTTTTTTCCCCCGATGAAACACACGTAGTCACCTTCCTCTTCCGCTCTCCGCTTGTGAATGAAGCGTAATGAAACAGTGGTCGGCAGCTCAGGCTGGGGTATTTACGTTGGGCCTGCTGCAGGATTTCCCCTCGGGGTATGACAATATTCGTCACCTGCAACTTGGCCCTGGGGAGAAGAGCGAGGCTATCTCAGGGGAGCGTGCAGAAAGGCTCTCTTTTAGAAGAAAAACTTGCAGAATGGTGACGTGTTGCTGGCATGGCGGATTTAGCAATGGCCAAATAAAGGCAAGGAAGTCATGTTCCTTGAGGGCAGGGACGGAGGGAGTGACTTTGCTCCTCGCATTGCCCTTGTCATCAGGGAGGGAAAGGACCAGCGCGTATGGCACGTGTGTGCTGATGCTGTTAGACATTATGTACATGGAGATGTGCAGTAGTCCTTTATCAATGTGTGTACCTGTATGTATATGCACATGTACCTGCACACGCACGTGTTTGCAAATCCGTGTTTTTCAGGTATGTGGAGCTGGTCTTCAGTTAATCACCTTAGAGAATAACTTTCCTTGAAAACACATCCCCAGCTCAAGTGCCTGCTCAGATGGCCTAAACAAAATCAAGGGCAAGTGGGCACTGTTGGGGAGAAGGATATGTGCGTGCTCTGAGTGTGTGTATGTGTGTGTTTATACATGTATATACATTATATATAACTTGTACACTAAAACATACAGAAGTCCATGTTAGTGTATATATGAAAAGCGGGCATGCACATCTGCATATGTCTATAGATCCATATTCACGCCCATACACATGTGCATATGTTGATGCTTGTGTTTTCCAGAGCAGAGGTTTCGCCCTTTGGAAAGCACTTGGAAGAAGCTCCGGGGGTGGCGAGATGTAGCGTGATTCCCTGCCGCGTCGTGCGATTGGTGCGTGTATCCGCGTTCCCCTACTTGTTTAGGATTTTCTTGCTCTCTCTGCACGCGTGTGTGTGCATGCGTGCGCACAAAAATAGGTATGTCCTCATTCTGCAGCACCGAGTTTTGTGTCCCTGCCCGGAGGCGCACAGGAGCTGAGTCCCAGCCAGGGTCGCGTCCTGTCCTCCGCCCCACGCTTGGGGCAGCCCCCCAGGTGTCTCGCATCTTTTGGGCTGAAATCCCGTTCCCTTCGGTGACTGTCCCGGGAGATTTGGTCCGTTCTGCTGCCGGCAAACCCCAGTCGGTGCCCGACGCGGCACCCTCCGTCGCCAGGTTTAGGGAACGGAGCGATAGCAGCCGTAGTAGCGAGCAAACGGAGCCCGCGCTCGTGGGCGCGTGCGAGCGCTTGCCTACGGTTCTGGGGGCGAACGTGAGCTGAGGGCCTGTCTGACTTGGCGATACAGGTTAAGAGGAAGCAGTCCCCAGCCTGGCTGCGACCCGGCTCCGGCCTCGGCGTGGGTGACGCTGTAATTGTTTACGTGCGTAGAAGTGGGAGGTATGTGAATGGAATAAATTTAGCAGTCCAAATAGAGAGCTAGCAGAATCCCTCATTAAATGTGAACCTGTCTAGTCATTTTGGAACCACAAGGAGCTTTTTTTAGGGAAAACACGCCGGCAGAGGCTAGCGGAAGTGTGGGAGGCCGGGTTCCCGGCGCCGCCTCCGCACATGGCAGTGCTTCCTGCCTGTGCCATTGGCTGCCCGCGGCCCGGGCCCCAGCGAGGCAGCGGTTAAATGCTTGCCCGCCGGCCCCGGGCACACAACCCGAGGAACCCAGCACAGGGGTCAGCTGGCCCCCAGCACCGAGCGCCTGAGGCAAAGCCGGCTTCAGCTACGCTTCGAGGTAAGGAGTTTGGTTTCCTTGGATTATTTCTGGGTTTGAATTCTTTGTGATTTATGGAAGGGAGTAGGGGAGGCGCTTGTAAATCAAGATTTCAATATTGCTTCCTAAGGCAAAAAATCAGCAGTTCAGCGCTCTACTCCTTTTTTGAAGAATTTTGCAATGAGTTTCAGGTATCTGGTAACATGTGGAGCAGTTAACTTGTCACAGGGAGCATAGAGCCTGCCAGGGTGACAGATACCACCTTCTGCAAACTGCAGAAGTTAGGATGTTTTTTCACTTCTTGCGGCAGTAGCTGCTGGAATTTCTGAATTTTGGCATGCAGTCGTCGTCACTTCTGTCCCACAGCGTTGTTTGCTGTGACATTGAACTGATGCAGCTGGAGTTAGGGCTCTGCACATGCTTATCTTCCTCTGCTGTTTTGCTTTCAGGCCGTGGGATGCTTTGTGGTGCTTCGGGTGGGAGATGCGATTCTATAGCCCAGGATCTTGTGGTGCCGCATGTTCGAGGCACCAGCTCTAATTCCTGCTGCTGAGCTCAGCTGCGTTGCAGATGACACCGCTGTGGGCATGGCAAATTCTGAGGAGTGTCTCTAGTCCCCCACAAAGTTTTAAAAAAGTCTGTAAGAGCATTTTCAAGTATTTCAAACTCCTAATCAAAGGAAGGTTAATGCCTAAGAGATCCTGGGAGCCAAGTTAATGACATGAGGGGAAATCCTCAACTGCTCTGAAGATACCTCAGGTTGGGCACTGAGTGCTGAGATAGCCAAGGTTATGTCAGTTAGGAAAGCTTTGCTGTGTGCTTTAGGTGCCATGATGCTTTGCGAGGTTGAATTGTACCCAAGGGCCCGTGTAAATACTTTGCTCTAACATATCCACTTCATTGCAGCTCTGGGGACTATAATTGACATGAAGACTGTTTTCTTGATAATCTTCCTCTGGGCTTCAGCCAACGCTCACCCTGTAAGTACTTGTTACAGAAATATTCAACCCCAGCCCTCAGCATTTTAACATAATTGAGGCACCCTGTACAAATTCTGTTCATTCATAGGATGTTTCTTTAATTTGTTCAGGTGCCCAACCACATGTCTGCTCATCCCAGGAGCTCTGTGGAGTGGGAGGTAAGCCGATTACCTGCAGTTTTTCATCTGGAAATAGCCTGTAAAGCAATCTGTGTCATCCACGGTGAATCATACTCAGAAGAGTCACTTAAGTGAAGAGCTGCTGCTTCTGTGGGTCTTTGAGCTGTACCCATTTATCCAGAATCTTTTGCAATTAGAATGGTTTCAGCTAATTTTATAAGCATGCATAGACCTCTGTCCCACCAATAGAGAAGTTTATTGCCAGCCGATAAACATGTGCCCAGAGCTGTGTGCCATCCAGTAACCTGTTCCCCGATGAGCCGTACTTATGCTGAGCCTGCTTGAGCATGAAGCTCTGCCAGTTTGACTAAATCATCCTCCTTTACTGCCGGAATAGAGAGCACTTCCTTGCAGTCATGGCAGCATAAGGCACAGAGCAATTCAGCTGCTTCTGGGGATTTGAAGTATTAGAGCCTTCATGCTGGTATTTCTTCCTGCTGCAGGGCTAGATGGGACCTTTCTGGTCCTGAACAGGAGGAAGTCCAGTCTCCTCCTGTATAGCCTCAATTAATCTCACACATTGCACTGTATTGGTCCTAAGTAATGGAACTTCTGTGCTCCAAGCCACCATATTTAGGGCTCTTCCAAGTTCAAAATCTTCTTATGCTTTTACATATCTCTACATTTAAGTGACATTTAAGATTCTAGTCCTAAATAATACTTGGCCATAGTTAAGAGTGATTGTTCTTTTTTAATGAATTTATTCATCTGAGGGTAATAAAAACATTCTTTAATTTTATCAAACAAGGTTTGTTTCTGTAGAAAACCCTTATAGAACTCTTTCAAAGTGCGTGTGCCAGAAGTCAAAAATGCATCTGTACCTGTATCTTTTTAACCTAGCAAAGGCTGCAAAATAAAATTGGTTGCTTTTTTTTAGTGATTTCTTTTCTTGCATCATCAAAAACAGCAGAAGTGTCAAGTCGTGTGCAATTAAAAAGGTCTTTGGTGCTTACGTGACTTAGGAGCCGTATGTTGTCTTACAGTAGAATTAGTAAATGTGCACTAACATTTAGTTAATCAAAAATACTTTATAATGTTTTGCATGCAGGACACAGCAAGCAAAGAAGATATGAATGAGCTGGCTGGCTTGGATCATGGAGATAACAGAAGCCCTCATGCCAGTAGAGAAAGGGGAGAGGTGGACATTGTGTGGGACTCTGGTGATCAGGATCCTGCAGATGGAAATGATGTTGATGAAGAGATCACCGAGCACAATGGTGGTGCTGAGAGAATCAGAATTAGGGAGGCTCAGCATAAGAACTGGGTTGATCACGAGGACACCAGTGACCTGGATGAAGTAGAAGACCAACATGAAAATAGCCTTGGCCAACACCTGGATGAGAAGCATTTCCTGGTGAGTGTCCTAAGCTCTTCTGTATTGAGACCATGTGCTTGAAAAATGAAACTCTTATTCTGCCAGTTAAATGTCTTCAGCAGTAAATGTGCAATTCCATTACAGATTCAGCACAGACCATTCATTTTAAGACAGTATTTTCTTACTAGATCAGATGCTGTTTTCAGCTAAGGACTATGAGAGAGGAAAAAAGATTTTGCTTGCTTACATTAATATTAAGCCTTACTTACCAAACCCAGTGGAATGATTTGCGGTAAATACCCACAGTGAGATTTAACTCATCATAAATACAAAAGTGTTCAAATCTGACCCTTAATCTCATCTCACTTCTGTGAATGGAGTTCTTGAACTGAAAACTTGAACTGGACTTTGGATTGAAAGTGAGGATTTTGCTAATTATACAGCACTTCAAAAATAATGGAACTCCTGACCTGCTTTAAGCTGATTTGTGGAAACCGCAGTCCTCTATTCGTATGTAATGTAGCTGATCAGATCAGTGAGCTTTTAGGGAATGTATTTCATGAATCAAAAGGAGTAATGTGACCGTAATCATTCTGTTTGATGGTAGTTTTGTCTGTCAGACTTGCATCTTAATGGACCCTAGGCCAAATTATTTCCAAAGCTGTTTCCTCAGTGCTGCACGTTTTTCTGGAATGGTACTGGCACAAGTCAGAATAATGCTTAGCCTGCAGAATGAAGAATATTGATAGTGCCTGTGAAATACAAACCTTTGCAGTAATTTTGGTTTGTCACATCTATAGGAGGAGGATATGCACGATGCTGATAATGGCGACAACAGAGCGCGCTATGGCACTGAAAGCCATGGGGCTGAAAACTACAATGTTGGAGGCAACGGACTTCTCTACAGACCCACTGGATTCTTCCCCAGGCGGGACTACAGGGACAGAAGTGACTTGGTAGATGAGGAGGATGACAGTGGAGATGATACTTTTGATGAGAACAACGAGGGAGAGCAGGAGGAAGGCCCTACTTACACCGTTCACCCTAATGAAGCAGATGAACACGACACGTTTGGTGACAACGGCCAAAAGGGTGACCGCAGGGATACTGTTATGAGCAGAAAACAACATGACAGCAGCAGTAGCAGCAGCAGCAGTGAAAGCAGAAGCCTAGATCACAGGGAGTACAAAAACTACATTGCCAGCAGGTATGGCCAAACCTACAGAAGGGGAGGTGACAGTGACAGCAGCAGCCAGGAGAGGTATGATTTTGACAATGAAGAAATGCAGGGTGATGACCCATCCATCTTTGATGGTTTCGGCAGCAACTCCAAAGGACTCCGCACTGCCTTTCGTTCCAAAGAGAGCAGCCAGGAAAGCAGCTGGGAGGCAGGCAAGGCTGTGCTGAAGGTCAATGATCTGTCAGAGGAAGAGTCCCGCAGCGAAGAGCTCCCTGATGGGCCCGACGACTCAGAAGAGGATGACAGCCTGCAACATGACGACAGCAAGTCTGTGGAAGCAGGCGATGCTGACTCCAGAGAAGACAGCCAGTCTGCAGAAGATAAAAGTGAGTCTGAAGAGCATGTTACCAGTCACTCAAAGGAAAACAGTGCTGACGAATCTAGAGAAGATGTGGACAGCAAATCCAGGGAGGAACTTGCCAGCCAGTCAGATGAAGAAAGTAGAGAATCACAGGAAGAAAACTCCAAAGAAGCGCTCAGCAAATCAAATGAACGCAGTGATAGCAAGTCTGAAGAGGGACAGGAAGACGGAGAGTTGGCTGAGGACAACAGCAAGCCATCTGGGTTTGACAGTGAATCCACAGAAGATGAGGGGGATCGGAGCGAATCCAGAGAGAAGAGTAAATCCACTGAGGACAGCTTGGAGTCAGAAGAGGACAGGAGTGACTCTGTCCCCGATGAGGATGCACCGTCTCGCAGCAAGTCAGCTGAAAGCCAAAGCGTGTCGCATGAGGATGACAGCAGTGAAGAGGGCCCCACCACTGATTCCCGCGAGAGTGAAGACGTGCCGGATGAGGACAGCTCGTCTGTGGAGAGCCGTAACAGTGACTCCAAAGAGGAGGAACACAGTCACTCTACAGAAGAGGACAGTCACTCGAGGGAGGATGCCACAAACGAGTCCGACAGCCATGGAGGTGACAGCTTACCGAGGAGCCTGGAGGGCGAGAACCGGAAACGAAGGCTACGTGTCTATCACAACAAACACGTTGGCGATTACGATGACAATGACTGCCAGGATGGGTATTAAAGCACAGCCTACAAACGCATCTATCCTGGACTTCCTTCTGGAGGGAGGAGGAGTATTTTAATTTATTTCCTATGTAGACAACCGAGGTTGAATTCTTCCGGAGAATATGCTGTGGATAAAACGGACGAGGGTTTGTGGGGGCTGATCGTTTCAACTGGAGCTTGCTGAATGTGAAGTGAAATGAAAGGTGGCACTTAACACATGAAAATGCTAAAACTAGAAGAAAATGGTTTATGGTGTCACACTGAATTAATACACACCAGGAACAAAAGCAGAATAGCTGATTAGGTGCAAACGAGATCAAACCTTAGTGAGGGTGAAGATGGCATGCTAGGGGGTTGGTTCTGCCTCCATCTCTGCCATCATTTCTGGGAGCGTTGCCAAGAGCTGTGCTTGGATACGCTGGAGACAACGGTTCCCTACGGTCACTACAGTCACTACTTGTATTTACCACTTTTTTAAAATCCTTTGTCTAGATCCCAAACGGAACTTTAAAATTAACTCCGTGTACTGCACATAAAAAGAAAAGCTATAGCCAATATATGCACGCTGCATGTTGGCTTAGCATGTGTTACACATTGTATGAAGTACCACTTCAGTATAAGATGTATGTAATATTTTGTAATAAATGTACAGAAAACATTATATTGTATCCTTTTGCATTGATGCCACTTGTATTTCAAAGCTAAAATTAAATGATCCTGTTTATTTCCTTAATATTAAAAACATCAGACTAAATAGTCACGATTGAAGAAGTTGTTATTCTGTCCTGGCAGATTCGAGCGCTGTGATTTGGGGCTCCAGCTTCCATGAGCAGGAAATAAATCCAAGCCTCTTTCCAGGTGGAGCGCTGACTGTTTGCCCATCTGGAAACGTCCCGCGCTGCCTTTGAAAGCCAGGCCTCCGCGGAGACGGCTGGCCTGCTGGTCAGCGCCTCCGCGCCGGGGGAGCCGCGGGGCGGTGGGGAGCCCCGCTGCCGCTCATCACCAGCTCACGTCAAAAACACGCACGGAGCCACGGCTGCCCCGAGCAGCCGGTTTCCACCTCCCCCTCCCATTTCCCCTGCCCCAGGCGTGGGCTGGGGGCAGCAAACAGGCCCCAGGCAGCGTGGGGAAAGGCTTCAGGGATGTCTAGGGGCAGGAAAGCTTGTCTAGGGGCAGGAAAGCTTGTCGAGAGGCGTTCACTGCGGCACTGGGATCCCAGTCGCCCCCGAGGAGGGGACCCGGGTGCCCGCAGCACAGGCAATGCAGGCGGGTGAGCGGGGCGTGAGGGTGGCGGAACACACAGACATCACGGTATTTGGGCTCTGTTGTTGCTGTTGTTTTTAAAGAAGCCCCATTTAAACCCTTATTTGTTCATCTTTATGTGACCAAATACACAGAATAAACGTATTTATGTAACTCAAGGAACAGCAAGGCCTTTGCTCAGCTGCACGTTTTTGCAACGGGGAACTGAAGCTCCTTCGTGGATGTTCTGGAGCAGGTAGGTGCTGACTGGTGCATGGGTGTTTTTGGTCTCTTCGGGGGCAGTGGTGTAATTGCTGGGCGTTGCAATGCAGCTACCAATTAAAGCTACAAATTAAAGAACCAGAAGAGAAGCTGAACAATTTTTTACTACTTCTAACAAAACTACAGTTAATTTGTAGACAGCAAGCGCCCCATCCACCACTGCAAAAGCTCTGAGCCGAACCGCTCCTGGTTTTAGGGGAATTTGCTTTTTGCTCCAGTCCGGAGCAAGCTTTCGGTGTTTGTCGGCTCCGAAACGAGCGCTTCCCGGAAGGGGGCTGGCGGCTCCTGCCGAGACATCGTGCCGCGGCAGAGACAGCGAGCGCACGCTTGGTTGCAGCCCAGTACGCGAAAAGCGCCGGGTGAATGCTGTCGCTCCGGCTGAAAACGAACCTTTCCGCTCCGTTGCCTGCGCGGCGGTTTCGGCCGCTGTGCTGTGAGCTCCCGCGCGTCCAGCAAGCGGAGCTGCTGCTCAGGGCAGCCGCGACCTTGTTTCTGAAGCCGGCTCTTGCGGGGCGCCCGGTGGGAGGGGGCTCCTGGAGGCGTTTCTAGGTTGCGTCTCGGCCCGACGGGGCGGGCAGAGGTTGAGGTTCCCTTTGCCCGGCGGGTTAGGGAGGAAGGAAGAACGCGCGTGTCAACGCGGGAGCCTTTCCCGTCCGTTTGCGTTACGCGTTACTGCGCGGGCGCAGCCTGGAGTCGGACGTGGTGATTTAGCAGGGATTTAAGGAGCTGGAGCCATGCTGCCACCCTCCTCCCCGGGGCCTGAGCACTTTCTCTTGACCGCCACCTTTCTTTGGCGAAAAACGAGGATATGAGCGGGATGAGCGGTTTGATTCGAGGTTTTCTCCTTTTCGTCCGTGCTGGGAAACGGCTGCCGGCGAAACACGCGGTGAGGCCGAGGGAGTCCAGCTTGCGCGCATTTGTCCTTCCCGCCGAGGGGGAGCAAACCCGGAGGCACAAACCCAGTGATAAATCACAACGAAAGAAACCTCTGAGTCATGGGAAAGCAATCGCAGAGCTTAGTAAAACCCCCTAATGTTATAAGCATTTCAAAAAAAAAAAAAAAAAAAAAAAAAGAAGTTCTTCCAGCACTCGTAAACACGAAGCTGAGAAGACGCGCTTTTTTATTTTAGCAGTAGGGACCGGGTTTCTGCGAGCTAGAGCAGAGTCTAAAACTGCGTGGAGACAAAACCAGCCCTCTCCCATTGGAAACCCAATGCAGTTTGAGCTGCAAGGCAAAAGTTAGGTTCGTTATAGTCAGAATACTTTTGCAAGCTGCTGCTGCTGCTGCTTCTTTTTTTTTTTTTTTTTTTTTTTCTTTTTTCCCCAATGATAAGACGATGACTTGGAGTTTTAAGTGCTCACTGCATACTTAGGCATAAAGTGCCTGATAACCCATTTTCCGGAGTGCTTTCGCTACGGGGCTATCCGTGCTCTGCTGTTTTGCAAAACGTGCGAGTAAAGTCGATTTCCGCTATCTGGTTTCCTGCCTGCCCACCTCCCCCGGGGTGGGGTGGGGGCACCCAAACCCGGCAGGTTAACTGGCGTGGGTATTTGTAGCGGACCTCCATACCGAAGAGGCGCGCTCGTAGCTCGTGGTGGGGAAGGGCCGGGGCCTGCACGAGAAAGCACGGTCGCAAGGAGCCCGCCCCCGGCTTTGTTTTCCTTACTTATTTTTGGAGCTGAGGTTTCTTTCCAGAGTAGCTGCGGGGCGTGGAAATAGGGCGGCAGGAGGCGGAGGGAGCCCCGGGGGCTGTCGCAGCGCCCGTGCGGCCGGGGCTGCCTCTCTTCTCGCTTACCGCCCTGTAAAAATAATAATTAAAGCGGAACGGGGCGACCGGGTCGGCGCGTGCCGAAAAGGGACACGCTGACCGTCAGGTCTTCGCAAGCTCAGGCGATTAAAACCAAACCGTACCCTGCGGCTGCCCCCAGCCACGCTGGTGGTTCTGGGCGCAAAACCTCCCCTTTCTAGTGCCGACAGCCCGTTTTAACCGCTTGGCGGGACCCGGCACGCGCGGCGCGGGGGGCCGGGGCGCGGGGTGCAGGGGGGTCTCGCCCGGGGACACGCGGTTCCTCCAAGCGCCCAAAGGTGCCCGGCGCCGGCAGGGCCTGGGTGCCGCTGCCCCCGGTCGCCTTCACAGGCCAGACGCTATATTTAGGTCCGGCCGCGCCAGTGCTTTTTAGGGACCTTGGGCGCAACGGGGCGTTTTTAGCGCGAGGTTGCTTTTTTTAAAGCCCGGAGCGGCGGCAGCCCTTTAATTAGGTTAAAAAAGCAGCTCCCGGCAGCCCCCTCCGCCGCCCGGCTTCAATCACACGCGAAGCTAAACCTCCCGCAGCGCCTGCCGCTTTCCCGCCCGGGGAAGCCCACGGCGAAGCCGCACGGCAAGGGCCCCCCGGCCAGCTCCGTAATATTCACAAACGGGCCGGGGCAGCTCCGGGACGGCGAACAGGCGCTTTCCGCACACGCCGCCGCCGCCGGGTGCCGGCCCGCTGGCTCCCTGCCCGCCGCGGGCCCCGCGGCCTCTCGCCGGCCGGGGCCTCCACGGAGGCGGCACCGTCACCTCGGTGGCCCGAGCTACATCCCACGTCGCCTCAGAGTGTCCAGACGTATAATATAGGCAACTATATTTTACCTTGAAGGTCCCCGTGCCCCTGCAGCTTGGGTGGCCGGAAGGGTATTTTTTGCACGAGAGACATTTGCTGGGATTTTTTTTTTTTATAGCTTTTTTTGTTGTTGTTGTTGTTAATGTCTCTGTCTAAATGACAGTGGAATTGGGCCGCAAGGGGTTGGGCTTTTTTTTTATTTATTTATTTTATTGAAAAATGCTGACAGAATTTCCCAAAAAGGGAGCTAGAAAAATCCCTTAAACCAGATTTCCCAATATTTATTTTAATTTAAATCCAGAACTTTTATTATACATTTCAGCCTCCCAAACCATTCATCTTCGGCCAGACCTTCAATTAAGTGGAATGGCGCAAACCTCTTGGCAGCGGGGCCGCGCTTTATGTTTGCATACTAAATCCGTGCCCGGAGAAGCGTCGAAGTTTGGGGGTTTTCTGGCTGCCGTCACACCGGGCACGGTGGCGATTGGCTGCCGGCGGGGGGGGGGAAATAGGGTTTATATGCCAGGAGGGGTGGCAGCGAGCGAGCAGAGGCCGGAGTAAATCTGTGCCCGCTCACTCCCGCCGCCGCCTTTTGGGACTCCCGGCGGGTTTCCTCTTCCCAGGGCGCTTTGATCCCCGGGGGGACCCGGGCTGCAGCCATGCGGGCGGCGCTGCTGCTCGCCTGCCTCCTGGGCGCCGCGTGCGCTTTCTCGGTGAGTGCCGCCGTGCCGGGGTCCCCAGCGCGCCGGGGAGCCCCCCGCACTCAGCACCCGCCTTCCCCGCAGGTCAAGAGCTGGCTGCGGCGGGCCAAGTCGGACGACTCGGAGGAAAACGCGGTAGGAGCTCGCCCGCCCCGGCGTCGCTCCGGCCGGCGCGGCGCCGGCTGCCCTTCCGTTTATTTCTTTTTTTTTTTTCTTTTTTTTTTTTTTTTAAGTTCTGTCCTCAAAACCAAAACTGATGAGTTTATTATTATCGTTGTTGTCGTCGTTGTTGTTGTTTTCCTCTTCCCCCCGCCTCTGGTTCCCCCGGCAGGTTTTGAAGAGCCGGCACGGGTACCACCTGTACAGGTACACCTACGCTTACCCCCCGCAGAGGAGGTCCCGGGTAAGCGCCGGCCCGTGCAGGGGGACGGGATGGGGACGGGATGGGGTCGGGATGGGGACGGGATGGTGGCCGCTGCCCTCCCCACGCCGGTGGCAAAGCGGGGGCCAGGCCCCGGCGAGGAGGGTGCACGTGTGCTGGGGGGGGGGAGCCTGGCCGAGGCGGCCGGGCCGGGCCGGGGCTTTGGCGAGGGGGGGAAAAACCACGGTGCCTCGGCACGGCCTCTCCGCAGGGCAGCGACTCCTCGGAGGAAGCAGGCGACGGCTCGGAGGGGGAGGAGGAGGAGGGCGAGCGCCAGGGCGTAAGTACTCGGGCGGCCGAGAAGGACGAGCGCAAAAGCCAAAAGCGGGGGCGCCCGGTGCTCTTCAGCCTCCGCCTGCCGACTGCCCGCAGGCTCCCGCTCCGCGTTTCAGACCCTGTTACCCCTTTCCCTTTCTTCTTTTTTTCCTTTCTTCTTCTTTTTTCTCCTCTTTTCTTTTTGCTTCTTTCTTTCTTTCTTTCTCTTTTCTCTTCTTTCTTCATTTTTTTCTTTCTTCATTTTTTCTCATTTTTTCTTCATTTTTTTTCTTTTCCCTTTCTTTCCTTCTTTCTTTTTTCTTTCTTTTTCTTTCTTTCCTTTTCTTTCTCTCTTTGCTTCTTTTATTTCCTTCTCCTTTCCTCCTCCTTTTTGCTCCTCTTTCTTCCTCCTCCTCCTTTCCTCCTTCCCGTTTCCTCCTCCTCCTTTCTTCCTTCTTTCCTCCTCCTTCCTTCTTTCTCCTCCTTCCCTCCCTCTCTTTTCCCCTTTCTCCTTCGGGAGGCGAACGGCAGCGGCGGGCTCTCGGGGTCTCGCTCCCCGGCGCCTCGGGAAGGAGCGGGCCCGCGTAAATCACCGCTCCGGGGAGGCTCTAACGCCCACAGCGGCAGCCGCGCTCGGGGGGCTGCGGGGGGCCCGGGGGGGCGGCAAAGCGGCGCCGAGCTCGGCCCCGTCCCCCCGCGCGGGGCGGCCGGGGGGCTCCCGCCGCGCGCCCCTCACGCCGGCTCGTCTGCCGCCGGGCGCCGCAGGGCTGCGGGGGGCCGCCGGCGGCCGGCGCGGGCCGGGGCTCCGACGCTGAGGACAGCGATGAGGAGGAGGAGGAGGAGGAGGTAGAGGGGGACGGGCAGGGCGGCAACGGCACGAGCCCCGACGCCGCCACCACCGCCGGAGGAGACGGGGCTTCGGGCAACGGCACCGCCGCCGCCGAGCGAGGCAACCACGGCGCCGCTGAGGAGGAGGAGGAGGAGGAAGATGAGGAGGAAGAGGAGGAGGAGGAGGAGGGGGAAGAAAGCGAAGCGACGACCGCCGCCAGCACGGCCACGGCCGCCAGCACCGCGGGCGACGAGGGCCTTCAGGGCACGACGGCCTTCACAGCAGCCGCGGGCTACGGGGACGCCACCACGGCGCCCGGGGACCGGTGGGAGTACGAGGTGACGGGCGGCGACGGCCGCGGCGAGGGGGACGCCCGCGGGGACAGCTACCGGGCCTACGAGGACGAGTACGGCTACTACAAGGGGCACGGCTACGACGTTTACGGCCAGGATTACTACTACAGCCAGTGACCGGGGAGCCCGCGGCCGGCCCGCCGCCGCCGCCGAGCTGCCCGTCCCCGCGTCTCCCCCGTCCGCGTGTCCCCGTCCGCGTGTCCCCGTCCCCGGCTCCGACCCGCCGGGCTTCGCGCCGATGCAGAAATAAAGCAGCCGAGCTGAACGCGTGGCGTGCGTGGCCGGGCCCGGCTTCGCCCTCGCCGGGAGCCCCCCGGGGGGAAGGGGCCGGGCGGGGGGCAGCGGCGGAGGATGCGGACGTGGGGGCCGCGCCGCCGCCCACGTGTGCGGCCCCGTCCCCGGAGACGGCGGCCGCCGCGTCAGGAAGCCCCATTAAGTGTGATTTGGGGGGTGTGGGGGGGACACGACACGGACAGACGGACGCACGCACGAATACCAGCGACGCCCCCCCAGGGGCGGTCGTAGCCCCCTCCCCGCGCGCCCCGGCGGCGCTAATTACCGAGCAATTTAAGCTTCGGGACAGGTATTTATAAACCGGACTTTCCGTTTCTTCGACGGGGCGGAACATTCGGGAGCCGTCTCCCACCGCAAACACATTTTTTAGGTTAAAATTACTCCCCCCCCCCCATCCCCACCCCACACCCGCCCCCCTCCCCGGGCCCGGCGAGCGCCCGCGGGCGGGAGCTGATTGGCTCCGGGCAGCTGCGGCCAACTTTAAATTTCAGCAAAGTGCCCCCCCGGCCTCCAAACGCCGCTCAGGGACCTCTTCTCCCGCAGGCTCGAGGTAACTTCCTTACCCTGTCTCTCCCCCACCTTTTAATTGGGGTTTTTCGCCCCCCCCCCACACACACCCCCCCCCGTCGAGCAGCTCTGGGTTCCCTCGCCGCCCCGTGCGTCGCTCCGGACGCGACCGTGTTTCTTCACTGGCGGCGATTTTGCTCTCTGCTCGTCGCCCAAACGCTCCGCGCAAAGCTGGTTGCACCGGAGCTGCCGCAGCCGTCAGTGAAGGTCCGAGAGGCACCACCTGAGCGCGGTGTCTCGTTCCCCCCCCCCCCCCCCCAAACCTCTCCCCGCGTCCGTCCGTCCGTCCGTCCGCCCAGCGGCCCCGGGGGAGCGCGGCAGCCTCGCCGCCCGACGCCGCCGGCCTTTTGCGTCCCCAGCGACCGCCGGGGAGATGCTCGTCGCCCTCTTCTGCGCCTGCCTGGCGAGCGCGGCCGTCTCGACGCCCGTGAGTACCGGGGTTCCCCGGGCGCCCGCCCCGCGGCCCCCGCCGCGCCGCGGACGCCCCTCGGCTCTCGCCTCCTCTGCCCCCCCAGGTGCCGCTCTCCGGGAAAGCCGGCGGGAGCTGCGTGGGCCAGCACCGGGTAAGGCCGCCCGTCCCGCGGCAAAGGCGGTGCCTGCGGCGGGAATCCATGTATAAATTTATATATATGTGTGAGCGTGCGTGTGCGTGCATATATATATGGCTTTTCCTCCCCCCAGATCCTGCTGAAAGGCTGCAGCGCCAAGCATGGGTTTTACGTCTTTAAGTACGTGTACTCGTTTTCGGCGCGGCGCAACCAGACCCGGGTGAAGGTGAGAGGAGGCGGCGAGCCGCGGCGGGGCGGGAGAAGCCCGCGCGCCCGCCCTGACCCCCCGCTCTCGCCTCCGCGCGGGGCGGCAGGACGAGGCGCCCGCCGCTCGGGGCGACCTGGCCCCGCGCCCCACGCCGCCGGCCGAGCAGCAGCAGCAGCAGCAGCGGCAGGAGGAGGAGGAGGCGCCGCGGACGGAGGGCGCCGCGCCGGAGCAGGACGCCCGCCCCACGGATGGCACCGGCGGTGGTGGTGGCGGCGAGGGCAGCGGCGGCTCCGATTTCCAGGACGGGGCGGAAAGCGGCGGCTCGCTCCCGCCCCGAGGCCCCGTTACGGCCCCGCGACAGCGCGAGGGAGCCCGGGAAGGCGCCGGCGGCGGGGCCGAGCGGGCCCGGGAGGCTGCCGCGGGGGCCGGGGCGGAGGGCAGCGGCGCCGCCACCGCCGCCACCACGGCCGTGCCCCAAGGCAGGACGAGCCCCGCGGGGGCGGGCGACGGCGTCGACGTCCTCGTCGGCAGCGCCAGCGTCCGCCTGGGGCGGCCGGGCCCGGCGGCGGGGCGAAGCGCTGCCGCCCGGGATGCCCCCGCCGAGGGGCGGGCGATGGCGGGCGACGGCTGCGCCGGGGCGGCCGGGCGCCGGGCGCAGAGCCCGTGCTGCGGCGGCGGGGGGCGCGGGGCGCCTGGCCGCCGCCGTCGGGTGCAGCCGTCGCGGCGGCCGGATCAGCGCCGCGGGCTGCGGCGCTCCCTGCACGACCCCGGCCAGGCCGCCCGCCACCCTCCCGGCGCGCCCCACGTGCACCGCCGCCACCGCCCTGGTGCCGACAGCGGCCGGTCGTCGGAGCCCGGCAGCCGCAGCGACAGCCGCCGCGAGGAGGAGGAGGAGGACGAGGAAGAGGAGGCGTCCCGGAGGCGCGGGGGCCGGCGGCGCCCCTGAGCCGGCCCGAGCCCCCTGCCAGCGGCGGCGCGCCGGAGCCCCGCTCGTGCCGGCGTGCGAAGCCGGGAAGCAAACCGCACGTTTCATAGAGCCGCGCGCTGGTTTTCGCTGTCCGCTCTCCAGCAAAGCCGAGGGCTGGCGCGCGCGGCCCCGTCCCCAAACCGCCCGGGCGCCCGCAGGGACCCGGCCGTCGGCGAGGCCTGGGCACCATCTAGTGGGAAAAGCAGCTTTTGCTGGGAGCGTTTCGGGGCGGTCTGGCAGCGCCGGGCCGCCCTCGGGCCTCCGGCCCTGCTGTGCTGTGCGTTTCTGGGGGAACCTTCGCCGGGGGCTTCAGCGCGCCCGCGTTGGGCTCCCTGCTCGCCTCCTTTCGCAAGGAAGAACCGCGATAACGTTGTCGCCTGGAGCCCCTTCGCGCGGGGATGCTGAGTGCCTCGCTCGGGTGCTTTAGGGTTTCCCAGCACCCTGAAGCAAAGCGTGAAACCTCCCTAACCCCCCCCCCCCAGCTCCCCTTAGCGGCGTAGTCGTAGTCGCGTAATAAAAATCAACGATCGTGGGGACGTGGCCAAGCCAGTCACGGTGACCGTCGCGCCTCCAGCAGAAACGCCTGCGTTCGCCGGAGGTTATCGCTCGTTCGTGGCGTCCGGGCGCTGAGGGTGGAAAACTCCCAGATTTTGCAAAGCTTTCAGCGCGGCGTCCTTCGAGCCTGCGCACGAGGCAGCGACGGGATCGCTGCAGCCCGCGGGCGAGAAAGAGAAGTCGGCTTCCCTTGCAAACCGGCTGGGCGACGGGACCCGCCGCGGCCCTGGGGAAACCGGCCGAAACCCGGCTCGACGGGCGGCCCGGGGGGGCGGCGGGGGCTCCCCGAGCTGCTGCCCCGTCTGCCCTGCGCTGCGGCTCGCACGACCCGCTGGGGCGCCCCTGCGACAATTTATTTCTTCGTCGGGGAAGACGGTGCTTTTCCCCCCGCTGGGCGAGGGGTGGCACTCCTGCGCGGCTGACTCAGCTCCAGCTGGGCCGCTGCTTTCCCTGTGTTTTTCGTTACCTTCTGCAAGCGCAAACCTGTGGGCTTGCTTGCGTACGCGCAACTCGACCACAGAACTGCTCAACCTTCCCTGCGCTGGGGGCTTAGGAAAAGCCCCCAGCGAGCGAGCCAGGCTCTCTGAACGCTCGAGGACGCGCCTTGAGCCGCGCGCCTTGCCGCAGACCCGGGGCGCCTCGCTGTGCCGGGCCCCTTCGTCCCCCTCTTCGCTCCGTCCTGCAGAAATCTGCAACAAAACCCCGACCAAACTACCCCTCGGTGGTGCCGGTCCCGGGGCCGCGTGGCCCCCGCGACAGCGGCCTGGGAGATAACTTCGTGTTGGGTGCGCATCCGGAGGAGGGAAGGGAGAGAGCAGGACGGCACCCTTCTCGGGGACGCTGGGCTCAGACCGGGGGCGGAAAGTTGTGCAGGGCTCCGGCACGGATCTGCCCTCTTACGCTTGCAAAACCAGGGCTCCCCTGCCCTTGGGGAAGCTTGCAACAGATTTCCGATAGCCAGGAGGGCCTACGGAAAAGCCTTGAAAGGCTCGGAGCTGCAGGAGGTGCAACGCAGAGGCCGAAGGCTCCCCTCTCCGGTGCGGGGTTAAGCTGGGAGGCTGCAAAGGGCCGGCACGGACACCTGCGCCCACGCACAGCTGCCAGCCCCAGCGCCTCCCGCAGCTGCTGGGCTTCACCGAGAAGCACCTGCATAAAAGGTGCTTCACCTGCTGCCAGCCCCTCTCCGAGCCTCCCCTGCCTCCGGCTGGTCCTCGGCTCCAAATTGTGCCCGAGGGGGATCGGTTTTGTTGCGTTTTTCCGCGTTCCCGCTGCTCGCGGGGCCTGTTTGCTAAGCCGGCCTCGGAGACGGGGCGCGCTGGCCTGCGGGAAGGGCTGCTGGCCCATGCTGCGCTCCGGCCACGCGGCGACGCTTTTGCTCGAGGTATGTGGCCCGGGCACCTTGTCTTCCCTTCCCGCTGCAGCGGCGTGAGGTTAGTGGCGCAGGCAGCGGCTCAGCACCTCTAAGAGGTAGCTGCTGCGTTTGCCCCCGCCTGTGCTGGGGGGCACGGGCTGAAAGTGCCATCGCGGTGAGCAGCAGAGAGCTCTGGCTTGCTTTCCCGCAGGAACTGCAGCATTTACCTTGCTGACGCCACTGGCAAAGCATGGTTTGGGAGCCGGCAGCGGAAAGGCTGCTGGAATTTTTTTATTTTATTTATTTATTTTCATTTTTGCAAGTGATGCTGGCTGCAGCCTCGAAGCCTTGGCCAGCGGCAGGGCTTGGCAGGGGAAGGAAGTGACTGACGCGTGAGCGCGTGGCGGGTGCTCCGCGGAGGTTTCCGAGGGCAGGCAAGCGCCAAACGCCTCCGGCGCACCTGCTACGCTCGAGCAGGAGTTTGGGTCGCTAGAAGCGCTTTAGGCTTTGTCCAGTGGCTCTTGTGCAATTCCTTGGAAAAGAAATTACTTCCGTTCGTTGTTCCACCTTCCCATCTTCCTTCTGTGTTGCTGCCTGTATTTGGGAAGGTCTCATTTGGGTCTAAAGAAACCCCTCCCAAGCAGAAAGGGCAGAGGAGGGGACGGGGTCTGGATCCCACCATAAGAGGAGCTCCCCGAATCCCACAGCTCCCTGGCAAGCTGGGGACAGCCGGGCCGTGGACCGCTCTTTCTTTTAAAGCCCTATAATGACTTAAGGAACTGTAGGAGGAAACTGCTGGTATTTTTTTAAGCTGTATGGGCTTAGAGAGATGTACAGTAAAGAGCATTCAGCCCAGCTCCGAAGACCTTCAGCGGAGCGCGTTTTGACTTGCGCCATCTAGGCGCTCAACCCGTGGAATGCAAATTTCCCTTTTTTGCTCAATTATTAGGCTTGCTTGAAGAGCAGGGGAACGTAACCCACTCGTTATTTCCTTCTCTGTCTCCCGTGCTGTATTTTGCGTGCAGGGACACGTTGCAGGGAGTCACCTGTCTGGGCAGGACGACCTCCGGCCAGGCGGTGCCCCACCGCTGCCGCCCTCGGCTGCGGCCGTGCAGCTGCCCCGTGCCCCGCTCAGCCCGACCTGCGGCAGCTCCTACGGCTTGGTTACAGACGCGTTTAAATGCTTTGCCGCTTCAGGGGACGTCGCAAATAAGCAGCAAGTCTTGAAGGCTCCCGTTCGATCAAGCAAACTTTGCTTGTGAACATTTTGTCCAGCTCTAGTTCTTCAGAGTCGCGAAAGATTTTTGCAGTGAAAAATTTGAGATTCCTTTGACTCGGAAGGAATTTGCTACCGGGTTGTGGGAGCTGTGTGTGACCATGTATAAGGATTGTACGTATACGAATAAGGAACTGAGTATTTTTGTTTGTTATATGCTTACTTGATCAGAACTGAGTGTTCATGTCACGCTGATGATAACAAAGCGTACGCGTGTTGTGGCATATGTTTAATCCTCTGAAAATTGCATTTATAGACTGGGGGAAACAAGTGGCTTCCAGCAAGCCAGCTGTCATTATAGGTTATGGCAGCCCTTCCCAGACCACTGGCTTAAACAGGAAGCGAGAGAGACGTCTGCCCTGCCTTCAGCTTGACAAACCAAACTCGTCACAGTATTTTGAAATGCACAAACCATAGCTGAAAATAACCCCATTCTTGTGCTTCGGTCTACATTTGCAATTACACTTCGTAACAGGAAGAAAGCTATGTTAATTACATTTTACAGAAGAAACATGCTACTTGTGTGCTTGCTTAGATGTTCTGCATGTCGAAATAAAAAACCCAAACAAACAACCCGGTACCTGTTTTCCTTGGAAAGCCTCATTTCCCCCTTCCCCGTCGCTCGTTTGTGTAGGGCCTACGCAGAAGAGGAGGTTTGCTGGGGTGTAATGACCGAGTTACCTGCACAAAGAGCTGCTCCTTCTGGGAACTGCCCCTGCAAGAAGCCTCTTGCAAGAGGGACGTTACGCCAACGTCCAGGAGCGTCGGTGGATCCAGCAGCTCGGACGCGGACCCTGCCGAGCGCTGCCCGCACCCCGCCGGGCAGGGGAGCCCGCTACGGGAGCGGGGAGAGAAGCTGGTGCTCTTGGGCAGCTCGAAGCTTTCTCAGCTATGGACGGAAGGATGCAGGGGGAAAAAACCTCCCCATCAGGATAGCACTGCTGTGTGGGGGTGTCTGCTAAAATCTGAACGTACCTTGTTGCCAGCGGCGCTGCTGGGGCGGGCGTATGGCTGCAGTCTGTGAGCTGGGCTGCTGTGTTCACACCTTGCTGAATTGTGCAAGTGGGATGAGTAATCCGCAACCTATTAAAAAGTAAGGGGAAAGCTGGTATACAGTGTGATTTTGAGAGATTTAGGGATGGGGAGTGTAATTAACTCCTTTTTTTTTCTTTTGGGGAAAAGGGCTTTAGCACGTGGTAACTCTACTGCAGGAGGAACAGATGGGAAAGCACAAAGGAGCATGTTTGAAAAACTCACTGGAGCATCGCATGTTGTTTAAGTGATCACATCTCAAAAATGTTACAGAAAATCAGAGGGCATATTGCTTTCAAATACAGCACAGGTGACTGCTGCTTGACTGAGTGCTGAAAAAATGCACAATGGTGTTTAATGTGCTATTAAAAATTTAGAGAGGGTGATAATGTTTGGATTTCTACACCAGCAGATAAGGCTTGATTGTCATGAGGAAAGGTATGACAAGCTGGAAGTTTAAACCAAGCAAATTCAATAAAGGCGCATAATCTTAGAAATGAGCGATTGGTAAGTGGAATCGCTAACGAGAAATCCTGGTCCTAAGTCTGGTGGATGGTGCGAATCGGATGTTAGGGTCAGGAAGATTCAGTCTGTTGATTTGCTTTGCACAGGAGGCCAGAGTAGACGATGGTCGTTCTTGGCTTTAAAATCCATAAATTCTCACTGTCTGATCTGTAGCTTCTATGCCCTGCAGTAATTTATTCTTTTGGTCTGTCCACACTATAAATTGAGCCCTGGAAGAGCCTTGAGCTTTCCAGGAAAGATGTCCTGGGTCCTGGCTTGGACCCTCTGGGCAGCTGCTCTGACATGTGACACGCAAGTGCCCAGCTTTTCTTTTCCCCGCTGTTAATTGCTGTGGGTAGGTGGGAAAGGAAAGCAAACCAGCGGAAAGCAGCGCAAGCAGACAGGCTAATTGTCAGCAGGCCTTACGGTGGGGAAACAGGAGCAAGCCTGCTGTCTCAAGCTGCAATTTGCAATGTCTGCACAGCCCACATTAAAAAAATCCCCTCTTTGCCTGCCTCCAGCAGGCAATCTGAGCACACCTGCGAATGCATTTTTTTTTTTTTTAATTCTATGGGGAAGACTTCCAGTTAGAGGAAGCTGACAGCCAGAGAATGTAATTATTTGGCCAGGTTTATCTTTATTTTTTTTTCTATTCCGCCTCTGCACTGTTCATCGCTTTCATGACGGGAAGTCAGTGTACTAAGAGAAACACTAGCATAATTGCAAGCTAAGAGTGAGATTTTGGTACCTTATAGACATCTCTACCTTGTCTGATGTGTGGGCAGTATTTAGCGAGGAACTGATTAAAAAAAAATAGGGAAATTACTGCATGACCCTTACAGTTCCTCCATTTTTCTTAAATCTATTTATTAGTCCTTTCTTGATGGTTGAATGATCAACAAGGAAAAGTTTGTGGCCATACAGCAGTGTTGATGGATAATGCATGCAAGATCAGGCTGATACAGAACCATAATGAATATTAATTATGCTGAAAATTATTTAAGCCATGTGCTATAACATCAGGGTAGGAAGGGCAGGAATGTTAGGTATTAAGTCAAATGAAAGGCCACTCCAAAAAAACTCTCCCTGTGGTAGCTTTTATTTCTTGATATTTTGATGCTACTGACGTTTACAGAGTTATAGTTACCTTGTGGTGGAAAATCTACATTGTTCATATTATCTTAGGACCCCAGGTGAGCTGGTGAGCGTACATGTAGAAAAGGGTGACTTGACTGTAAAGCAGTAGAAAAATGTAGGGGTTTGCTGTATGCCTTCAGAGTTATGCCCCAGCAATGAAACTCATAGCATGGACCGAAAACGTCGGTGTGAGTTTTCTCTGGACAGACCACCTCCTCCTACACTCTCCAAATCTTAGCCTGTGCTGGGGAAGTTTGCTCCCTTTTTGCAAATGGTAAACGCAGAAGAACCCACTTCCCAGAAGGCATTAATCTGAGGAGCTTTGCTAGGCAAATGCAGGCTTGCAGCCACCTCTGATGTTACTTTTGCTGTAGCCGCGATGCTTTAGCACACCCGGGAACCTGGGTGGGGAATTAATAGTGGTTGCCCGAGCTATTCCTGCTGCGCAGGAGTACGAAGCGTCGGGGATGCTGGCGGCGACGGCTCGAGCGCGTCGGTGCAAGCGCGGCGCAGGTGGCTCCTCGGAAGCGGTCTAGCCCCAGGGCGAGCGCGGCGCGAGAGGGCCTCCGCCACCGTGACAGGTGCTGGAGTTTCTGCAGTGCTTCCCTCAGCCCCGAGGGCACGAGAAATGCAATTCGGCAAGCTGCTCCCACGGGGGTGAGGGCACCGAGTTATCGGTCTCGAGCTGGCCGCGTGAGACGTGCTATTTCAAGCCGGCCTCAGCCCATGTCTCTCTCCCCTGCCGCTGCCCTGCTGTCTGAGGTGAGACCAACACAGCTCTAAAAAAAACCCCTTTTGCTTCCTCCTTTTGTCTAATCAATTGCTTAGATGTGAATTAGGCCGTGTTTCAACATCGGTTATTTTGGGTATAACAGATCAAGTTTCTCCATACAGAACGGATGTTGCTTCCCAAAACTGCCTGTCATCCTCTATGTTCACATTTTCCATGGGTGAGGAGAAGTCATTTGACTGCTTTGCGATAAACAAGCCTCGGAGAGCAAACAGCATTTCTGGCTTGTTATTTATTGACCAGTAATGTTCTTCCTAATGCAAAGATTGCTGATGTTTCCTGCTTCTCAGGAGTTAGCTGCCCTGTCAGCTGCCCCTTCTTACTCTTTGCTTTACAGCCTGGTGATTAACCAAGTTTTTTGGGCTTTCTTTTCTTCTAGTTAATGTATAGCTACAGCTTGCTTCCTGCTTCACATCCCTATGCCAACCACAGTTTGCCATTTGCTCTGCCAAATTTATAGCTACATGCTCAACTTGTAATCTTTCGAGGTAGCCAGTATGAATTATATGTAAAATGTTATTTCCTAAATCTGGATGTGATTATCTCACAACTGGGCATATCTTTAAATAAATGAATAAAGGCACCTCTTCTGAAGAGCGCTGGTAAGGAGGAAAGGAGAGCACGGACTTCCCAAAAGCATGTGCGCTGCTGGGCTCGCATACATAGCAGGCTGTATATATTACCTATATTACTCATGATCTGAACTATTCAACTTAGACTATTATTTTTAAAAGTATACACTTAGGAAAATCAACATTTCCTTTCATTTGCTGGGTGTTAATATTATCACTCAGGTGTGAGCTACTATTTCTAATCTGCTCCAAAAAGTAATTTTTTAAAAATGTAACCATTTAACAAGATGTGACACAAAAAAAAAGCAATGAGAATTGTTAGGTCTGAATGATGGTCTGTGTTGGGACGTTGCTTGTTGTGTCTGAGGTCATTACCGTGATACTAATGAAAATGAAATGTACTGAGATACAGGAGTTGTCCTGGCTTTCCAGCTGGAGTCAAGGTGTTCATTTACAGGAGCAAAGTTTGGTTCCTGTGGAGTGTCAGCCAGGATGTGCTGCAAGGAAAAACAGTCTCATTGCCTCTGAGCTCGAGAGCAATGTGGAGAATCTCGCCGTGACTCAGTCAGGATGGCAGAGGCCTTGACCCCAGTCTGATGGTTTTTGGTTCCCCCACAAAATCAGATCGGCCTCTCAGCCAAATTACTTCCTCTCAAAATCTAGATTTCCCTTCATCAGGCCCACAAATGGGTTTTTCCTCCCACCCCATCAGCATGGATTCCACACCCAGGCATACAGTGCCCAGGAGAGATGTTTGCTTTCACACTGACTCACTTCTCCATCTGTCCACCTCAGACCACAGCAGGCCTAGACCTAGAGTCAGGAAAACTGTTCACAGCAAAACCTGAAACCACGCGAAATACAAATGACTTCTGGTGCGTAGCCCAGCGTGGGTCTGCGGTCCGGTTCGCTGACAGGGTCACAGCCTATCCTGGCAGTTCTGCGCCGCTTGCGAAGCTCATGCTTTACCTTCCCTAGAACTTGTGGAGAAAAAAAATCAGAAGAGCCTGCAGGCAAGAGGTCTTGCGTGCAGATAACCAGATACGCGTGCTGCAGTCCATTGCGTAATGCCCAGCACCTCTCCAAGTTATCTGGTCTGTGCTGGCCTGTTCCAGGAGACACTCAAAGCCTATCTCTGATGAAGTTTACCTTTGGGATTTGGAGCAACCTTTTGTCGACTTGCTGCTTCTCGAGCTCTGAGGTTTGTGGTGGTGTTTGCAGAAACGTGGCTCCATTTTAACATGGTTTGCCTAGAGTGCAAAATTGAGACTGCTGTGCTACAAGGATTACCGGAGGGCAGTCAGGGCTCGTTTTGGTTATGCACAGAAGCAGTGTGCTGGTGACTACGGAGGAAGACATGGCCCGTCATCTTCCTCGTTCGCCTCTTCTCTGTAGTGCTCTGTTGTAATCTCTTCTTCTTGGGTTTCTGGCAGCAAGGAGGTGGTTTTCATGCTTTGCCAGCAGAGCCTAGTGCAGACAAGAGTGGATGGGTGCTGACTGTGCTCTGCTAAAAGTCCCTGTGCTAGGTGGAACAGGCATCTTGTGACTTTCCAACGGTTTTGCAACACAAAGCAAGATGATGCTGTTCTTTCCGTACCCATTCGGCATTTACACAAGTTTCCATGAGTGTCTTTTCTTGCTGGAAAGAGAAAATTTTGCAGTAAGGATAGAAAATAGGGAAATGAGATGGCAGCAGAGAGAAAAAAAGGAAATAACTCATCACAAAGTTTTTGCAATATGTATCCAAAAGGAATTTTCTGTGAAGTTATTTACTAAAATTAAATCTCCCTCCAGTATTCAGACCATGAAGCCCAAGCTAGCTGGGAGATAGTTACCTTTTTATGAGTGTTAAAGAACATTGGACTGAAGCTATCGAGAGTTAGTCGCTTAGCACAACTTGCTTAGCATTAGTAGCTAAATTTGCTGAAGCCTTAGGCCTAAGCTGTGAACTTTACTTAAGTAAAAGAATCAGACAACTGTCCAAGAAAGAAGTAACCACAAAGACTGTTTCCGAGAGCCAACCAGGGAGTAAAGGTGTCATCCACAATATGCAGACGTGAGATAAGAGGTAAAGAACACACCTGGAAATCATGGAAAGGACCAAGTGGGAACTGGAAGACCCCAAACTCTAATATTACTATTGACTCCAAACTATTCCACGAAGGGAGCGGGGTGTTAGATTGTAAGGGTACAATTGCCCAGAAATTTCTTTGTTCAGGGTCCCTTTTTGGAGGCAGCCACCTTGAGCTGTAATTACTGCACACGTGCCATTAAAACTTATTTCATTTTAATTTGTTTTCAAACCTCTGTCTCAGCGGGGATCTCTGTTATGGTGGCCGGTAAATTAACTTTTCCATAACAATGAGCATATGGAAGATCTAAGTGCATGTGTCCTGCAGATTTTCCTTCATCCTGTAACATTATCTCTGCAGTAGTGTTGAGGCTTTAGGGTCAATGCTTCACGAGACCTGACGCGATTCAGCTCCTGTTAGGGTGCTGTAAGGCTTCATCCTCCAGTTCTCAAACAGTTCCCTTTAAGGGTTAGGTATGTCACAAAATGGCACATCCGTGGAAAAAATGGTCTACCCCATATATATTTGCAATGTTTGGGTTGGTCTTTAATAATAGTTCAGATTATTTCACATATTAATATTTTCCAGTTAAAACAAATTAATTTTTTTCTGTCATTTCATAGCTGAAAGACAGCAACAGAACGTGCACTGGAGTATCTCATGTTTGGTTCTTCGTGCTGATATCCATGATGACCAGAAAATAATGCAATGTTTCTGTGTTGGTTTAATTCCTGCTGCTACTCCACTTACTTTGGTATTAATACATGCATTTCAACAGGAAAAAAGAACTGGAAAAAATGTTTTTCCAGTTGGCTTTAAAAGTCAAGGGAGGAGAGTTCAACAGAGTTCCATTTTCGGAAACTACAGATGGCTGCTGGACTGTATTTATGCTGTAGAAAGGGCAGCCTCTCTGCTCTGTGAAAGCTGTGATCTGACTGTTGTTCCCAGATTCTTGGATTTGTAAGCCACAGCGCCATGCAGCTTTTCAAAAAAAAGTTTTTTTTCTTCAGTTTCCAAAGCTGTTTTGAAAAAAGGCATATGAATATATGAACGGTTAGCAATTAGTCTTGGAAGTTAGAAGAAACGAGCAGGTGGGCTCTATTTATACAGAGGGAGGCAGTGACAGACCAAAATGCTTTGCTCTCTGTCAGACTTGGGCCTTTTCTAATAAACTGGCTGCTTACATTTGGGTTTTGTCCCAGAAAGTCTATATTCTGTCCCAGCTAATCACCTACTAAAACTCTGGGTCAGTGTTGTGCATGCTACTGCAACTCTCCCAGAATGACTAAGGCTGACTCTGAAAAAGTGTAATTAACTGCAATCAATCAGCTTTTTTGCCTGAAAAAGTGTTAAATAGAGCTCACCTTGCCCACTGGCTGTCTGATCTGCATTGCAGAACAAAAATGGCAGGAAGATTGGAAACTAGTAGACCGTCATGTCATTCTGGAGTTGCTCGATGACCCCACAAAGCATTTTACTGTGGAGAAACTAGCTGTTTGATTGTGCTCTGTTTTGGAAATGCCGCAAGTGCCGCACAGCGGTTGCGTTGCATCTCGTGCTTTATTGGAGCACCCTGCTCACAAATGCAAAAAGCAAATCTCTGTTGTAATTCTTTCAGCTAACAGATCTGCAACCGATTTCCCTCCTGCACGTTGAGTACTCCCACAGACCTGGATACAACTGTTTTTGTGGTTTGTGTAGTCTATTTAAAAGGAGGGAGGTTTTCTGAGACTATCAACCGATGCATGTGAACTTTTCCTCGCTTTTGAGACCTTTAGTAGGAGATTCAAGGGCATTTGGGGATATATTGTATCTGACTGAAATACTCATTTTTCAGGCACTTTTCAGCAGTATTTCACAGTGGCAATACAAGAATGTTTTGGTTTTCAGCTGTTTTTCATAGAAACCACTATTTACTACTAAGTCGTCTCTTTTTGAGACATTCTAGCTGCAGAGCAGTTGTTTATAAGAGCACTGCCAAGTTGGGGCTTTGGGGTTTTTAGTTGATTTCATTTTCAGTGCTGCTGTAGAAATTCATCTCTCTCTCCCAGTCTTGCTCCTTTCCGTCTAGAAATACCGTTTCAATCTCTCCCAACGTATTTCTTACTGAACAAAAGCCAACAGGATTCCATATTATCTATGCGTTGCGTTGTGTTACCTGTGTTCAACTCTAGTGCCGCTTCAGCCGGCCTAAGGCATGGCATCTGTGTACTCCCACCTTCTCCCTTGGATCTGCACTGGTGATCAGTTCAGCGAGCTGCTCCAGCTGAAAGCTCTGGGGCGATGGATCACCGTGTACCATGCGAGCACCACTCAGGGGAGCACAGTCTGGAAAGGACGTGAGCGTTGTGGTGCGCCCCAGTTTGAACGAGCGCCTGCAGCGTTCTCTCCCGGCGGAGGAAGCAAAACGCGCTTTGGGCTATGTTCAGGGGCACGTAGATCTCGGATCAAGTGGAGTTAGCGCGGTCATTCAACTTGGGGCTGCTGAGGCCACATGTGCAGCAAGGCCGTGCCTGGTTTTGGGCCTCCACGTTCGAGAGGGGGTTGTTCAACAGCAGGCTGCCAGGACAGCTGAGTGGTGAGGGTTGAGGCTTAGTCTGTCCGGCTGAGAGGAGGCAAAGAGACAACCTTCCGGCAGCCTACAGCTCCTGGAAGGGGTTTACAGAGATGATGGAGCCAAACTCTTCTCCATAGTGCCAGCTCACGCAACAAGGAATAACGGCCACAGATTGTACCTTCGCAGGTTCAGGTTAGTCAACAGGAAAAGCCTGGTCACTAGGGGAGCAGCGCAGCGCTCGAACGGGGCAGTGCGAGCCTGGACCTTGGAGAGTTTGAAAGCTCGGCTAGGTGCAGCCATGCCGCGCTAAGCCAGCCAGAGCAGGCAGCCGGCTTAGCGAACATGAGTGTGATTTAAAATGTTCAGACTAAATGCATCCGAAGTCACGAGGTGGGGATAGCATAGTTCTTAAACCTGATGTGTAGTAAATAGAGGAGGTGTCAAATAAGAAACAAACTCTCCCAAACCCAGAGGATTAACTGCTGTGGGACTGAAGAAGGCGTATAGGACTAATACAAGAAAGAGCAACAGGAATCACTCTCTTGAAAGCCTGGACATTGCAGATCTCTGCAGGCGGTCTGGGATTTCCCACGCAGGCCGGAGGTATTACTGGGTACTGTGCTCGTGTCTCAGCTCAGGATTTTAGATATGCATGGGAGGTTGCACGGGGAAGTACTGATAGCACTTCTCTAGAATAGAAAACGGTAGTCTAACCATGCGGTTGTGATGTAGGCCAAGATGGACCAAAGTGTAGTCAAAAGCTTTGTTCAACCAGATAGCAGAGTAGAAAATCTCACTTACAGGTAACATCTTCCAGCCTGCCAGGTCCTCTTCAAAGCTGAAATAATGTATCTTCCCATCTGCACAGATTCAAGCAAGGTACTTCGGCTGTGCCTCTGCCAGCCAAGCACTCCCTCCAGAATTAAGCATTTTAATATGGGAAGTGAAAACGGTGAAAGTCCCCCCCCCATTCTGCTCTGCTTGTCCCTTATCTCTGAGAGGACAAGCACTACCTCCTGCCCAGGCAGAGGAATTTCTCGGCTAGACAATGATTTACAGGGTGAATAACCACATAATGATAGGCATGAGACAAGTGCTAAATTTACTACAGTTCTGCACTGGCTGATCTTGCATAAAATGAAGCCATTTAGTAACTGTCACTTCACGTCCTGCTTCTGGATTACTGCAAAACATTACTATTGCTCCTTAGTTCTTACGAAATCAACCATATAGCTTTGGCAGCAGTGCTCAGAAACGCTGCCATCTCCCGGTACTTCGGAAATACCAGTTGTTTACCAGAAACAGGTCCCTAGGGGTCACAGGATGTCTCTCTTGGGGACAGGTGTTCCAGGTATTCAAAAAACATTTCCTTTGAATAGCCACAGCTTTAATTTACTTGTACAGTAGGGTATTTAAAAAACTGCAGGAAAACTGTGTTTCTAATGGATCTGGGCTTCTGTGTCAGCATGACTGATTTCTGCTGCTTAACTTGGTGAGAAAAAAAAATCACAATTCTTGAAATAATGTGTATTTTACTAAGGCTAAAGTTTGATAGACGGTAATACACCATTTTGCATATGGTATGTTCTGGTAGATCTCACAGTTCTTGTTCTGGTCAAAGAACAGCTATAGGGCATTTTCTCGGTGTAATGTTGTTATTCAGTCTCATGTTTCTTGATTAATGGTTGGCACAGAAAGTAGGTTTTTACAGGCTCAGAATGGGATCCAGTATATATGCTCTCCCAATCTGCCTCCTCGATATTAGAATACTCTGTTAAAACAGACCAAGTTAAACCTCCAACTGTTGTTGATCTCATCTCACAAACATAAATAGGTAGATCCATGTGATGCTGTGATGGGCAGTTGTAGAACTAACTTGAGTATGTTTCTCATGGTGTCAAATGTTAGGTACGGAATAACTGGTTACGTGAGTTGCAAGAACCAGGTGTCTGCTGCATTGCTGCTTGACTAAGGACAAATGCCAATTCTGTCACAGTGCTAAAATATTCACTGATGTTAAACTACATAATTAAACATTAGCTGGGTATCAGAAATGAGGAGAAAGATACCAACTTCAAAACAGTCATGAATATTTTGCCTTCTCAAAGTACTAGTTGGAAGGTCTTTCTGTGTTTGAATGGCACATCTTATTTTAAAGGAACATCAATGGGAAGAAGGTCTGGGAGTCTTACAACACATTACAGACAAAGCAGAATCTATTCAAATCTACGGATATCTAAGCAAGACAGTGCTAGAATAGATCTGTCACCCACCAGCAGGGATGCGGTGCTTAGCAGCAAACAGGGGATGTCATCCCACGATGTCCCTTGCTTCCCAATGCTAGCCATGTCACTTCTCATACGGGAGCTGTGGCTGGTTTTTTCATTTTTTGGTATTCAGAAACTAATCCCAGGAAGAGGTTCTGGAGCAGGCTTGGCAGGACAGATAGCTGCAGCAGATGACTGAACTGAACCCCCTGGAAGAGTGAATGAGACCAGAAAGGACTCACATGACATACCAACTGAACAGAAAAGAAGAGAAATTCAGATAATGGTGCAAAACCCTTTTCTAATTAGAGTGTCGGTGACTTGCATCAAGTTTCTCGAAGCAGAATATCTATTGAGACACATTGATACCATTACGACTCTGTGTAGCTTGAAAAGGCAGAATGCCATAATCTACACCCTGTCTCTGCAGTTCCCATTGAAACATGTACCCTGGAAATCAACTCTTCATCTGTATGGAAGCATTAATACTTTTTTGGAGAGTTTTATGATCAGGCCTCCTCCTTCCTACAAACTTTATGTATTCTTACCCCCTACAGAACAGGCAGCGAAAGGTTTCTGGGAAACTGGGTTACTGCCTCTTCACAAAAGCAGGACAAATGTGCCCCAAAGTCCTCCTACACGACACCAAAGGCTGTGTGCATTCAATAGACCAGCTGGTTAATGATCTTGCATATAAGTAATATTTTAACCATAGAGTAGCTTTTGTTTGCTTCAAAAGCCACAAAGCCAAAGAGGAAGTGTAGGAGAACGTGGGCAGTACGGTGGCAAGAAGCCTCATGACCTCATCCTTTTCCGCCACACGGGGATTGGCAGCCGGCTGCCGGGACAGGGTTTAAATTCCCCGAGGTCGGAGATGTCAGGCAGTCCGGGGGACGAGAGGAGAAAGCCTGAGCTACTCGGAGGCAAAGGGCTGGAGCTGTTGCTGGGAACGCTCGCAGAGCTCCTGTCACAACTGACTCTTCCAGCATCAGAACAGGTAATTTTTCATTTTCTTATCTGACATGTGCATAGCTGTACTCGAGGAAGCCTTTGGCAGGAGACCTTCTGAAACCACTTTGCTGAACAAGAATGTTTAATGTTTCTCTGTGGAAAGAGGTCCGCTTCTAGAGCGGCAAGGTTGCTTTAGAGATGTAGGTGCTATAGATGAAGGTACTATACAGATACTACTAGATGTAGAGGAAGGTACTATACAGAACGGCAATTTTAAATCTCTGACTGCTGATAGATGTCAGGAGGAGGTTACTGAAATCCCTCCCATTGAATGAAGTGCTGCAGACTTGAAGCTGGTAGTTGAACTTAGAAAGCTTCTTCCCTCGTGTAACCACTGCCTTGCAGTATCCCAGTTTCTCCTGGCAGTTTGTGCTTGCGCTACTGAATGGATGGGGCCAGCTCTTTATTTAACTCCTGGAATTGCGGTGCTTCTAGTACAGTGTCCTGTTTCAGAGCCAGCCTCGCATATGCATTCTAAATGTCTCTGTATCTTTCTCTCCTACTGAGATTTACTGAAGTTTTAAATGCTTTTTGCTCAACACTGAATCAGCTTAACTTCTCAGGGATGTTTATCCCGGAGAATGGTCAGTCAGCTCCAAACTTTGCTGTAGCTCAGCAGTGCCTATATTTTATCGGGAATCATTCATTTAAAAAGTTGCTAAAACTGCAACATGAGCAGATAAATTTCACTTCATCTCTTGCTGGAAACACAGGCTGCTTTGTTCAAATTTCTGGAGGGGAAAAATATCTATCAATAAAAGCAGTTTCTGTTACAATAAATTGAAGTTACTTACAGCCACTGCAGTTAATAATTCTGAAAACTAGTTTTAAAATAGAGAGTCCAAGCTGCGTTTGTTTTGGTCCCTCTCATTTTTGATGAAGTGCTTTGATAAACCTAAGCTGGTCCTTTATCAGCACTTTTTGTTTTTCGCAAAGCTTTGTCTTTCACCAGCTCAGATCAGTAGATAACAGAAGTAGTCTGTTCATCTCAATGGGGTGCTCTCAACACTGCTCAGCACTTTTCAGTATCTGGTTTTAAAATTCCCGTAGCTCTTGAGTTGAGTTGCCAAGTCCTTAAGAATAATTTTGTATTCCTGTCCTCCAGCTGAGATGGTGATGGTGGGGAGGAGAGAGGAAAAAGCCTGGCACAGGCAGCCTGAATCCTTATTAGACAGTTCATCTCATCACAGCGAAGTACAACAGGAGAAAGAAAAAGCCTATGACGTGTTTTCAGTATTTTATTTTGTTGACTCTCAGTTCCAAAATACTTTCTAGGTAGAACTCCACGATGAAGGTGGCAGTGCTTTGTTTGTGCCTCATCAGCCTCACCGTTGCACGACCAGTGAGTGAATCATAGACGTATATTAGCATTTGCTTATATATTTCCTTTGCGCATTAGCAAGGAATCATTACTGACAAACTCTTTTCTCTTTCCTTCCTTCAAGATGAGTAAATGCAAGCAGCATGCCATTTCCGCCAGCTCTGAAGAAAAACATGTAAGCTCCTCTTGTTCTTTTTGCCTGTATTCTGGTTATTTTATTTAATAATGCCATTTTGATTTATGGTAGTACACACTGTATGATACACATTTTACAGTTGTAGCTCCTTGCAGAGCATATCTTAACCTGGATATTATGAGCCAGTTCCTCAGCAAGATAAATTGGTGGATTTCCACCGACTTCAGCAGGCTGATGCTATGTTAGGGAGCCTGGTATCTAGTCTTGTATCTTAATAAGGTCCATCTCTGGGCCAGCACTGGAGTCTTTTTTTTTTTTTTTTTTTTTTTTTTTTTAAATGAAAAATATGTAAATGTCATCTCAGTTAAAAAAAAACAAACTACAGTATAGCATAGTTTTTATAAACCACATTCATTACTGTGGATCAGATAATAATTGATGTCAGAAGAGCATTTTGGTTCAATTTCCATTAATTTTTGCAGTTGTGTGAGTGCAGATATTAGAACCATCTTTACCAAACTGCCACCTTTCTTTTGCGTTAGCACAGAAGTGAGCTAATACTATGCAAAGATCAAGATGCTGTCATATAAAGGGTATTAAACCTGCATACAGCTATTTGATTAATACTCCATAGTAGGCTACTACAAACGTAAAATTATTTATCTATTTACTGTGAGAATCAGCTATTGCATTTATCTTATAGAGTCTCAATGATGTGGAGATAAAACATTGCTGGGAAGAGAACCTGAAAATTAGTAGAAGCCATGATGCTTAGGATCTAACTCCAAATTTCATCAAATTAAAATAAGCTGGAAAAACTGATCTGAAATTCTCCAGGCTCTGCCACTACCAGTTTGAAAGGCACATCTTCAGTGTTATACTGCTTGGGTATAGTGTTAATCCAGGATCTTGGCTAGTTCTGAATTCTCTTCCTATTGCAGTGAATAGTTGAAGATGCATCTCAGACAAAAAAAAATGTATATTGCAGATGCGACACCTGCACAAAAACAGATCCTGTGATGAATGCAGCTTTACCTGCTTCTGTGGGCTCCTTTGTAGATTAAGACCTGAGTGGTTTTTTTTTTTTTTTTTTTTTTTTTTTTTTTTTTTTTTTTTTTGAAGGACCTGAGGGACCATCATTCACACAGCCACCACCACAACCACGTGAACTCTCAGTTACACAGGAGTCTGCTGCCTGGACAAGATGACCTGGCACTGCCTCAGCAGGTACCTGTGACTAGCTGGAAGACAAAGTAGAGCATCCTTCAATGCAGACTTGCCAATTATGATCGAGTCCTTAAACTGCCAACATTTTATATCAGCTCTATTGTATGTGTCTCTGTGTACTAGTAATGAGTTTTTTATTGCTTTCAGACTCTTTATTCTTCAGAAGAAAAAGCTGATGTCCTCATACAACCGGTAAGTCTTTTCAACAACAGCTAAACGAGTGTTGCACGCCAGCCAGTGCATAGTAGTATTCATTCTCCTTACTCAAATGCTGTTCTTGTGCTAACATCTCCCCCTAAATAAAACAAAGCTTTAGTATGGATGAGGCAAATTTAGAGCAATTTATTCACTTAGATCTGCAACAGCGTGTGACCACTGCACATCCCATATATGCTCCCTTGCATGATGCACACTACATGTTTTTCAGCGCTTTCTTGGCATGTCAAGCAAGAGCCGTGAAGATCCAGACGACGATGTAGATGATAATGATTCCAATGACACAGATGAATCTGATGAGGTTGTCACAAATTTTCCCACCGATGCTCCTGTAACTGCACCCTTCCCTCCCTACCCTTTCACCCGGGGAGACAACACAGGCAGAGGCGACAGCGTGGCATACAGAATTAAGGCAAAAGCCACAGTGGTGAAGTCCAGCAAGGTCCACAAAGCTGCAAAAAAGGTAAAGAGCACTGAGCAGTGGTGCCCAGGTTATTGTAAACGGGTAGCAAAGTTCAAAATGGACAAGTGCTTTTGTGGGAACCAGCTGTGAAAGGGATTGGGAGGGGGGGAAAGTTAGCAGCAAAACTGAAGGAATGCATTTCTGCTCTCTGCAGATAGCCCAAATCGGTGGGGGCTATGTGCATGCACTGAGGCAGAAGCGTAGCCTGCTACCGGGAGCTACATGATAGCGTGGGTTGCACTAGCATGATGTGCTGAGGCCCATACCAGGCTTGAGTTTGTGATACTGTGACGGGTCCATGCAACTCCATGAGAGCTTGTGATCCAAGGCTCGTGCAAATCCATGGAAGTCCACAAGGCTTCAGAGCAGAGACATAAGCTCGAGGCTTTGAGCGTCCCTGGGACCCAGCCAGGACCGCTCGCTTGGGTGCGGTACTGCGATACGTGGCGACGGATCGGTGGCTCGGAAGTGACAACGGCCCTTCGGCCCTTCTCCCTGTTTGTGTCACGCAGCTGATCGATGCCACCGAGGAGGACGAGAGCGCCCTGGACGCGGACAGCCATCACGAGGGGCTCTCCTGGGAAGACCTCGGGGCACGCCGCTCCGCCGGGAAGTACAGCGACAGTAGGGAATGGGGGGACAAGAGCCGCGGGCAGGACAGCAACATGTTTTTCCGCAAGCTGCCCAAAGGGAGCATGGAAAACGACAGCCGGCAGAAATTCGACAGCCCCGAGGTCGAGGGAGAGAGCAGCGAGCGGTGGGCCAGGGGCGACATGCCCCTGAGCAGGGAAAGCAGGGAGAGCGAGGCCCACGTTTTCGCGCGGGTCATCGAAGTCGAGAATAAGAGCGATCAAACCTTGGAGAGCGCTGAAAATATTCAAGGTCATCGCAGCATTAAAAATAACGAAGTCACCTTTTAAAGGGCGACAGATCTAATTTTTCTTTCTCTTTGTAATTTTTACTTGGGGGGGGGAGTAGTTTCAGTTCAGTAATTGTTTGTAAATGTAGAACATGTGGCGATTTCTTTTTTTTCCCCCAAGTTTGGGGCAGAAGTTAGAGGCGGTTTTATTACCCAGGCAGTCCCCTGTATGCAATGCTACTAGCTCTGCTTTCCATGATGCAAGCGTAAGCCCTCCTTACTGCATCTGTTACTGTTGTTTGAATGTGAGCGAGGCGAATGCTGTTTTACGCACAGAATGAACGTTACCTCCTTGTGATACTGCACTCTACCACGCCAGTGTATATTTTGCTGTAACTGAGTTTAAAATAAAACTACAAAATCCTGTACCCCCGGGCTGCGTTACTATACGCTGGGCGAGCGGCTGAGGGGGGGAGTAAAGGGGCGCGCACCTTCCACCTTTCCCAAGCCTGGAAATAGTTACTCCCCAAGGTGGCGGCGAGGGGCCGCCACGGACCCTCTGCCGGGGAGGCGGGGGGAGCCCGCGCGCGCCGCGCCAACGGTCGCGCCAACGGTCGCGCTAACGGTCGCGCGGCTGCTCGCCGCCATGTCGCGGCGGGCGCCCGCCGCCCGCCTCCCGCTCGGCGGCAGGATAACTACATCTCCCTCCGTGCTCCGGGCTTTCCGGGCTGGCGCTGGAGGGCGGGGAGGGGGCGGAGGCGGCGGCGGCGGCGGGGTCCCGCCCCGGGCAGTGGCGGCGGCGGCGGCGGGCTCATGGCGGGCCGCGGGGGCTGCCGGCGCGGGCGGGAGCAGCTGGAGCTGGAGCGGCTGGGCGAGCCGGCGCGGGTCGGCTCCTGCCCGCCGTCGCCGCCGCTCTCCTCCTGCTCGCGGCAGGCCTGGAGCCGGGACAACCCGGGCTTCGAGCCCGAGGAGGAGGCGGCGACGGCGGCGGCGGGGCCGGTGCTGGAGATGGACGTGGAGTGGGGCAGCCCCGGAGCCGGTGCTTCGTCGTCGTTAGACAGCGGCGCGGCGGGGCGCGGCGACAGCGGGCGGCGGCAGCGGCGGCTCCCCGCGGGGCGCGGCGGGGCGGCGGCGGCGGCGAGCGGGACGGAGGCGGCGGGCCGCCACCAGGTGCCGCCCGACGGGAGCCCGCCGCACCGAGCGGCCTGGGCCAAGCGCCTGGCGAGGCGCCTGCGAGGTAAGAGCCGCCCGGCCGGCCTCCGCGCTCCTCGCTGCCGGTCTGCCTCACATCGGACACCTCGGTTGCCTTTTCCTGAGGATTTACGTGGAGGGAAATACTTGGGATTTTTTTTTAATTCCTTTTGCTTTCTCTTTAACCCACCTCTTTGCATTTCCACCTGTCGACTTTCCTGTCCCACATCTATCCATCCACGCTCGCCCCTTGCCTTCTCCCCACCTGTTCGTATGCAGCTATCTCCTGCTCTCTAAACCTGGTTGTTGCTCCCATCACACACATACACACCTACCTCCCCTAAGTTTTTCCTGCTCTCTGTAGCAGAGAGGTCTCTGCTCCCCTGCCCTGCTAGCCCTAGCCGCTTTCAGTGTAAAAGATTGTGCCTAGGTTTTGGATATGTAGCTTTCCTGATCCAGCACCAGGTTTTCAGGGTGTGGTGGGGGACAGGATGAAGTATTTGCCTTTTTCTCTGTTTTTTGGTATTCTCTGTCCTGCGAAAGGGGTTTTGGGGGAGTTACTTATGCTTGAAAAGGGGGATTGTTGGGGGGTGTTAAGCTTGTCTTGTTTTTTTGCAGTATTCTTCAGGGCCTTGCGAGCGCCCTTAGTACAGCTGGTGACCAGGAACGTAACTTGAAACATGAACAGGAGCATAACAAATGAGTGTTATACTCTCACCGTGGTAACTCAGTACTGAGCTGACGGTATGCAGAGTTGACTTGACACAGCGGAGAAAACAGTGATTGGGGAATTCCCTGAGTTTAAGGTTATGGGGGCTCGTGTGAGACTCCCCTCCCTTTCCTCTTCAGAGAAGCATAAAATTTCAGCATCAAGACCTGAGGGTTATAAATGTAGGATTTGTTTACAGCATCAGAGAAAATGTTTCTAATTATAAAGTTGTGGCAAAAGTAAGCTCCTCTTATGAAACAAACTTTTTTTCTCATAAAACATGGATTTCCTGAAGTGATGAGAAGCAGTGTTATTGACTGTCACTGAACCAGCAGAAGTGTTTTAAACAGGAACTTGCAAATTGCACTATTATGTACCATTTATATGTTCATTTTGTTTCTTATGCACATTCAAGAATCATTTGCTATACTGATTTCTCTGACTTGAGCTGTATTGCACCAAAATAAATCCCTCTTGATCACTTTAGTATTTTACTTGGATGTAAGTCAAACCTGCAGAGATTATGGAATAGACTATGTTGTCTTTCCAGCAGATTTTACAGGGAGACTGTTCAATGAATTGAGTCACTTTATAGCAAGAGACTGGACTGTTCAGAAAGAAGTATCAATGACAGTTACGCCATATGAACTAACTGACATTGCTGTGTCCAGTCTTTAATGGTGTGTTTAGCTTAGTCCCTGAGGTATATAAATGCTTAGGAAAGGAGCTGCTTAACATGGAGAAAGTGAAGTCCTTTTATTAAAAAAACAGAACAAAACAAACAGCTAAATAGTAACATAGTTGTTCAAATATTGTCTTTCTGCTAGCTGTTGCTATTATTGAGAAGAAACATCCTGTATTTACTGTAAATGAGTAAAAAATAGTGTTACTTGAAAATGAACATAGCAGCAACTTCTTGATGATTATGTAATGTGGTTTGTCTAAATTGCTGCTATTTGGTCTCAGTCATGGCTTCTGGGGTAAATTTGAAAATAGAGTATCTGCACTAGGACTATTTTTGTTGCTGATTTCTGAGTCATACTGAACCTGAAGGCAGAGCTGAAGAGAGCCCATCCTAACAAAAAAATACGTTATTGAACCATTGATAGTTCATCTGTGTCTACAGTTCAGGAGAGATTTGGGGGGCAGGAGGGGTTCTTTTTGGTATGTGGTGGTTCGTGGGGTTTTTTTTCTTTTTTTGTTCTGTTTTTTTCTTTAAATCTACTCATGCGTTTTCACCTATTTCAGCTGAGTGAGCAGTGGCACCAAGAGTCTGGAGAAGCTGTCTGCTGAGCTGGGCAGCATGAATGGAGCTGAAGCCTTTAGTGGCATCAGCATCAGGCAGAAGTTGCTGGAGGAGGAGATGTTTAGGTGCTTTTCTGACAGACTGGTCCCTTGCCTGTCCTGCTCCCTAAGCAGCAGATCTTGGGCTAAAGTAAGCAGTTTGGGAGCTGATGCACAAACAGTAACTAGAACTTTTAATTTGTAAACTTCTGTTTACAAATCAGAAGTTAAAACCCACTTCTGATATTGGAACATTAGCCTACACAATGGTGATGTTCTTTTTGTGCAGCTAGATGTGAGCATATTAATAAAGTTTGTGCTCTATGGAAAATAGTGCAAATTAGATGTTCTTGAAATGGAAGACAGCAAAAGAAAGCTTTCAGTCATTGCTATGCATCAAGCTGCTTCTTCGTGTTGGAGACAATGTGCACTACTTAGGTCCTACTTTTAGCTGTAAAATAAAAAGACTTAGTTTTGTGTTCTGTGAATATTGGGACTAGGTTTATTCATGTGCTTACTATGCACAGTTTCTACTGTTTTTTTTTTTTTTTTGACCCATGTTTATTTTGTATGTGTAGCCAAATGTAGCATAGTAGACAGGTCCCTTTCTAGTTCTTTAACATAGAGAATGTTGTTGCCATTAATTTCATAGGCACAGGAAACAATTAGACGTGACTTCAGTGCTGTTGCTTAGGGTGCTGTACTTGCATGGTGCATAGGTAACTAACCTTCTCTAATGAATGCAATCATTGCAGACTATGTAGTGAAACGGTGATTTCAAGCCTGAAATTATAATAGGGTGTTTGAAGGGTAACTGTTAAAGCTTGATAGTTCTTTTGACATTTCATCAATAACAACAAAAACCTTTGATGACTGGAAAATGGCCAGCACAGTACTTTGGGTTTTAGATCTCCTTTAGATATAAAAATAAGTTATACTGCAGTCTGAAAAAAAAGTAGGTAAAGTTTTGGTTGAGTTTTTGTGGAATTGTTGAAGTGAAACTGTCTTAGCTCTCTTAGAAGATAACTAGAGAAAAGTTGGCATGGGTTTATTTAATGAAGTGCTGTTTGACTGGGCAGAATTGAACATAAGAGGAAGTAATCATTTGGATATCAAATATGATAGCATTACCATAGGTAAACGTGTTGCCACTCATCAGCTGAGTGATATTAAATGACAGCTTACATTTTTCTTGCTGTGAAATAAAAATGCCTGCAAAGAGAATTTAAGATAACGGATTTTGGTAAGTGTGATGGACAGGAAGACTATGCACTGTCATAAGTGAATAGAAACTCAATCACATATGAATGAGTATACAGATGGTTCAAAAAGTTGATGAGTAGCAGATTAATGTAAGGCATGAACTGAAAATGATTAATCAAGGCTAGAAATGAAATGTTTCTGTTGCTCACAGTGGAATGTGAACTTAATCCAGCACTGTGTACCACCACTGTTCTTGATGCATCTTAAACAATATTTTAATATGACAAAAAGAGTAAAAAGTGTCTTCTAAAAATGTGGCCACTAATACAAACTTCAAGCTAGTAGTTAGGTAAATGCAGAGTTCATTTAATGCAGAGGTGATTGTGTGATCTCAGGTGATTTATTTTCTTTTCACATGTAACTTTCCATTCCTTGCTGACTTGTAATGTTTTAATATGACAGAATTTGAGCTTGCAAGCTTTCTGCTTGCTACATTTCTTTTTGGTGAGTAATGTGCTGACAGCCAGGACTCTGCTCTCGCGCCAGCTTAGCTCACTGGCCCTTCCAGCCTTTTCTCTGTTCTGTAATGTTTTCCTTCCTTTATTATGAACGTTGCTAGTGCAACGTGCTCTATTAAAGGCTGGATTTGTTGAGTTCTTTATTACTAATAACTCTGTAAATGTTCTTGTTTTTGTGTTTTTTGTCTTCTAGAATGACCTAATGGGGAGAATTTGGCATTTTACATTATAAAGCTGTAGTCTTTTGTCTCTTAAGTTTTCACACTTAGTCTTAAAGAAGAGCTCTGAAAAAGTTATCTTTTTGGGGGGCAGGCATCACATATTAATGATAGACGTTAGTGAAGGGTATAATTGATTAATTAAAGAGTATGAACAAAGAGAAATTAATGCAGAGATTATTAATACTTTCTGTGCTTATGCTGGAGAGCGTTGACGTTGTGACTAGATCGCATCTTGAACTGCAGTAGCTGAAAGGCCTTTATAAATATCTGACATGTTAATCTTTTCTTGAACCTCAGCTTGCAGGTGAATGGAAGAGCTCACTTACTCATTTGTCTTAGTTAGCGATTAAGTTCTGCAGCAGGCAGCTTAGCCATTTGTCTTTCTTAGTCTTTGCAGCAGTGACTAGCACTAAACTTTGACTTTCTTGTCAGTGTTATAATCTGTTTTGACAACCCCTTGTTTCTTTTCCATTTAACTTCAAGTTAATGTGGTATGTTTGATGGATCTAAGACCTTTTCCTAGGAATTTTGAGGTTACTTCATTTCCATCCACTGGAAACTGAAAGGATGTTTTCAAGGTCTGGCATTTAAAATACCTGAAAAGGAAAAGGATGGAAGCTTAGCGGTGATTTGCAAGAGTGAACTTATTTACGTACGCACAACTGTAAATGCAATGTATATAGACATATTTACACACACACACATTCAGACATTTTTGCCATCTTAATGCCCCTGTAAACTAAGGTCATATTGACTAGCTTTATTTAATCTTAAATAAAGAGAAGTTACTGGAAAGTAACAGTTCTGGACTGAACTTAAGCAGCTGTTCCCAGCTTTTCTCTGTCCTGTATTAAACACAGGAAGTGAGTTGATGGTTCCTTACTGCTTTCTGTTCTCAGATTGTTGTTTCTTTTGGTGACTCTACTTAAAAGCCACTTTTGCTTCACTGTTACCCTTTTGGAAGGGAGAACGAAAGTTCAGTAAGGTATCTTATATGATCTTCCTGAGAATGTCAAGTATAATGTCATGAAGCTACTGACAGCCCCAAGTAGTTCAGTTAATACAGTTGGCTAGTTTGACTGCTAAATGGCAACTGTTCATTAAGACCACTACTAACATTTCAGTGGTAATTCTTTGTTGTGTAGGGAAAGAAATTCATGTAGCAAACATCACCAGGATCCCTACTGTCTCTTTATTGGACATGTCTTTCCTGTTAGGGAGAGGAAAGTTACATTTTTTTTCTGTGTTGTTCTGTGTTTTAAATATATGCTTGACTGACCTATCCTCCTTTCGGGTAGAAAGTTAATGTTTTCATAGGCATATTTAAAAAAAAACACTGCACTGTGTTTCTTGAAGATTAGCTGTCAAAGTGTGCCTTTGTATACTTTTTTTTTTTTTTTTTAATGCCATCTGGTTTTAAATTTCAGCACTTTTGGCAAATATGGAGCAAATTCTGTAGAAGTTCTGCTGACCTATTACTAAATAAATATGATATATATGAGATGGCATGTGCGTACAGGAGGGCAAGCCAAAGAAGTTGTTCTTATTGTCACTTAGATAAGTTCAAAATCTACTGAAGAACCTAAAGCAGACACGACATGGGTTGTGTTCAAAGCCAGCTGCCCAAGCAAGGCATCTCTTGATTAATTATGTAACTAACATGACTAATATTAGATACTGTATTTATAATATTATATATGTTTTTCTTGAAAGGTCTTTGGGGCACAAGACTCATGGAAGAAAACAACACTAGCAGAGAGCGATATCTGAAAAGTGTTTTACGGGAGCTGATAACATACTTGATTTTTCTTGTGGTCTTGTGTGTCTGTAAGTACTATTCAGTGTTGATGCTTGCAATTCTGTACTGCCTTTATGCCTCCTATAATTCAAGAATTAAGATTGTTTCAGAGATTTAGGAGAGTAATTAATGGGTAGTTGTGGAGGCAAATACTTGGAATTACTGTTTTTTTTACCTTGTTTCTACGCTCAGCTCCTGCTTCTGTAGTCAGCGTGGAAAAGGCTATTAGTCCACTCTATTAAATGTGAACTTACTACACAAGTGAGCTTGATGGATCTCCAGCCTAATACCCAGCAATATTCCAGTACTCACGTTGTCTGAAGCGTACAGACATAAGGATAAAAATAAGGATATAAATGTTTAAGAATGCGGTCTGTACTGAGCTTTTTGCTCTTTTCTGAGAGATGAAGAGCCTTAGTGATGTTGGAGCATTGATTATATAGGACATTTCACACAGGCCTCAAATAGCACCATGAAGGGTTACGACCTGAATGCCTAAACTTGATATGTAATAAAATAGTTCTGAGAACAGTTGTCTCTTCTGGTCTTGGAAACTTGAAGGCATTATACACTTTTATTCCAGTATTTATAAGATTTTTATATTTATAGTCAAAACAATTTTTTGTGTTTTTTTATATTTATATATATATATATATATATATAATATACTAGTAAGATAGCTCAAAATAAAACTTAAAGTAGTGTAGTGTAGTATAGTGTTGATGAAATAATTTTTTTCTTTGGTTATTAGGGAAGAAAACAACAAAAACTATGCAGTAAGTTAGCATAACTTTGGAAGGCTGATGTGTTTCAAGCCCCCAGTTTTTAGCATGAACAATTCTATTCTATGTGCCTGACAGGTCAGTGACTTTTAAGCAGTAGTTTATGATCAGTTATGAACAGGACAAGTTTTTGTTTATATTTTTTTGGATTTTTTTTTTTTTTTTTTGTGAAAGTGAATCTTATATTAAAAAAAAAAAAACCCTGTTTGTAGACTGGCTTAGAAAGCAAGTCTGTCTGGATTGTCTTTAGCAGGATTACAAAAACAAAACAAGCCCTTCATATGGTTGGCATAGCTATTTTGGTGTTGTATTGTGGGCATTCTTATGTACTAAATATCATGCTTATTTCCTTCTTGAGTCAATTAAGTATGTATAATCCAGGTTTATGGATGTAAGGTAGTAAGAATACTTGTGGCTGGTATGCCATATCACCAGGAGAGATGTAGTAGTGAGGAGTTTGAATTAAAATAAAATGAAAATTCCGAAGTCTTCAGTTTACACAATTTACATTTTTACATAATAGTCAGCTGAATAATTTGATGTGGACTTACAAATGAAATTACCATCAGTGGAAAAGATTTGTTCACTATTTATTTTACTATAGAAAAGGTTTTGGTAACAGAATGAAGGCAAAGTGTGGTGTGTTAAACGTCTAAAGACATTTCTAACAAACTAACCTCTTTTGAAGTTATGTCCTTTTCAATTTTACATTTAAGCAATAACTATGGGACATACTGGTCTTTGGTTTGGCACAATATGCTAGGAAGCTTTTCAGTGCAGGCTAAATGCTATTGACAGTTCTTGCGCTCTTGTATTTTTGAAAGAGCACTTTTAGAGACAATTCAGGTATCTCACAATTAAGTCACACATTCCCCATGCCACAGCAGATGTTTTTTACAAATAGTTCTTGATCTCTGGTTGCTAAATAAAAGATTTTTTGTCCCTGTAATAAATGTTTTTATAGAACTGTCAAAACTGATGAAAAATTTTGTAATCTAGATAAAATACTAGATATAGTAGTAGTACTAGATATAACTGGTCCTCTCCAGAGTTGTCACAGAGTGGGGCTTCTCAGAGTTCTAGTCTTGAAGCAGTTTTAAGCAATTATAGGCAGTAAAAGTGTCTGTGCTAAAGACTGCTCTCTCAAGCCATCTTGGCTTTGTGTATCACTTTGTTCTGTGTGGTTCTCAGCTAAATATTTGGGCCTGTTTGAGGATGAGAAGTAGTGTGTAGCTATTATTTTCTGTGGAGAGAGTCTTGTAGAACTAGTGCATGTCTCAGATGGTGTTTAGTTGTCTAACCACAGATGTCTAGAGTCATTTGAGATGCCCTGGGATATCCTGGTTGGCCACTATTTTCTGCTCAAGTGGGGCATGGTTCTCCTGAGGTCATGTCATCTGTGCCAGCTCTCTACAGATGCCTTGGATTTCACAAGACCGCTAAAATGGCTCTAGCTTCCTCGCATCAGGCTGCTACATCCTGCCTTTGTGTTTCTTGAAGTTGACTTTTGTAGCAGTATTAATAACAGATGAAATTTGGGAAGAGAAAAATTGGAATTTAAGCTGATTGATTGATCTGTTCTTTGCTGATTTTATATTATAATCGCTTCTTGAAGACAAACACTACTTACTGTAGATTTCATTTTGTTCTAATGCTTAGACTTCATAGTGCAAAATCTATTCAAGTACAACTTGGTGTATTCAAAATAAGCAAATAAGTACTTTTTGTTTTATTTTTTTTCCACCTTCTATTTCTCACCCTGTACCAAATCTTGTGCAGTGACTTACGGGACAGTGAGTTCCAGTATGTACTATTATACAAGGGTGATGTCGCAGCTCTTCCTGGAAACACCTGTATCAAAAATGGAGAAAACTGATTTCAAAACTTTGTCCACAATGGATGACTTCTGGAAGGTACTCTATAAAGTTATTGCTATTTTTCTGTTGCTGTGATTTGTCCTGTCTGGATCTGTGAACTTAATCTGCAAGGTCTTTTTTTAATATAGTGAGTTTGTTCATACAGATCTCTTTGTGTATGGACAATTTCAAAGCACTAGAGGAAAATTGGCTTTTAAAAGGTCAAAGTTTAGGGTCTAGATAATGCCAACAGAGCAGGGTAGGGCAAGGTTAGAGAATGTCTTTGGAGGATAGGTAGTGCTAAGGCAGATAGTTTGCATTAACATCAGAAGAATTACCCATTGCTATTCTCACATTTCAGCAGAATTAAGATCTATGAAAACAGTGCTGGCAACATGCAAACTAAAATTCTCTCTCCCTTCGCAGTTCACCGAAGGCCCTTTGCTGGATGGTCTTTACTGGGAAATGTGGTATAACAACAAAACTATGGCTGAAAACAAAAGCTTCATCTATTATGAGAACCTGCTTCTAGGGGTGCCTCGCATTCGGCAGCTGAAAGTGAGAAATGGTTCGTGCTCAATACCTGAAGATTTAAAGGATGAAATCAAAGACTGCTATGATGTCTATTCTGTAGCTAATGAAGACACTGCTCCTTTTGGGCTTCGAAACGGAACAGCGTACGTAGTACTCTTGTAGACACGTAGGCAGATGTGTATTTCCCTGCCTTGGATATACTGATTTTCTTCTTCACAGAGGCAACTCTGTAATTGCCACATGTTCTCTCTGTAAGGCTAGATAAATATGGAGCAGCTGCCAATTCTGTTTATGGAGAAACCTTACCAAACTTGAAGAGGACTGTGTTCTTAACCCACTTGAGTTTAGGTGTTGTCATTATGCCATCGGTGGCTGTTATTTTTCAGCATGTGGCAAATGCGATGTGGTCTAGGTACAGTACTTAGGGTCATGAGCACCTGTTCCATATTTCAGGATTGTATTACTAGAATGAATCATTTTCCCTGGCCAAAAAATGGGGGTAGTACTGTTTCTCTTGGAGGACAATGTGTGGGTTACATTATAAAGGGTAGCTATGTAAATGTTGGTTTTTATTTCCCCTAAGAGGATATAAATGTAAAAGTGGATTGAAATATTCTATTTTCACAGAAAATTGACCTGTCTCTATCTTATTTTCTTGCTTCTGTTTGTCAAATGAGCTTTGTAAACCCTTTCTCCAGGGTACAAACATCAAAACTTTCTACAAGTATCTCTTGAAATGAAATGAAATGAACTTCTTGAGATGAAAGCAACTTTAAGTAATTGATCTGGAGCGTTCTGTTGTTGATTTGTGGGGGCTGTTTGTTTTGTGCGGGGGTTTTTTTTTTTGGTTAATTATAAGTAGAAAGAGTAATTTGCTCTGTCTCACTACTAAACTAGTTGGACATACACCAATGAGAAGGATTTGAATGGGAGCAGCCACTGGGGCTTGATTGCCACATATAGCGGAGCTGGTTATTATCAAGACCTCTCAAGGACCAGAGAAATGACAGCTGTGCAGATTGCTAGCCTTAAGAAGAACCTGTGGCTGGACAGAGGGACGAGAGCAGCTTTCATTGATTTCTCCGTATACAATGCAAACATCAACCTATTTTGTGTTGTTAGGTATGTATCAAACCACTGACAGTGTTCAGATAGCACAACTGGGGATTTACCTGTGATTACTTTCTTTTGAGGGCATAGGTAAGTGTGTGTGTTACTTAAAGGTGAACTTGTTCCAAACTACTTAAGTGCCTCCTACTTGATTCTTTCAGAATGTGTTTTGGATGTCCCTGAAAGTAGAGCTGCGTTCTCTTTGATCTGGATAGGACTTCTTCCTTCCTGTCTTCTCACTGGCATGCTTCTGGTGGTGCTTTGTGGCAGGCTTCCCTATCAAAGAAGTGGGACTCCGTATTGCAGCTGCACTCAACATCTGGAGGCAGTTGTGATTCTCCTGATGCCCCAAGAGTTTGTGTACATTTCAGTTTGCAGGTGACTTCTCTAATGGCCTGGCTCACTAAAGTACACAAGGTAGATATGCAACATCAGTTTTTCATTTAGATAGCACATGAGAGACACGCTCTAGGTGACCCTGCTGAGCAGGGAGGTTGGACTAGATGATCTCCAGAGGTCCCTTCCAACCTTACTGATTCTATGATTCTATTCTATGATTCTATGCAGACAGGTCATTCTGTTTCTGGTTTTCTCACAGTTTTTGAAATTTCTTATGTTTAGTCAAAACGGAGTGAGCAGTACTCAGGTTTACACCCTCTGTTTTGCATAATGTCTTACTTGAATCATATATGGACTTTTTCCTGTCTCCAAAATAAAAACAAGTCTCTTAAGTGTATTCAATGGTGCTTTTCAAGGACATTGCTTCAATTAAATGCTTTTTTTTTTTTTTTTTTTTTTTTTTCCTTTTTTTTTAACAGGTTGTTAGTGGAGTTTCCAGCTACTGGAGGCCTTGTTACATCTTGGCAGTTTCAGCCAGTGAAGCTAATTCACTACATCTCTACTTTTGATTTTTTCTTGGCAGCCTGTGAAATGGCATTTTGTCTTTTTGTTCTTTATTATATGGTGGAAGAGATCTTAGAAATTCACATTCATAAACTGCACTACTTCAGAAGTCTTTGGAATTGTCTTGATATCCTGATCATTGTGGTAGGTAATGTTTATAATAACGTTAAAATTGCTTTCTGGATGCTTTCTGTGGGAGACATTAATGACTCAAAATTCATATTGTGGGTTTAAGGGATAGGGCCATCCTCCTGTTTGCCCTGTTTGTCATTACTTCAGGGAGGCTACTTACAGGCTTATTGAGCTGTTCAATCCGAATAGGACAAGTTTAGTCAGTGCTTTTGAGTATGACAGGTTTTGAGTGTTTGTTCAGTAAACTTTCTCCCAGTTATTGTAAATATAGATGCAGCCCTTAAAGAGACTTCCTACTTTTCATTTCCACATGTCTGACATAATCTATCACAGCAGAAAATCATAAAGTAGTGCTTGGCAGTTGGAGAAACGGGACAGGGTTCTGAATATGTTTGCAAAGAATGGCTAAAAAATTTTACTTGACATTAAAATACTGGCCAACTAATAGCAAGTTTGAAGAGTAGCATCTCATAATTGTAGAGTCCTAGCAGCTGTCAGGACTGTTTTCTTGGTAAAGTAGACAGCGTTATCAATAAGCAGTGTGAATCTAGCAGAAAATCTGGGCTTTGAATTTAAAGCTGCACAGTATAAATCACTCTACTTATATCAAGCTGTTCTTAACAAAAGTATATAAAGCCAGCAGTGCTGAAACAATTCTTGTCTTGTGTTCATCTTGTATCTTCAGGCTAGGACAAACCTAAGGTTTTAGTATTGAATTTGATACCTCTAAGCTGGAGAAAATACACTTGCATCAAAAGGGTTTGTAAATGAAGAACTATTTAGGAGGTTGGTTATGCTTGAACCGTGGGCCATTTTTATATTTATCAAGGGAAAAATGAGACATTTTGCTGCTGTGGTCAATGAGGTATATTTGAGTCTAAAATTTAGCTCACGTAGAGGGTTGAATTCTGTGTTTATACTTTGTCTGAGGGCCCTTGTTTAAATTAAGGATTGTATACTTCCTGGCTGTATACAGTGAAAAAATCACTTATATTAATAATAATAAAAAAAATGTTTGCAGAGATCAGGGAGAGAACTTTATCTGTATGATAAAACTACAGATTCTCTGTTTTACTTTTTGGGGGAGTATTGATCAGTTTGTGCTCTAGAGGAGAAACTTGACTTTTTTCTTTTTCCTTTTTTCTTTTTTGCCTGCTGCTATGTGTCTGCGCTTTACTCTTTTTCCCTTTTGTCTTTCTGAGTCTTTGCAGGCTGGGGTGGGAAGGGGTGGTGGGGTGCGTGGACATTCTTTTATTTCCCTTTACGTTTTCTTCTCTGCAAAGACTGCATTTTTGAGCCCACTAGGCTTCACCATGATCTTGGTCTCCAACTGTGGCAAGGGAAGGATTTGTATATAACCTTTCTTCCAGGCTATTTGTCTGTAGTCTGGTCATGGTTGCCTTATGGAATGCATTTTCTGGTTTATCCAAACATCCTACTTTGGATCCTATCTCATACAACAGCCACTGTGCTGTTCAGTTGCTTTTGAGTGAAAGGTGGTGAACTCCAGCTCACCCTGTCCCTGCAATTGCCTGACTGTCAACACTAATGTACTTGGTGACAAGTTGGGTTGACTCTGAAGGATCAGATTGTATCTCTGACTTGATCCTGACTCTGTGCAGTCCCTAGCTGATATTTTCCCATTTGAAAGTTCAGCTCTGCAGCCAGGATCGTAGAATCATAGAATCAGTAAGGCTTTGGGGGGAGGGGAAATGTATGTATGTATATTATATACATTATATATATATATATATATTTCTTTGCTTTTATTTAAAGCTCACAGTGTAGTATTGTTATGAACAGCATGAAGTTCCTCATATGTATCTTTATCATACTTACATAGCTAAAACCAGCTGCTCTAAAACTGTACTTAAATTATCACCTTTCATATGTTTATGTTTTTTTTTTTTTTCTACTTAGCTCTCTGTGGTAGCTATAGGAATTAACATCTATAGGACATCAACTGTAGATATGCTCTTGAAGAAACTGCTGGAAGATCAAAACTCATTTCCCAATTTTGAACCTTTGGCATATTGGCAAATACAGTTCAACAATATTGCTGCAGTCACTGTGTTTTTTGTGTGGATTAAGGTAACTCCAAGACATGTATCCTTACTCTAACATTAGAATGGAAGCATTTGAAATGTTCTGAATTTCATGTGTTTGCTTCAGTGAGTTTTGGAACATTTCTCCTAAAAATGGTCACGGAAGAAAGTCAGCACACGATGATGACTTCTTGCAGATTGAAATCAAGGTTATTTTGTCACTGAGTTAGATGGTCCTTGTTTAAATCTAGAAAATACAATCAGTAGTGGTGCTTTGTCAGAGCATATACATGAAGAAATGGTTTTGTTATTCTTGAATTAGTAAGGCAGTGCTGCTTATTAGGTACTGTTTTTTCCCAGCCTAGTTTAACTGTGCCTGTTTTATGTATTCAAAATTTCTGAATCTTTGGAAGAAGTAGTTAAGTCCAATTCATATCCAAACCAGCCATAATACGATAGTTAATCTCTCTATTTTACTGTCTCCGTTCTGATTCTACTACTCTTCAGGTCCACACTCATTTTCCTGTCCTCCATATGTAAAAAGTTGCAGAGGAATGTTTAGTTAAAGTGTTTAGTTAATAAAGTGTCTGATAGTAGGAAACTTAAGAATGATGTTGTGAATTTCCACTTTATTCCAAATTGATCCTTACGGTACAAAGCAAGCTAAATGTTCTGTTGTGTTATAAAACAAAGTTGCGTGTAATTTTTACATCACAGTTTAAAAATTGAAGTGGCTCATTTTAAGAAATAACAACTAATTGCATTATCACAGAATAATTCAGGCGAGAGGGGACTTCAGGAGATGTTCAATCACCTACTCAGAGCAAGGTCAGCTCTGAGATCAAAGTAGAAAGCTTACAGCTTCATCTCATCATTCTTGACTTTTTACTGCTTGACTTCTAAAACCTGCATTGAAAATATTAAAATTAAGGCTTTGTTCCTTTTGCCCTTTAGATAAATAAATAGGCTTTTGGCAGCATCTCAGTAACGCTGCTATAAAACCAAGGAATAGAGGAGTGCAAGTGGACAGAATTTTCTTCACGTTTCAGGCCTCAGTGTGTTTGGGAAGTGATATATTTCTAAATATAGATTGACTTTTTGTCTCCAGTCAAATTCAGAAAGACACTTCATATGTAAAGCTGTTGTGGTAATAAATACTTGTCTTCCTTGTCTTCAGAGTTACTTCTTTTTTCTTTTAACAGCTTTTCAAATTTGTGAACTTCAACAGAACAATGAGTCAGTTATCCACTACCATGTCTCGCTGTGTCAAAGATGTCATTGGCTTTGCTACTATGTTTTTTATTATTTTCTTAGCATATGCTCAGTTGGCCTATCTTGTGTTTGGCACTCAAATTGATGACTTCAGCACTTTCCAGGACTGCATGTAAGTACAGTAATAAATGCAAAAAATTTCTCAATACATCGGTAAATGGATTTGGCTGCTTTGTCAGAAACTAAACAAATCCTGTAATAGCCATCTAAACAGATAAGCTCTAGGGATCTCACTGTTGATATAGCTCAGTAACTATAACGTTTTTAGAGAGGCTTGCTTATCTATCATTTGATTAAGAACTGCCTCCAAAGCCAGGTTAAAAATAAAATATAATTAAGTCACTGAGCTAAAAATAGCAAGTTTTAGCTGGCAGAAGTGACAGGGTTCTTACAGTTACTGCTTTGTCTAGGGATGTGACCAACGGTTGTATCTTCAGCAGTTGAATTACTGCACAGCACCCTATAATGCTTGCTGAAACTTTACACGCATAATAATGCTGTGTTCCTGATTTTGCGTTCAGCTGGTTGACTCACAAAGGGACTCTGTGTTTAACAGCCAAATAATAACTTTCTGAGTATCTGGCAGAGTCCATGAAAACGAGGAGACTTAGTTGAGGGTTGTTAATCAGTTTTTCCCTTTCCTGATTTCATACAACCTAATCTGATTCAAAGTGAAGTAGTTACCAGGTTGTCCTGTTACAAGATGTATTTTATATTACATTATTCCCCCACCTGCTCCCCATACTGTGGAAGAGTGTTGCAAAGTTTCCTGTGCAGAGGTGGAGGAACTTAAAATATACTGGTAGTGCTGAGAGCCTTTTTCAACCTTGGCACTGTATGAGCACACTTCAGAGAGTGAAAAGTTGGGTTTATATATATGTGAGAAGCAAAAGGTATAGGGCAGGGACAAAGTAGTATCTTAACGTTTCAAAATGATAATCATTACTTGTCACTACTTCCTCTTGCCCCCATCATCAGTTGTGACCAAAACTATCTTAGTTTTGCTGAATGTGTTGCGGAGTTCAGTTATACTTAAGAGGTGGCCATGAAGGTTTGGAAATTGCAATGCCTTTTCAGTATTAAAATAGCGCAGACCTCTCTGCTGCCCATCAGCCAGACTGTTGCACTAAAGCAGGCTGAAAACTGCACAGCTCCAAAAGTATTTTTCTCAACTCCTGGATATGTTTTGTTTTTTAAGATTTACTCAGTTCCGCATCATTTTGGGAGACTTTAACTTCACAGAGGTTGAAGAAGCAAATCGAATTTTGGGACCAATTTATTTCACTACATTTGTGTTCTTTATGTTCTTCATTCTTTTGGTATGTATGCCTTTGTTTATGCGGGGTGGGACATTTGTTTTTAGGTAGATTGCCATTTTTGCATCTCTTGTTCTTTGTTTTGTTTTTTTAATGTATATTTTTTCCCCCCTGTTACCTGGAGCTTATTTTGGTAATGGTATATGTGCAGTATGCAGAGGACCCTAACCTTTGCATAGCCTGTCACTACACTCTCTTTCATTTTTACTTCATTTAAAATAGATTTGTAGTGTATGTCGTCACTCCCTTATAGTGCTCCATGTGGTTGTTTTTCATTATTATTATTACCAAGATTTTTGTTAGTATTTCTACAGTGTAAACCCTGACTCGCTTGTTAACAGCGTGCACAGCAAGCCCATACTGTCTGGTGAAAAGTAGCTGTACTGTTTCGTACAGGCTCTTTGTTTATGAAATGCTGTAATGCGCGGCCAGCAGTTTCATAGCTGCGTAGTTTGTACATGCAACACGCAGCTTGCCTATAGAAGAACCTAAGTCAGCAGCAGTGCAGCAACCTTTCAGATGGGGAAGTTTTCCAGGAAAGGCTTCCTCCCTCTCTTCCCTTACCAGGGCAAAGTTGAGCCCTGTCTTTCCATAGCACAAATGGGAGCTTACCTTCCCGCTGCAGCATACCTAAGTAATTTTTTGATGAACAGTATTTTAAGAGGCTCAGTTTATCTGGGGGGCAGTTTGTGGACATGATAGTCTGCCAAATAAATTCAAACAGTGTATTGGTAGTCATCTTTGGGTTTTTTGTGTATGTGTATCCTCTGTTAATATAGAATTCATGTTAATCTGTTTAATAAGTTACATAATATGAAGTACAGGGAGGAAACTTCCTTGCAGATACCTAGGAGAACAAATAAACTCATTTTTATGCCTATGCAAGTAAAGAACCCTGGTGTCTTCTACATGTACATAGCTCTCAGTTCAGCACTAGCATTACTGAATAGTGACCTCATTTCTAATGATATCACTGCAGTGTCATTACTGATGTGAACTTCAGATCTTGAGATTATTCCTAGAACTGGGTATCTCTCAGTGCTTTGATAAACTGGCAACTATTAAAGCAGGTTTTTATTAACGTTAAAGTTGGCCATCAATCCTGTATCATAACTATGATGATAATGACATCGTATACCTAATGAGGCTTTTAATTTTCCTTTTGGAGGAGGAGAAATGGGACTCAGATACTATTTGTGCACATGATGGGAGAAGACTTTATCTAGGCTATCCACTAGTAATGAATTGGGAGAACCCTACGTGTTCAGTGGGATGGAAAATGAAAGCAATCGACAAATAACACGCAGGTCGCCCTAGCCAAAGAAGTGCGTGGTTTCAGAAGCGTGTTTCAGACTTTGCCTGAAGCACTTCACAAGATTCAGAGAAATGGAGCCTAGTGATCTGCAAAGGGAAAGTAACTTTTTTTCCCTAATGGGCAGCAGGAGAGCACAAGTTAGGTTGCCAAGGCACAACAGGTTATCTGAAATACTAGCTATAGGTTGTGTGCTTATAAACATATGCTAAACCTGCAGTTTGTGTTGAGTGAAATGTTGTTGTGGGCTCCTTAAAACCAGTCTGAGACCTAGCTGTGAAACAAAGCTAGAAAAGATGGACAATAAGCAGCATCCTTAGCTCTTACTGTTGGGCAGCGGAAAGCAAAATGGATGCTAGTAAAGTTATCTCTAATTTGTCTGTTATTGGGCAAGAATGAGTAAAGACAATGAAAAATTATTTTTCTAAAAGGATTTTTTTTTTTTAAATCATGAGGAAATCCTGCCTAACACAGCCTTTGTGCAGGAGAATGACACATTCACTATGCCAGTAACTCAGCTAATTCCTTTCTGATTTGAATGTCTGACTTGTAATTTAGTAATGTTTGTTCTATGTTCAGCAGGACCCTTTCAGTAATGACAGTATAGGCCTACTAAATTAAATATTGGGCACAGCAGCCATAAAGCTGATTTCTTTTCTCCGTTTGTCTGAACAAGCAACGAAACTCTTGTCAGTTTGTGGTGCGCATGACGAGTAGCTGATTTTAATCCATTTTCTTCATCTCTAGTCTGAACCGCAAGCAGATCTGTAGCCAGATAACAATCTTTTGTGTGTGTGTGTTGGTTACTACAGAGTGAATAGTTAACTTGCATCCTCGGGTATTTCTGTTGGTAATCCAGCTGTGTTGCTTAAATCAAGTCATAGTTGCTAAATGAAAAAGTTGGGCCTCACAGGTAGAACTGTTGTTGCAACTGCTGCGTGTAGACATGAACTCTCTTTGGAGTGTAATCTCCCAGTTACGTCCAAACTAGTAGTCTTGATTAAAAATTTTGGTACTGCAGGTCATCATGTTTTCAATATCTCGAGTGTTTGAAATTTTATATATGTATATAAAATAAAGTGAGATTTTTATTTCTCTTATGAACAGAACATGTTTTTGGCCATTATCAATGATACATATTCTGAAGTCAAATCAGATATGGCACACCAGAAGGCGGAAATGGAACTCTCTGACCTTATCAGAAAGGTAAAAGTCGTATTTCGTTTGTCTTGTGTCTTGTTCCTCACATCTGAACTTATTCCGTATAATGCTGTATAAACTATACAAAGTAAAATTGGCAACAGCTAATGAAAATGTGCACTTCTTAGTTAATGTAAATGATTCACAGCCAAACATAAATTAAGAGAATGAAAACTTTGCATTGCAACTCATTTTAGTCACTTCAAAACACAGCTTTGAATCAAAGGATCAGCCTACTGAATACAAAATAAGATTCACCTATCAAGGTAGATACTGGAATATTGAACTGATGAAGCTAAGCCACCACTGAGTTTGATGACAGAATTCTGAATTACTTCTTATTTTGGTCATATCTCATTCTGTGCAATGAGATGAGTCAAGTTTGGATTATGCATTGGGAGCTCCCAAGGTTAGCTGCCAGTAAGATTGTCTAATACACAATTAAGAACTTGACCTGAATCCCAGCTTGGGAAAAACACATGCACCTGCTGGCATGGGTGCAGTGCTGTATCATGTGCAGAGATGTTTAAATGCATACTCAGCATGACCAGTAATTCGGTGTTTAGAACTTGGAGACTGGGTATTAAAACCAGTTTAATCAAAACCAGTGTATTAGAAAGTCATTTCTCAAACTGAAGAATCAGAGGTATTCAAAATGACTGCAATAAGTTGTGTCTGGTTTGTCCTCATTACTTAATGCTGTCACTTAACTACTGTCAGTAACTGCCAAAGGTTCTTACTGGGACAAAACATCTCATTTCTGCTGATCTGTATTGCAAATTGAATGATGGAAACCTTACCTTTAGCTGCAAGAGTATTTGTGTGTTGTTCATGTAAATATTGAAATAAAAGATAGGTAAACTGGCGGAAAAGATAGATTCTTGTAGAACTTTTAGAACACTGAATGGAAGTGTACACTGTTGCTTTCTGTATTCTTAAAAAAATGAAGTCTTAGAAATGAAGTGTTAAAATTTCATGAGAAGTAAAACACTAGAATTCTACTTTTCCTTCTAGGGCTACAACAAAGCCATGATCAAACTTAAATTGAAGAAAACTACTGTTGATGACATTTCAGAAAGCCTGAGACAAGGTGGAGGGAAATTAAATTTTGATGAGCTCCGACAAGATCTAAAAGGGTAAGGAACCTGGTTATTAATCTTGATTCACTGTGCAGCCAGAGACTTGTGATGCAGAGTCTTTGGTTCAAGTCTCTCTTGCCTCTGTAATGCAGCAAAAGTGTATGCTAATGCATATAAGGACAACACAGAAGAGTGCTTTTTGTTTCTATTGGTGAGTGGGAAACAAAGCTTTGCTTTTCCTATGTCTAGTGGGAGGCAGAGATGTTCATAAGCAAACACTGTTTTCATATTGATCTGTGGGCACTGCAAAAAAAGTGAATTAAAAAATCTGTGGCATGGGAATGGAGAAAGAGGAAAGAGAAAAAAAAGTGAGATGAATGGTATATCAATTTGATATGACAGACAAGTCTTGGCTAACGAGCTCTACTGAGCTGTGGCCTGTGGAGTCTGTATTGTGGCTGGTGTCACTGCAGAAAGGCAGTATCCCACACTGGAGGAAGGAGTTCATGCTTTAGAGACCACATTCCTCAAGGTACTGTATTGTGGAGAAGAGAGGGTTTGAGGAAGCAGAGGTCTAAGCCCTTTGAAGCATTAGTAATTTTTCTGTGAGAGCGGAACGGAAACAGGAACTTGTGAAGAAGCAAAAGCCTAAGCAAGGGGGAAGAATCAAGGATAGATAAAAGTGTGAATTGGGAAGGAGTAGGGTGCAGTCTGAGGAAAATTGATGCTGTTAAGGGGGAGGGAAAAAAAAAGACAAGGTAAAGGTGAGGGCTGAGCTCTGTGCTGCAGTCAGTGTTTTGAATTCTTGGTGGGGAGAATTTATAAGCATTTCTGGATTCAGCTGTGTCTTTGGCTTGAGGATGAAATGTTTTGTTGGGACCAAATTGTTTTTCTAATACCTGAAGTTTGTTCAATGTCTGAAAAACTAAAAGAAGTAAGGGATCTGTTTTTATGACCTTTTCAGGAAGGGTCACACTGATGCAGAGATTGAAGCAATATTTACCAAATACGACCAGGATGGGGACCAGGAATTGACAGAACATGAACATCAGCAGATGAGAGATGACCTGGAGAAAGAGAGGGTGAGTTCACATTAAGAGTGGTATACCAACCGCACCGTCAGCCAGTCTGTTCCCTATACTGATTTGCTGGTTTCATTTCACATTTGCTCTCATCTCTGGCTGAGTTCTCTGAGCGGAACTGTAAAAAGGCAAGAGGAGATCATGGAGGGCAGGCTGTCTTCAGCCTTGACACCCTCTGTCCCCTGTGTGCAGATGAAAGTCTTTTATGTTCTGTCTGTCTGTGGCTTGTGTTTTTATGAAGGAGGATCTCGATCTGGATAGGAGCTCTCTGCCGCGTCCTCTGAGCAGCCGCAGCTTCCCCCGGAGCTTGGATGACTCCGAGGAGGACGAGGATGAAGACAGTGGACACAGTTCTAGGAGGAGGGGCAGCAGCTCTAGCGGGGTTTCCTACGAAGAGTTTCAAGTGTAAGTTTATCCGTGTCGGTGAGTGTATTTGCATTGTGGGGTTTTCTGTTAGGCGCTTTATTTTTTTCAGATATTTACAAGTCTCCCCTATAATTCTGAATATTAGTCAAGTTATTCAGAAAGGTGCACACTGCATTTTTTAAGGTTCTTGGGTTGCTCTTTTTAATAGCTGTCAGGTAATACCTGAATTTCAAGTACTTTAGAGAGACTCAATACAAGAATCAGTAACAAATCCTAAAACCCACTGTTTTTAAAACGTAGTCATTGAAAAGACAGAAAATGGTTGAGTTGCAATAATGGCAGAAGTGTGTTCCGCTTTTTACGTTAGTAAGATCTTGAGGTTACTGTAGTTTCAGCAAGAACTTCAGTTATTGCTTTTAATTGATTGACACGTGGTTGTGTGTTTTGGTTAAAGTGATGGATCTCCGTAGGAGGTAATTATACCAACAGTAACTGAATGAAGAAGATCAGTAACTAGAACCAATAAATGCTGAAGATGTCCCCAAATCAGGGAAACAGAATAGAATACGTAGGTTTTTTTTTTCATTCTGTCTTTATGCCTGTGTTCTCTTCTTGCTCTTGTGTACCTTTTCCTTTCCTGGACAGTAGAATTCATTGTGTGAAGTCAGATGCCTGGCTTGAAATAAAATGCCATCTCATCCTTTTGCGTTTTCTCTGCATTAATATGCTAGAATGACATTGGCTTGGAAATGTCAGAAACACTGAAGCTTGCACTTGTTCTCAGGCTCATGAGGCGGGTTGATCGCATGGAGCATTCTATTGGCAGTATTGTTTCCAAGATCGATGCTGTTATCGTAAAGCTTGAAGCAATGGAGAGGGCCAAACTGAAAAGGAGAGATGTGTTAGGGAGACTACTGGATGGAGTGACAGAGGTAAGAAACCCATATGCTGTTGTGTTTCATCACTTGCTGTTAACAGCCTGCCTGGCTTGCTTATAGTTAGTGCTTTTCTTTGCTACTGCTTTGCTTGGAAGGATTGGGGAGTTCTGGTGAAGATGAGGTGGGTGCTTTGGCCAGGCAATTTATCCTTGGTGTTAATGGAGAAGCATGATCCAAGAGACTGGTATTAGAACCGGTCTTCTAGCAGACCTGTGTCACACTGGGGTGACAGCACAGTTTGTACCCCTGAACTGGTGTTCAGTAGTGGCTGAAGGAGCTCATTCATCTCTTGCTATGTTTGATGCATTTCAAGCTCCTTGTGGACTAATCTGGCAGAGTCCAAGTGATCTGGCATGGTAGGCCTCGACAACTTACTCTGTTGCCAGAGCGAGCTGTACACAATGTTTTTTTCCCAGTTGATGAAGAACTTCTTGCATGTGCACACAGTTAAGACCTGTCTTTTCCAGGGCTATATGTGACAAGGTGGGCGCAGGTTGCTTCTGTCACCAAAGTTATCTGTCCTGTTTTACCTCCCCTCCCGCACCTCTTTCCTAAGGACCCTTTGGGAAGAGGCAGTAGGCCAGATGAATTATTCCTCCAGACAGTCAGCATTCTGATGGGGCAAGGACAGCAGGAATAGGGCAGTTAGGGGTGGGTGAGAGGAGCTGTCTTGGCGGGTTACTAAGATCGGACCTGCAGCTGCCCTGTCACAGCTATGGTGCCTCTGATCCTTGCTCCGTATGCAGGCAACAATCCTGCTTGATCCTTGAACTGGGGCTGTCTTGCTGGTGTGCTGTCTCCAGTATATCTTACATTTCTGAAGGTGGATTTCAGTGTTAGAAACTGTAATACAAAATGTGCTTTCATAAATGAAAGTGACAGTCTGGGAGGTACATTACTGGAAAGAAAACTATTTACAGCACTAGTTGTGATTCTCCACAAGTGCACGGAAAAGTTTGCATGCTATTACGGTTTCCCGTATTTGTATGGTGTTTTGATTAGCCTGTGGTTTGGAACCTGCGTTTCTAGCTTGTATCTTCTCTCTGTTTAGGATGAAAGACTGGGTCGAGACAATGAAATCCACAGGGAACAAATGGAGCGGCTTGTGCGAGAGGAGTTGGAGCGCTGGGAATCGGATGATACAGCATCCCAAATGAGCCATCGTTTGGGTACGCCACTTGGACTGAATGGCCAGCCTCGTTCGAGGAGCTCCCGACCATCTTCCTCGCAGTCGGATGGTATTGATGGAGGAGGAGGAAATGGGGGGAGTAACATCCATGTTTAAGATTAACTTTGTAGTTCATTCTGTACGTTTCAGGTCAGTATTAAGCCAACAAATACACTATTTAAATTGTTTCCCAGAGTTAGGTGATCACCCTGATCAAGCCATTAAAGAAAGGTATCAGTGGTGGGTAAAAATAAATATTTTCTTTGTAGGAATTTTCAAAACTACATAAACCATGTGTCAGGTCAAAGTTACCAGTATTGAGATTAGTTAGCCTTGGAAATGAATTTCCAGAAGACAGAATGTAAACGAGATGTGTTAAAGTCTCGCTGCACAGAATTGTTTCTCTACATATGCTACAGGGAACAGTTTCTTGAGGGCAACAAACTATCTAGATGAAATTTACAGTAGGTACTTGCTGTGTTCAAAAGTTTCCAATGAATGAGCATGAGTTTTATGCTTTCCATTGGAAAGTACAATTCTGAAATGCTAACTCTAGAACAGATGGGTGCACTTGATACTTTTAAAAAAGTATTAATACTCTGAATTTTTACCTACTTTCCAGAATCTTTCTTGATATACTAGGGTTTTAATTAATTTTAAGCGCTCATTTTTAATTTGTCTATTTTTTGAGAAATACTGCATTTCTCTAAACAGAACTGTACTTTGCTTGTAAACCTGTTAATCATCTTTTTCTGTAAGAGAGACCATATGCAGTACATATGTTCTATTTCATTAGTGTTTTAAAAGTAATGTTCAAGAACGGCCTCTTCGCCCATCTAATGTTATTGTTATCAACTTTGTTGCACTGTGTCTATTTTTAATGCCACGTTTTCATGACCTAAGTATATCCGGGATGAATATTCCGCACTTTATTTTATTAGATAAACACGATCGCTTTGCAGAAAGTATATTCCTTAAAAGCACATGAGATTGAAAACCAGCCTTTGTTGTGTTTGAGGGGAAAGGGGACAAGGAAAAGTTGTGGACAGTTGGAAAAAGCCAATCAAGTGTTCTGTCAAATATTAATCATTTGTCTTGCATATTTAGCCTGTACTTACGTTTAATAGACCTGCTTGTAACATTATTAGATACATTTCTACGTATGCTTTTTTTTCCTGGAGTGCAATGCTGGTTCCCTTTGGCAAGGTGTTTTTGCTATAACCGCTTTTTTGTTTTTTTTAGTATTTCACGTTCTGTGTTTTCTGAGACTGCAGAGCACTTTTTGGGTTTGGAAGGAGGTGCAACACTGAAAATATGTAGGATTGCATAGAAAGCATCAAGGCATAGTATTTATAGCTCTGTGTAGCAGCATGTTTTGATAGGTAACACAGTGGTTTGGGGAATGAGGTTGTCAATTGTGTGTGCTGGGTTTTTTGTTTTTTTTTTTTTTTTTTTCCTTGAAGATGGCAGTCTTGTATTAAAGATTTACAGTTGATTTAAAGAAAAATGGAAAGCTACATAATCGAACACACATTTAAGCTATTAATAGACAATACAGAGAAAAATGCCTGTTTAACAAGATATAAATAACATTTCATAATTAGATTTCATAGATTTCATAATGCCTTTTCCTGTATGTAAGTTTACAGGAAACTAAATGTACAGAAACTTTCTTAATGCAAGATGGAGAAGAAGGAATTTTAATGTGGAGACTGGAATTTTGTAGTAGATCAAGAATAGAACAAAGCAGGAAGACAAATCATGATTTTTGTGAAGGTTTTTCTTTCTCCTCTCCTTTTTTTTGGCCCCTTTTTTATTAGGATAAAATTCGAAGACTTTTTCAAAACAGACTGTTGCTATCCCAGAACACACCCAGCAATACAATGGTTAGGGTGCTTGTGTGAAATAAGAGGTGCTCAGACTAAGCTCCTGTTTTGCCTTTACCAGAAGGTTTTGGACCTTAGAAGCCTTCTCGAGTAAAGCTTTGCTTTGCTAAACTAGCATTTCTGATTAAAATTAATACTGGTTCTACGTAAGGTTAACTGGTGTGCAAGGAAAACAGACAATACAATCAAATTTACAATATACAAAATCTTGTCTTTGTATTCATATCCTAGGTGTGTACCATGTTGGTAAGTGTCATGATTCACAGTTTAAACTTCGAGGCATACTAACAAATTATGCTCATGTAACATTTAACAGATGTTGGGTTTATAGGGTCAGCAATTGCCTAAATGCCAGGATAGTATTTAAATAGACTGTGTATTTAAAATTACTAGCTTTGTTCAAATGACCCAGCTTGAGCTTTTTAGCATTCAGCTGAAAGCTACCAAGAAAACTGTTTTGTGCCTGTGGCTGTTAAAGCACGTGGCACACTGCTCTGGGGGTTTATGGCAGCGGGAATTGGGGAGTGCGGAGAGGAAGCGGTGTAGCAGTTGTTTGTTGGTGAGGCAGGGCTGCTTTGGAAAAAAGCAAAACAAAACCTATCAGCATGTTTTTAAATACATTTCCTGTAAAAATGTATCTTTCAGCATGTAAACTCAATCATGCAGCTTCTCTTTCTTTTGTAGTATGTGTTTATTATGAAAACCAAAATGTTTGCTTTCATAGCTGTATTTTTTCCAAGTATATTTGTGTAACGTGTCGTTACTTAATAACAAACTTCATCTTGAAGTGCAGTAAGTTTTCATGGGGTACCCGTGTGTGCTGACAATGGGCCTTGCAGTAAGTGCATGGCAATTTGACAAATGTTTTGAACATTTTTATTATGGTTTATTTTCCAATTTTAGATTTTCTAATATCGTTTGTCACTTATTATTAAAGTAAGGTTGTTTGCATAGGAAAGAATGTAAAGTCTTTGATCTTCTTAGGAAGCTGTTAATTATGCAGGTCTTCTACAATGATCAAGAATTTATTGGTCTGTAAAACTGAGCACTTTACTTACTAATAAACATTTTATATAATGTATAAAACCAGCATCGTGTGATACACTTGGGTTATTTAACATGAAATATTAAGAATCTCACATTTTATTTAGGTGTGCACTTTTCTTCTTGTTCTAAAAATACTCTGTTCTAAAAATAAGTAATAATGTAAAAATGGAATGAGCAGAGGACTGGGCTGATCTACTGCTTCACTGTCCAAAGAGCAAAGGTCTAGTTAGGCTCACTTGCTGCATTTGCTGAACCAGTGAAGTGGGGAGAGAAACAGAGTCTTCCCCAATTCACTTCAAGTGCTTTCTTTAACAGTTTATTTTGTATTTTTGTATAAATACACAGAACTATCTTCTGCTCTTGCAGCTATCCACTCCCACTGCTAATAATGCTCTCCCTTTAGTACTTCAGAGCTTATGCTTAAGTTAATGTCTCTGCCCTTTTCTCTGTTTCCCTTGGTCTTCCCTTTGATCTGAGAGATCCTGCAGTATTCTTTGGAGGATTCCATGGTCCTTGGAAATCCCAGGATCAAATATAAATAATTCTGTCCAGGCAGCAGATAATAGGTAATTGTCTCACTAAAACAGAAGTAAACCAAAAATAATGAAAATGGAATGCTTAACGCAAATCTGTCAGTCACTAATGACCTATATACATACTGAATTTAAATATTAAACCTTTAGTAAGTGTGCTCTAGCACAACATGCAGTAGATGGGAGGCTTTATTGTTTTATTTAATACTGTGGGTATGCTAGTGTTGTTGACAGGAAAATTTCTTCAGGAGGCGCAGTTTGAGATGGGCAATTTTAAGGAAAACGAGTATCATGGAAATGAGTCATGCAGTTCTTCCTCATTCCCCAAGCAGTCGCTTTGCATCCCTTGCATATTCTTCTCCAATATATCCAAACAAGAAAAAAATAGAAAAAAGAAAAATTCAACCTTATGTGAAAAAGTCTGCAAGTGACTGTGTCATTTGTATATTTAGGCAATACTGGGTTTTTGTTGTTGTTCCTCTTCTTCTCCCGTAGGGATTATCCAGCGCAAGCAAACGGAGTAGCATTTGGAGATAGAGGAGGTCTTCTCCAGCCTCAGGTTCCCCAAGCACTTCTCCAGATGGAGGTGTAGGTGTTTGCACCCCTCTCCTCTGTTCATTCCTGCCCGGCCGTACCTGGTGTTTCTGCGATGCACTGGAACAGCAAGGAGCCTCCTCAGAAACGCCAGCGATCGGTGCCTGGAGGGGCCAGAAGCAGCACTCTTTACAGGTATGAAGCTAGAGCCTAACGCTTCAGAGACTTCAAGTGTATCATCTCAATCTCTTTTTCCAAACTGAACTGCCCAAAATTTTGATGCTCATAAATAATTCTTCCCTTTCTGCAAATTAATTCAGAACCACAGTTACTTTGTCTTGCTAAATTGTTTAGCAAGGAAAATTTTTCTTTACTGTTCTGTGTTGCAAAAGATCTATGCAGTTTACAGTTGGTTTGTTTTTCATGTGCATCATTTTTCTTTTCCATTTTTTAGTAGCAGCTCAAATCATGCCCTGATTTCACCTGAAAGACCTTGAGGATAGCTGGAAGAAAAATCAGTTCTCAATTGTTAGCAAACAAATGATGAAGTTTTTACTAATCCAGGGAAATAGAAGAAAACGTTACTGGTACGTAAGCCTTCAGTAAGAGTTTGGCTTGAGCTCTGGGTCTTTCAGAAAAGCTATAATGTGGTTATTTTGAAGGAAAATAAATGGTTTGCGAAGCAGATCAGTTCTCTGCAATGGAGAAATGCAAAAATGATGTAAAAAACTTTCCCCTTTGGCACAATCTTAAGGAGCAGCAGCTTGGGTTCTGACACAGTTTCAGGAACTTGCTAAAACGAGTGCAGTAGAAGGTTTCTGAGTAGGATGCTAATCTTAAAATCATTTATGTGCCTCCTTTGCAGTAATGGCCCTTCCAGGGGTTAAGCAGTGGTTATGCAAAATAGGCACAGAAAGGTGCCCTGTGATTAGGGTGGTAGACCGACAAGCAAAAGCCTTCTCTCTTCTGCCTGTGTTGCCTCATACTTACCTCAGGGTACCGCACAAATTCAGATGGTCCTATCCCGTTCAAAGGGCTGTTAGAAACGTGCTGGCACTGTAAGGAATATTTAGGATGACAGAAACCCTGCGTCACCAGCAGCCAAGAGCTGTCATTAGACGCACTGAATGCAGCAGACCTCTGCCTTGCTGTATTAGGCCTGATTTGGACTTAGTCTAAGAGCAGCCAGGTGTTACTTCAGAGCAGCTGATGGGGAGTTAGGGGAGAGCAAGAAGTTGGAGACTCAGGCAGTGTATTGGGCCTCTGCTGCCAGCAAGAGATTCTTAATAATAAATGCATACTTATACTGTAAAAGGACTCTGATGCTGGCAGCCTGCCCCAGTTAAGCTTGTGACATTTCAGCAAGAGTTTAAAGGGGTAAAATCACTAATTTGCAAAGCCTTGAAATCAACTTTAAAAAGATTAAGAGAGATTCAAGGAGAGACTGAATGTTCATTAAAAGACTTCATGCAAAACAATAATAACATTAGAACATTACAGAGCTAGAATTTGGTAAAATGCTGCCCAGATTCTGGGACTTCTACTCTTGAAAAAATCCTTCCGCTGGGAGGAGTTCAGCTTTGTTTTCAGCTGTGTCAGTCACATTTAAGGTATTTTTTAAAATATACTAGCAGTGCCCTGACTGGCAGAAATGCCCACTTCTGTTAACGCGGGCTGCTACTTTTCACTGTTGCTAGAATGGTTTAATGAAAACTCCTCTGAGAAACACTCAAAGTAAAAATGCTCCCTTCATGAGCATTTAAACATGAAATTAGTAGTTTATTCCACTTCTGAGGCAAGCACACATTCACACTGTTAGCAAATTTCCCAAAGATGTTTTTAGAGCTGTGTCTGCCTTAATGCCGTATTACTCTTTTCTTCTCTTTCTCCCCTAAATCTGTGTTTGGGATATTAAAAACAAAAAACACTCTGCAGATTGGCAACTGCACCTGTAGTATTAAGTTCACTGTCCTCAGAATTACACATGGCTGTGTGCTGAGAGATGAGACTGAGACAAACTTGAAGATCAAGGGAAAAAAAATGGGAAATGTCCAGAAGACCTTCTGTACCATTCAAATCGTCAGCCGCCAGAGGCCACTGTTGCAGCCATCAGAGGACTACAGCTCTCAGACTAGCTCTGGGACTCCCCAGCAGTCTTTACACTCAGGTATTTGACAGCCTGTAGTTTGTTAGAAAGTTCATCTATGTAGTACCAGCTGAACCATCTCCTCAACCTGGCCTTGCACAGGAGGAGAAAGCCCTGATCTGACGATCTCTCTACTGAAGTAGTTTTGGTATGTATCATGATAATCATACTGTGCAGAAAATGCACACAGCTGTTCTAATTTTGAAACTACTATATGTTAATGAGCCTTGAATAGTATTACTGGGTTTGGGTGGTTAGTCTTGCTCAGCCAGAAAATATCAGGAGAGAGAAAAATTTCTTTAGGAGGAATCCTTTTCCCAGTTTGACCAATTACATCACAGTAATGCTTATCAAGGACAGATGTGGACTTAATTTAGGCATATTTGTAGAAACCTGAGGACAGATAATTCCTCTAAAATTGCTGACACTTCTCCTCTTTTTTAAAAAACTAAGGAGCAAGTCACCTATAAAAGCCTGATACTTGAAATTCCATTTTGAAAAAATATGATTGTTTTTGTGACAATCCCTCCCCTCCCCCCCCCCCCCCCAAGAAAGCAGGGAAGGAATCAGTGCATGAATCGTATGCTTCTCTTGGTAAGAAATTCCCTTTTCTTTCCATGTTCAGCGATGTTAGAACTGTGTACTAAAGGCTGTTACGTAGAAAGCACATCAGGTGCCTGTTAAAAACAGAATTCATAGCTGGGAAAATACAGCAATTGGTCAAAATGATGGATAAACTGTAATTAAGCCAATTAACTACAGGAGCTACAAGAATGTCTGTATATCAGCAGGTTGGAAATGAAAGGCTCACATCAAAGATGTGTATTACGGTAAAAAAGAACCTATCATTCCCTCCTTTGTTTTCTGATGAGACTCAGGGGTAATTAAAAAACAAACAAACAAAAAAAAAACAAAACAAAAAAAAACACACTGTTCAGAAATCATATAGTATGAAATGATATGTTACATCCAAGGGACTATTCTTTACAGGGAACTATCATGTTGCTGGAATTGAAAAAATAAAAGGTCTACCTTTTGTACTGAAAGCAGTAGTTTGTAAAATTACTGTAATCATAAAACTGTCTTCAAAGTAGTTATAGTATTTTTTTAAAAAAGTAGCAATCTTCAAGTTATAGTTTACTATTAATTGTTTTAAAGTTGATTTGATGATGGACTTAAAACAAAAATCTTAAACCGTATCGAATAATTTTGCATAAAACCCATAGTCTCTTGAAGTTTCCTAGATTCCAGACAATTATTGTTAAACGTAAGCAAACAGAAATAAGAATTTTCATACACATAAATACATTTTCAGTGCAGTGATATAATCAGAATGATTAAACTCTGTACATCACAGATTTTTAAGACTAAGTACAAATGACAAAAATCTCAGAAAAAAAATCAGGCAGTTCTGTCTGTTTTAAGCCTGAGCGATGCATGAGTCTTAACACCATAAACCTTTTGATCCATGGTACTGTATCGCTAAGATCTTGCCGAAAGCACCAAATGTCAGGGATAATTCCAACCCTAAGCCAATTGTACTGGAAAGCAAGGATCATATCAAGACCAATTTGGAGCAGATTAACGAATAAGGCTTAATGAACTGTGTACCACTTAAAGAATGCATGTAAAATCCTTCTGTAATGAGGGTGAGCAGATAGAAAAGATGGTGAGAAAAAAGTCAGGACCATTAACCTTGAGGTATTAAAAGATCCTTGAGCATGTAATTCTTGTCACAAGGTCAAGCTTTTACAAAGCAATTATTACAGATCTCTGTAATGTCAACATACAGAAACACATCTACAAAACCTTTTAACTTCAGGGATTCTGCACTCATTTCCCTTCTGCTTGTAATCACTGTGTCCTCTTTTTTTAACCTCTCTTTTTGCATTGAGTGATATACTTGTCCTGTGTGTGCCTCTCGCCTAGAATAAAGAAACAAAGAATCCTCATCTCTTCCATAGTAGATCTGGAGTTTTAACTTTTATTTTGAATGTGGAAAGGTTGGCATTGGCAACCCCTGCCAGTCTGAGTGGACTAAACTGAATCTTCCCTAGGAGAGTGCTGTATCATAAATGATCAACTTAAAAGCAATGTAGTAGTCCTATCTCCTTTTCATCCAGTTATGTAGAATGCTGGATAAAAAAAGAAAGTCAAGTCTGACAATATTAGTACTGTAATTTCTGCTCACATAGCTAAGGTATAGAGTATTGTAAATCTCACTACAGAGTAGCACAGCTCAGCTAGCAGCCAGAATATGCTACTGCTAGCTCATTAGCTTAGGGTTATTTTCATTAGTATTCCTGGGAACAAATAAGCCACTCTCTCTCTGAGCAAGAACTCTTGGATTTGGTGAGCACATGGGCCGCTTCTATGGAAATTAAATCATACGGACAGTATCTTAACACTTGTGCACCGTGAAATATATAGTAAGTATTCAACAGTACAGGAAGAAATATTTATTTCATGCAAATATATTCTTATATATGGCAAACTGTTAAAATGAATCGCATAAAGTATGGATGGTTCAAGGGCTTCTACATAAATATTATCTATGTAATACTGTATCAAAGTCTGTTCAAAGTATGGTAAGTTCATTTGATCATTTCCTCTTCCAAAAGCCACTGCTGTATACTGAAATTTATTACATATTCAGGTGGAATATGTAATATTCAGGTCTGATTCCATTTATAACTCTTGAAATGTTAAATGTTAATTTATAACTCTTAAACTGTTAAATGATAAAGACCAGCTACAGTTTCATGAGCTGCAAAGTTCTGTGTGGTCTATCAATTTTTTAAATATGTGCCACAATACCTGCTCGAGTTGAGGACTGAGTGAAGTACTGTATATGATCTTTTTTAATCTGGGCTGATGGATTTATTTTCCAAGGACATCTTATCTAATTCTACTTGTGTTTCTGAGTAGTATGCGGACATGGAGTACTGTTCTGCAAATTTCTCTGCAACAATTGCATCACTGTTGATTCCCTCAGTGTTTCCTTCTGCTTAAAAAGGAAAAATGCACAAATAAACTAAAGGTGCAAAACAGTTTGTTAGCTTTTGTATTCTGAAGGCTTCCTTTTCCATAGCAGCCCTACATCTTACCATCAAAGTAAAGTTAGCTGCAGCAAGAATCCTTGAATTCATACTTAAAGTGCTACATTTAGAACATAACTGTGACCTGTCCAAAAGCTTAAATCCTTTCATTGACTTAGAAGTACCACCCCAGCTCTTAATGAGATCAGCTCAAATCTATAAATACAAAACAGCTGAAAGTTGAACAAATCTATATTTTATGATCAAAATTTGCACGAGGTACATATTTGAGCCTTAAACCACAAACTCTAATAAATTCTGTTCTCAAGAAAACAATTTCAGTGGAAGATTGTACTCATGTAAGCTCTGTTATCCTCTGTTCACTTCGTAGCCTTTTGCAAAAAGCAAGGAATCAATAGCAACACTCGTACTGTGGCAGTGCCATGAGACAGGCTTAAATGAGGCAGGATGAATTCCTAACAATGTTTTCTTCTCAGAGGATGCTTCCAGAGTTTCTGATTATTACAACTATCAAGGAAGCTGCACAGATAAAGAAATAAAGAATTCATGGTTACTACTGTAGATACAGCACATATTCTCTTGGGTATCATGTCTAATGATATGAGGTATTTTATTGGATAAACTGATTATACTTGCAAAAAATGTAACACAGGACTTCTCATGATGTAAAGTTCCCCTATGTTCCCTACAAGGTTAAAACACAGTATTGTGTTACAGTCTTAGCAGCTCTAGATCCATGCGATCAAGCCTTAACTGCATCTACAAGTATTCATGGACGCAAGTGTGTAGTGTAAGTTTTAGTATCTGCTTCGGTTTGATTATTTTAATCATGACTGACCCAATTCTTGAGGTCATCGTGTTTTAATATATTGAAATACTGTCCAGTATTTCAATGAAATACTGCAAGGCAAAGATTTTTTTTTTCAAACACTTTCCCCCCCTCAAAAAAAAATCAGTGATTTTTTTAGGAAGAGAAGCAACTGCAAAATCTCAAAAATTTCGAATTCCAAGTGAAAATTTTTCATTTCCTCATTTAAAAAAAAAAAAAAAAAAAAAAAAAAGATAGCAACAGGTGACATGCTGGAAGGCTTTTAAAGCCAGAAAAATATTAAGAGTGGGGAGAAACATTTTAAAAAGAATACTATACCACGCCTCATCTCTTTATATATTACACCTGCCTGCTGTGGCAACTTTTTGACAGCTGTCTATAGGTATCTATAATACTGTGGGGTTTTTGTTTGTTTGTTTGTTTTTAGAAGTATCATCCAGGTTTGCATTAAGACTAATCCAGCCTCAGGAATTTGTTAAAAAGGTACTGATTATCTTAATTCTTTTGGAAGTAGACTACTGCCTTGAAAAGTAATACATTCTAATGTTTAATTATTGATGTTCCATATCTTCAAGCTGTGAAAGAAATTTTTCCAGTCCTTTGGTTGTAAATATAAAAAGCACAGATCAGTACATAGTATTATGTTTAAAAATAAAGGTGGGAATGCAAATGTATACAGGCTGGTGAAGTGAAGGTAAAGAAACAGTCTGCACTACAGTATGTCTCCCTCTGTAGCATCTTTTGGAAATTGATTGGAAAAGACTGAAAACAACCTGATGTAACTTTGCAGTTCCTCCTGTTCTGGGAAAGGAGGCTGGACTAGATAACCCCTAGAGATCCATTTCAGCCTGTTTTTCTATGATGTTATGAAGGATGTCAGCTGAAGAATCATATGTGGAAAACAGGAGTATCAGTATACCATGCTAATCTTCTTTTTTTTTTTTAACTCAGGAAGCAATGCATTCTGCTTTGATTTTCTTTGAACAGCATGATTTATTAAATCTAGTTACATCTGTGTGCATTTATGGCGGCAGGCTTGTAGGAATATTAACATGAAGTTTTATATGCAACATGAAGTGTCAAAAAAAGAAAGAACCCACATTATTTCTTTTAACACTATGGTAGGTCTATAGAGATAGCAGTGCGAAAAAATAAAGATTAAAGTTGCAGAGTGAATGTTCTCAGTTTGACTATCAGAAGTCATATTTCAAAGTGGAAGCACTTTGAAAGATTTTTCCTTTCAAATCTTAAACATTCTAATTGCAGTTATTTTGACAAATGTTACATGTTTAGACACTTACCTTTATCATAATTAATCTTTGGGGGGTTAACTGTCTTGTCATGTCATTACCTAGGAGTCTGCCACCTTCTTCAAACCTGTTCCAAGATGATTTAGTTAACTCTACGTTCCACCCCCACCAACCTCTGAGAAGACATAGAGCTTTGTAAACAAAGCACTGAAAATTTCAAGTTTTCTAAGTGTCCTCATTACCACACTATCCTTAGAAGATAAAAAAAAGAAATGTTGCTCCGCTTTACTTTCTAATAAAGTCTTTTTCAAAAATTTTTATTATAAATGTTACATTGCGATTGCAAACTGGTATTTTAATTTGTAGTAACTTTCCAGGTCAGTTCTGTAGTAAGATCTTGCAAAACTTAAACTAAGTAACCTTAGTAATTGTAATTAATTAAGTAATCTTAACTAATTAATTAAATAATCTTAGAGTAAGTAATTTAAGGTTTTCATTGTCATGAAGAGTTCAAGAAGAGGCCACCCTTTTATTTGACATGGCATTTATTTCATTGCTGCCAAGAATCTAAAGTCATATGGAGAAAGGAGCTTCCCCCAGATCAGGAATTTCTGACAGGAATTAGTATCAATTACCTATATATCAATGTACGATAAAGAAATTATTATACATGGGTTTTATCACAGTAAACTTAATATTGGACATCTAAATGCAGGTCTGCGTGGAATATCTCAAATAATTTTAATTCAGAATATGTCCCTTAGAATACAATTTAAATAGCAAAGGCAGTATTTACCTGTTCCACATATCCAGAGATACATTTAAAGCTGGCAGACTCTGCAGCTCCATCTACCAAAATATTTCCACAGGGCCCACCTGGATCTTCCCTTGCAACCAAAACGTCCAGGCACCTAAGAAGAAACAAAATCATTTTGAAGAGAGTATAGAAGAGTAAATTAAAAGGGATAAAAGGAATTGGCATGTTAATCTAGTTAACATAAAATGCTTAACCCAGTCTCTTTGTTAAATATATGAATTAGAACTCTCTCCAAATTCAGATTTCCTCAGCCACTAAGTATAGCTGGAGCTGCCACATTGAGAAACCTGATTTTCATTTTGCTGATCCGTTTAAACTACGTACTATCTGGCAGAAGTCTCATATTTAGATCACAAGTAATATTTCTGCTCTGTAAGTCATGTCACTGAACATTAAAACACCTAATCTAAGCAAAGAAAGTACCATAAAGACTGAATGCATGTATCTCAGATTCTGGGTTTAAATAGAAACAAGTTGGAATGCTCTGAGTTCTTAAATCTATCCATAGCAAAATCTTGTAGTCATTTGCTGCTTGTTGAGATGTCTTTATACAGTAAATACAGCTGATATAGAACAAATCGTTTGCTTGAACACTTACGAAGATTTGTCACTGCCAGTGGGTCATGAGACTGCATTAAGGATTGGCCTCAAAATCACCCTGTAAAACAAAAACAAGATTCATTATTTATTTATTTGTTTTGCTAATTTAAAAGTCTGTCCATTTTGGCATACTGCAAAATCAGAGTATTTCAAGAACTAGTAAAACGCCTGAGAAATACAAAAATTTTGATTTCATTCATAGTTGGTTCTAATTTTTAGAGCAGAGGATCTGTCTGGCAGTATAGTTTTGTAAATAAGGCAACTGTTTCCTGATAATCTAATAGGAGCAAGAAATTTGTATTTTCAGAAACTTAAGTTATTTTACCGAAGTTTAAATTAAGAGCAAATGCTTGTAATGGAAGGCTCATGTAGACTGATTTTAAAATTAGCAGAGCCATAACCTATTTTGTGAAAACCAACTATATTCAACTAACTAAATACAGAAATATGAATGATCTAGCAAGTATTTTTCTTCCCTCAAGTTTTGAAGGATCTTTGCAATTTCAGAGCTATTTTTCTGTTATTCTCTTCCTGGAAATACTCTTTAAGTTACATATTTCTTTGTAAGAGAACCTACACATTTATGCCTAAACTTGTACAGTTGTACTTAACAACTTGTACCTTGTAGATTTGTACATAAACAACAGCTTTGTACATAAACTTAACAGTCACTGGCTTTTTAGACTCTACTATATTGGCCTTAAGTTAAGAATTTTGAATCTGGTTTTCAGACTCACCAATATGTGATCATTTATATGTGAATCAAGCTGTAAATGAAATAAATTTTTTATCTGCTATAAAAAAAACACCTCTAAAGAATTATTTTCAGTTTCCAATTCAAGGTGCTTCTTGTGCTGCTAGAAAATGTGTCATTGCCACAAGAGAGGTCTGCACTGCCAAACTGACTCACACTCCCTAGAACAATCTGGGTTCCTTCCCCAATGCTGAGCTTCTGGAGAGCCATGTGACCCACCCCCTCCCTCCGAGGGCCAACCTCTTAGTGACTATCCCACCTCTAACCCGTGAGATTTCCGAAGTCGATGTTCTCCTAAGGTTTAGTCTTGCAATACTTGATGAAGTATGCTCAGGTACCTGCCTAACCTCCAGAAAGTATAAGGTGGTGCTGTTTCTTTCCCCCAAAGCTGACATTAAAAGCATTCTTCCGAAAGGTGAATTAACTGGGTTTGAATCCAAGCTGTGCAAAAGGGAGGATACTTTTTCTAGAAAAGCCTGATCAGATTTGAGTACCTATTTCAAGGAGGTTATTGATAGTTCGAACTGTAGAAAGGTTCTTCGCTATCCCTCTCTTCCTTTTAGCATTTCTCTGTGGTTTGCTCGGGTACTCATCTCCGGGCTCCCCTTTCCCTCCAGAGTGCTGACTTGCATGAATTTATTTTTCCATTGACTAAGTTACTGTCAATACAGATGAAAACTGTTGAACCTCAGTTCCCACCTCACTTCAAGTCTGGGACTACGCACTACAACATACTAGTCTTTGCTATGTATCTGGCCCCAGTGACGATATTCTGTCCTTCCAGGGCAGGAAACTCTAACTCAGCAGTCCTTGTAACTAGTTAAAAAATGGGAATTACAGATTTAACTGAGCGTGTGCTATTGTATCTGTGCCACTTCGCAAGACTCTAGCTATATATTTGTATTACAGTGTTATTTCATCTACTACTGTCACATTTGCTGGATGCTTATGTGCAGTTGTGACAAAGCTGCACAACAAGGGATCAAACTAAAAAGTATTTTCATATCTGTATCAGAACTTCTGTATCAACTCTTTTTTGTCAATATAAAATGCCTCCCTCCAGGTTGATTCTGTAGGACATTTTGTGAAAAGTCACAGCAGCTTCAGCAGTAAGCCTTTTTCTCACTACAGATAGTCTATTTGCAGGAAAGTTGGGTTCTAGCAGCTGAACACCACTATGTAGCTGCTTCTGGGTCACTGCAGAAGACTGTTAACTGCTGGGTACATACTCCATATTAGAATATGAATTAACAAGTTCACTCAGAGCAGTGTAAGAAAGAGAGCAATATTTTTGTCATAATGATAAAACTAAACTTACATTTAAGACACTCTTCTACTGATGTCTGCTTCTTCTAAGGCAGTTCAACTGCAGATAAGTGTTTTATTAAAATGTTAGTCCATGGAATATGTGTCACTGTTTCATAACTCACATTTAAGCATTTCACAGCCCAGTTACAGGCTTCCTTTGTAGAAAGCCTGGCACGCATTAAAGGAGTAGCTAGCGGAGGCTGGATTTTCCTGGTTTTTACTCCTCTGCTCCTTCACCTTTCCTCCTCTGCCCCATATTGTTGTTCCCAGACTATACTACTGCAAAATACAGCAGCACTGCTTTTGAAGAAAAAATACACTTTTTTATTATAAGAAAAAGGGGTATGCATTCATACTACTTCTCCATCTGTCTCACTGCCCCGTAACATTTTTTGAGACTGTCATCCAAATGTAACTGTACTGGGAGTGCTAGAGGTCTCCTAGCTAAACAGGTTCCTATACCTTTCTTTAAGATCTGGTTGAAGACCCAAGTTACTGAACTACACTGCAGAAAAGGGCATAACTCCATTATTCGAGGTGTTTGGCAGCAGCTGATCTGAGTGAAGCCACAGCACAGGCTGCCTTTTCTGCCCAGTGGCAGGAGCTGAGGTTAGTGACGTTTATGCATGGAGAAGAGCTGCAGAAAAATGGACAGAAGTCAGAAGGATACCAGGCTTCATTTTCATTGTTTAAGAAATAACTGATTTTAATATACTACAGCTTGTATACAATGCTGATGTTTGAGAGAGAAAAGTGGTGCAAAGATTTGTATTACAGTTAACTTTCCATTTGCTGTGTGAAAGCTGACACAGTTATTATCAGTCCATATAAAAACTAACACAATTCAGAAAGCACTAAGAAATTTCCAAATGTGCCTGTATGCTTCACATAAACCAGGGTGAACACAGGTAATGAAATTAATAACAACTAAAGTAAAAGGGGTAAAGCTGCTTTACTTACTCTTTCTATTTGTTAGCCTGTAGTTGAAATTCTTTGCACACTAATCATTTTTTTCCTTACTGTTTGAGTTGAAATGATAACTGAAAAAGCATCTGATAAGTGGGTAGGAGGTTTTACGCTCCCCCAACTCAGAACGATGCTGCCAGAACCCCTCCAGCGAATTACGCCGCCGCATAGCAATAACCTTGCGCTGGATACAACATTTGAGCTCAGTGAACATTACAGACTCCCTCCTTACCATCCCGGGGAGGCAAAGAGAAGGCTGAACCGAACCTGACTCCTGCTCGCCACACGAGCCAGTCAACGGCGGACGCTTCGCCCCGCTCACGCGCATACCTCCAACGGCCGCCGCTGCGCGCCTCGCGCCTCGCCAACGGCCGCGCGAGGCTGGGGCGGGGCAGCGGGAGCGGCGGCTGATTGGTTCCCGGCGGTGTGGGCGGTGCGTGCGGCTGGTAATGGCTAACGGCCAACGGCCAACGGCCAACGGCCGCCCCGGGTGGAGGGGGAGCGCGCTCGTGTGGTAGCGCTGCTTGGTCCTTCCTCCCCCCCGCCCCGGTGATCTCCTCTGGAAGCACCCTCGCGCTGTTAAGTGTGTGACTCATGCTGCGAGACTGTGCTTTTACACGCTAACAGAGCATGAACCGTTCAAAAGATCTTCCGTGCTTCCTGAGATTGTCAATGCGATGGAGTTCACTCAACGCTTAGTAAGTCCTGAAGTGTCACAGAAACATTTTCACTGCAGTTAATAAGCTGGTGAGACCAAAGTGAATTTCTGAGTGTTAGGTGAAACGGTGATTAACTGCCAGAGTCTCTCAGTGTATGGTATGCTGTTGGCTGCTCCATTCATGATTTACCTTGTCTGTTACAAACCATATTTTGTTCTGCTTTCATGCATAAATTGCCTGGTGTCATTGGTTGTCCTCTAAACTTGTTGTAAAGACATATTAAAAATGGCAGAGGAATCACCTTTCTGGTACAACAGCAGCACCTTTAAGAGGTGAAATATGCATAGACCTCAAATAACTCATTGTTAAGAAAGGTCTCTGTTACTTGACGTATGTCTCATTTAAAGTGCACTGTAATTGTATTCTTGTGGTATAGCATTTTGAGTTAATATGTAACAGTTGAATTGTCTAAAATCCACCCCCCCCCCCGAGTGCTTTGTTTAGAATATAGCAATTGCTGTGGTGTGAAAGGTTTATAAAATCAGCAGGACAAGTGTAAGAAGCTTTCAGTTACATAGATGAGTTGTGCTGTTTATTTTGATAGGTCTCTAAAAAGAAAGAGATTGAGAATTTTACTCTTAAGAAATGTTTGTGGAATCAGCAGGAGACAGCAGTTCCTAGAACTGTAGGAGAAGGTAGGGCAGTGCACTGACTTTGTGGAAACTGCTATTCTTTCAATTTTACTGACACCACAGTAACCTTTTACTGCTCACCATTGATTCTGAAGTCTGAAACAGTAATTTCTATGTAGTAAGCAGTTATGGCCCCATAGTTGTGACTCTCTTGACTCCACATTAAATATTGACGTAGAAAGGACTGCAGATGAACATCCGGTTTGAGGTAAGATGTTTTTTGTTATCTTGTATACAGTTTTATTGCAACATCTGAGTTTCATTCAAGGAGAAAAATGGGTCATCTACAGGATACAGGATACAGCAGGTAGACTAGAGAGGTAATATAGGCGGGCAGGTGTTTTTCCATTATGTTATGGTACTACATGTGCACCTTCTAAATAAACTAAAGAGGAGGGAGGACTGTCTATGCCATAGAACCTAGCCAAAATTAAGCAACACATCTTTAAAATTCAGCTAATTTTAGTGTATGAACTAGTACTGGGGATTGAGAAGGGCAGAGAGGTACATGCTAGAAATGCTAACGTATGTGTGAATTGTTGCAGATGAAAAGAGATATAACTATCATAGGCAGCTAATCTCAACTTTGGATGGTGAGGGGAAAATTTAGGCTACCACAAAACAGTTACTGTAATGTATAAATTGCTGTAAATGTAATACCATCTCAATTAGGTATATATTTAAAACTGGTCAGCATTAAAAAATAATAATGCCCTATAGCAGCAAGAACAGAACTCCTAAGGACAGAAAAAATGATTTGTTGCAGTTACTCAGAATGAGTGAAAATTTCAAGAAGGAATAAATAAAAGGATTATGCAAATTGGCAGATTAAAAAAGTACAGCATCACCTTTATTTAAAAAACAGTATTTCCAGTACTCTGGCTTGGTAAGAAAAACTTGGCGACATCAGTCAAACACACTGTGGAGTGGTTATGGTTCCCTGAATAGAACAGGATGTAAGACATGACCTAGCATGTAGAGGACACCTTTGTCACTGTCAGTTGTAGGACTGGAACTATGGTTCATTTATGACTTGTCGATACTAGCTATTCTTCCAGACAGTACATCACCTTTAGTAATGTAGTAGTCTGTACAAGCATGGAAACCTCTACCTTCCTGAAATAAGGTAGAAAGAAGGCATAATACTTGAGAGGCACATTTTATTATGCATTTTCACATTGTAGATAATTTAGGGCTTGGACTAGTCAGTAAGTATGTCTTAATTTCCAGATTACTAGAGTCCTTGAAAGGGACTTGCCATCTGTGCAGCATGGGAGTAGGGAGCAGAAGGGCAGCAGGGAGGAATAAGAGCATTGCTTCCTGTCCACTCCTGCTTGTGCCAGTGTTGCTCTGTCCCACATCTGCATAGGTGTAGAGGTCTCAGCATCAGCTGCGTCAGTCTGCTGATGTGCTTCTATTTGGACTGAATTACTTGCTAGTAAATGTAGCTGCTAATAAAATTATGGAACCATTTTTTGCAGATTAAGCCATTAAGCATCAGCTTTGTTTCTTAAATATATAACTAGAATATGCAGAAAGACTGTGAAAGTCTTGAAGAAATGAATAGTGTAGTACACTTTTAATGGCAATCAAGAGAATTGACGCATGCTGGATATTTCAGCAAAGTACATTAATACTGAGTATTTAATACTATACAAGAATCACACATTTTTGAATTATGAAATCAGAAACAAAAATGCAAAGGAAGATCTCTCAAAATAACCAAGTCAGATCTGCAATCAGTTTATCAAACAATGTGAATTACATTTTTAGTTCTGGTTTTAAGAGAACTTCTTCATGAAGTGCAATTTCAGGTATGAAATTGTAAGGAATATTACTATCATGCATGCAAGAGCCAGATGATTCTGCCATAGACCCCAACTGCTTGCATCAATGCCTTGTTTTTTCAAGTAATCTTCTCCTGTACACCCCCTGCAGATAAATACAAGCAGATTTATAAAGGCAATCTGTTTTAGATATTTAGGAAGTTCCCTAGAAGTTGTAGAGTGAGTTCATATTTATAACAGGCCAGGCAAACACTTGTGATAGGGTACTATTTTCATTTATAATTTTATTTTTCTTGTAGCTAGAATCAGCTTCTTTTAGGAAGATGAAATTAATTTTACAAGGCTGTATGATTGTCGTGTGTGTGGAGTTTTCAGTAAACAGAAAAGTGAAATGTATAATGACAGAAATGTTTCTAAATAGTTATGAATACTACACTTGATAATAACTATGTAACATGTTCTTTGCAGACAGCATGCAAAAATCCGGTAAAGCGCTACTTTAAATGTAAAAACTCTTAATAGATTTTGCTGATGATGAATGAATATTTCACAAACAGACTAACACTCAAGGACTTTTAAGCCTTTTGTGGAGGTATTAACTTTAATATAACAAAATACTTACAGTTGGCTTATCTCTTGACAACTATCATTGAGATTTATGGTACTACTGCTGTTGCAGAAGTTCAGACCTTTCAGTTCATTAATTTGTAAAGCCTTTTAAAATAAAAGAAACATAGAATAATAAAATATTAGAAGAATAATATAAAACAGAAATTAGTAGTAAAGGAATGATAAATCAACAAGGTGAGATAATACAAACCAATTTATCCTAAAAATGTGATGGTATCACATTTTTAATCAGCAGTAGGTGCTACTTGATTAGAAGCCTTTTGTCTTTCATGATATGACATGAAATTTGAAGGCTGCTATATCTAATTGACTTACCTTTTTCTCATTAATCCATTAAAACTTGGAATTCTCATTATCATAAGTGAAGACATTCGTTTCTAACAAGTCTTTTTGAACTTTGTACACAGGAAAATATAGCACTTACTGTCATTCCGTATCGGGGTATGCTAAAATACTGGAGCCAGGACAGCCAGGACATGATGCTTGTTAGATTTACCAGCAACCCAGAGAAAATCTAGAGGCAGTGAAAACAGAGTGGAAAAGGTAGATAAAAAAATACATGCTGTTACATGTTTTAGCTTCTAGCTCTTGACTCTGCCTCTTCAGATGAAAAAAAGCAGACCTTTCTACAGGTAGAAACTCTTCCAGTGGAATAATGGGTCAGAGGGAAGGGGAATGAGTGAAGAACTTCTGTTATCAAGCTCTGTGTTGTACCCTTTGAAATCTTTTTCTCGCAATGAATAACGGGGAATGCTTTCGCTCTTGCATTCATTCTGGATGCTTCCTGTCTAGTGGATGCCACATCTGTTCACATCAGCTGTCTGCTTTTACTATGTGGATTTTAGCTACATGGAGGTACTGGAGGTGTACACTCTGTTTTGCTTGTGTGTGCTGAGGCACCTTTTAGACTTTTTGTTTGTTTTTTGCTTATGGCTCAGTATTACCACATTGTTTCTTTCTGTGGTTTCTGTTTTCTCCCTGTAAGTGCTGAGGACCTTGTCCAGTTGGAACATGTCTAATGACTAGCTGAAGAGGATAGGTAAAGTAGTGATCTTGAAATGCAGGGAACTACTGGGCATATTCTCAGCCAGCTATATTTGTCTTTGGCTAAAGGGGAGTTATCAGAATGTTGCTCTAAGCCACTTCTCTGCTTTCCAGACAGTGCTCAGGTTGCCAGTCACTGAGAATGAAGCAAAGGAACCACTGTCTTTCCCATTCACGCCTAGACCCCCAGCCCCAAGTTCCTCAGAAGGACAAACCAGAATATAACATACTCAACCCCGCAGTCTTTTTGCAGAATTCAGAACTCAGACTGGAGTTGAACTCTGTAGCTGCTAGGTTTTCTGTCTAGAAAAATAAATAATGCTACTCACAATCATAAAAACAAATGCAATAGTCATGAGTAGGTTTGCCAAAGCGACCACACTCTGTCCTGTTGCAATGGCTAGCGCCATAGAAGTGGCTGTGTAGGACACCATCACAAGGGTAAACATCATTATAAAGAAGGCTTCTACTGTTGGTTTCAAACCTTAAAGATCAGAATAAGAAGGTTTTCAGTATGATTCTGCCAAAAGTTGTACCATAACCAAAAATAAATAGCACATCCTCCTTACATAATATGTTTATTTTGACAACATAGAATATGCCATTGAGATCCATGAGTGCAGAGAGACTTGTGATGCTTATGTATGCCCTGTCAGCAGTGGACAAGATGAATACGGAATATGTCTATAACTGCAGTAACAGCAGAGAGAATTTGCAGAGAAATAGGTAGAAGTTACAGTTGTACTCCATATAGGTCAAGGTCAAGGATTCACCATGGTTTCAAGTTTTCTATCAAAAGAGCAACTTCTGCTGAGCCTCCATAAGTGGCAATTATACAGCATTTCACTAGTTTCCAACAGACAGCTCTCCTAATAGTGAGTGGACTTTGTAGGGCTATAGATTTGGTAGCAGCTCATCCCAGTTAAGCATTCTCACAAGAGTCTCTTGCTGATGCTGTTTCCTGTTCTTCAGGAAAGACAAGTCTGATCAGAGTGAATTGTGATTATGTTTTAATTTGTTCATACTTTCAAATTTTAGAGACATCACAAAAGGGTATTACTAGCTGAAACCTTATCCTAGGAAAATGGTCTGCCTGGAACATGTTTAGAGTATGGTGTTTGAAGATGTTCTAGTGTTCTAGAAGTTGGCACTTGCACTTTACAAAGTCTTCTTATGCACCAGAAGGAACAAGCTGATAGCAATTTCTTACTGATTCTATGATTCTATGAATTCACATCATACTGAGTAGTTGTAACAAAACTTGACCTTTGATAGGTATTCTTGCAAAACACACAAGAAGGAAAAAGTATTGTGTAAAAGTCACTGTAAGTTACAATAACCATAAATGAAATAGAATAAATCAAATCTATTTAGTGTGGATAATGACACTGTTGTTTCTAGGGACAGTGGTGATGAGGCATTTCACAGATTCAGACAAGAATGCTTTAGGCTTCAGAAGTGTATCTATTGTGTAAATTGCATAGTTTGCTAAAAGCAACAGAGTCTTCCCTTCAACAAGCTCAGTAACTGATGCCACACTGATGAGGGAGTGGGAAGAAAAAATATATATATATTGCCCATATACATACACACACACACACACACACACATATATATACACATACATATATACATATATATATATATATGTATATATATATGTAGGTACATGTATAAAATGTGAGTGCATTGTTGATTTGATTTATTTCAGTGTTGTTCTTTGGGGAGGAGGGGGAACTTTGAGAGATAATACTTGCCTAACATGAAATAAGTTATACAAGTGAAGATGATACTTGGTAAAGTCCTTATGGGTATTAAATCAGCCATCAGCTTTGAAATGAAATATGCAGATGTTCTGTAGTACCCACTGATATATTCATGTCTGGAACACAGATATATGCATCATGTTACAAATCTAATCATTTTTAGAAAAGCAGTAAAATTATTTTCACTTAGCTAGCTTAAATTGAAAAGAAAAAAAAAAAGTGTTATTTTATGCCTAGAATGTAATGCAAATGTCCACCAAGATACCATAATAATGGTAGTATTTTCCTGTGCAAATGAACATGGATGGTTATAATTTTCAGTACATTTTTGTATCATCAAAATAGAGGGAGTTAAGCTTAGTTTATTTTTCTTTTCTATATAGCATTATCTATACAGCTTTAAAGAATCCATTTAGACAGTATTTACTAACTTTGGTAACAAGTCACAAACTTACTAATCAATACTTAATTGAGTTTTCAGGGTTTTTTCCTACATATGTTAATAATTTCAAACTCAGAGCTGCTCTCAATTATAAATACTATTTTTGAGTGGATTTGCAAACAATTCACTTACAGGCTAAGAATACATTTGCAGTGAGCAGTACCAATGAAAGAATTTGAAGTTCTGCATTGAACATACTTAAATGACAATTTGTTACTGCAAGAAGATAATCATCCAAATTGAACCTCTCTAACAGTAGACATTGTTAACTTTTCTGTATGTGTTACTTACATAAATATCTTTTTTTCCACAACAAAGAGTTCAATAGCTGAAATGCTGCTGAAACACTGGTTTGTGGTCAGAAAGAACAATGCACCAACTCTACAAAAAGTAAAACAGTAAGTTGTATGAACAATGTGATATATTCAGTAGCTTTTACAATATGGCATATATTGACCCAACCATAGCGTGTGGAGCTCAGCAGTATGTGAAATACCATGGAATTCCATGGGAATAGGCTTAGCTACACATCTGGGTCTGTAACAAGCTTGAAACTATGTACACCTAGTATTTGTTGCTAGAATGCAGCAATGTATGTCCTTTGATACAGGATTGAAAACAAACTGATTTTCCTTGATTTCTTTTTTTTTTTTTTTTTTTCATTTCCTTGTACTGGCACTTATTCTAAAAATTCTCTTGTTTGAAGAAAACTATGAGGAACTGATTAAATAATGTCAAAAGCTGTTTTCACATTATCTGCTGAAGTTAAAGGCTTTGTTTTCACATTTTCATATCCAATTTAAAATCGGAGAACTTCCAATATGTAGAAGGACATATTAATCTCAAAGTCATTGAAATAGGCTTGACTTTAATTCCTAATTTGAAGAGGGGCATTTTTAAAGGGGTAGTGATAAAGGGCTTTCTTCTCAGCCTCAAAATTTTTCACTATCTTATCACCATAATGAGAGCACCATATCAAACCTTTGGCTATCCAGTACCTAAACTGGCTAACCTGTTTTGTAGACCAGTGTAGTCATCTTTAACTCCGAAGAAAATGGCACCTACAATAAGTCCCAGGAAAGCTGTAACACAGAGCTAAATTAAAAAAAAAAAAAAAAAAAAAAAAATTATCCTTGTTGCTTTTGGAGTTCAAAGCTTTCATAATTATTTTGAAATATTCAGACAGTCAGTACAGACTAACAGGAGATGTATTTAAGATGACTAGGTAAAAAGCAATCCAAGTTGGGAAGGGAGTCAGTGGAAGGGTCAGCAACCTATAGCATTCTAAGATTTTCATTCATGCATCACAGTATCCTTGGAGAGAGATCTGAGAGACACAGTAGCTCCTGATTCCTGCCCTTGGCAGCAGCCAGCAACTTCTGCATCAAGCATAGGCAAGGTGCTAGAAAAAAATTTAGAAAGGAGGGAAACTCCAGGAGCTTCATTTGCTCCTTATAGCTCACTCTTCTGTGGTGGCACTGGCACTAGACATTCCTGGAGCAATATTACCATTCTTCCCTACCCTTGTGCCAAGCCAGATTTCTGATCTGAGAGAACTGTTCTGGGAGTGCACAGTGAACACTAGCACCAGTAACAGGAGGAGGAAGCTAACAGGGGTTGGGGAGGGAGGGGGTTAGAAAGAGGAAATAAAACCTCTGCACTGAGGTTAACCATTAAATTACCTCAGCCAAGTTTTGTTCCCCTCCATCCCTGTTTCATTCATTCTTGGATATCACTACTAAGTTAATCACTGACACATTGCAATGTTTCTCGCTCTACTAGTATGCTCTGCCATTCATACTCTTTGTGAAACTGGTGATTCACAATCTGCTGTCAGTAAGAAGTATATCCTCTAACTCTAGAGCTAACCATGGCTTTTCAGTGCAGCGTTTGCTGTGGGGTTTTCTCTGAACCTGCCTAAATGCTACTTTGAGCAGAATCAGGACATATGTGAACTGATATTTGCAGTCTGTATCACAATTCAAATAGCAAACATAGCAGCAGCCTCAAGGTTATAATTTAAATGACTGAAGTCTATATATCACGAATTTTTAAGACTAAGTGCAAATGACAAAAATCTCCGGGGGGAACAGTATCAGGCAGTTCTGTCAGTTTTAAGCATGAGCGATGCATGAGTCTTAACACCATAAACCTTTTGATCCATGGTAATGTATCACTAAGATCTTGCCGAAAGCACCAAATGTCAGGGATAATTCCAACCCTAAGCCAATTGTACTGGAAAGCAAGGATCATATCAAGACCAATTTGGAGCAGATTAACGAATAAGGCTTAATGAACTGTGTACCACTTAAAGAATGCATGTAAAATCCCTCCGTAATGAGGGTGAGCAGATAGAAAAGATGGTGAGAAAAAATTCAGGACCATTAACCGTGGGGTATTATAAGATCCTTAAGTGTATAATTCTTGTCACAAGGTCAAGCTTTTACAAAGCAATTATTACGGATTTCCATAATATCAACATACAGACACACACATATACTCAAAGCCTTTTAACTTCAGGGATTCTGCACTCCTTTCCTCTCCATGCTGGCCATTTTGTTCATTCATCACATAAATCTTGATATGGAAAACTTGTACCACTGAAATGGAACTGATTTTTCTGTTGGCTTCTCCAAAATTGCTCAAAATTCCAGTGGGAGTTTTGCTAGTGTTAAGATGACAGAATTTGGCCCATGAATTAGAGATTCCCAAGGATTAGTCATTCTTCAGAAGAAATCAGCTAGGCATTCTTTATTTTTAAAGGCAATGTGTAGCTTTAAAGAAATTCAGTCACTGTGTTGATTCTTCTAAGAAAGCAGTGCTAACAGGGCCAATCATGTATAACGTGCTCATCTTCCTTAACAAATGTTAGAACCTATTGTGTTTTCCCTGACATCCTTTTCAGAACGTATCATAATCATTATCAACAGTCACGTGATAAAATGATATGCACATTGCAAGACTGTGAAAATATCTCTATATTTGAGTCAACTACCAGCACTTAATTGTGTGCTGAAGTTTAAATGTACAAGTGTGGTCTGTTAACTTTCCTTCATGAGAAAGATTTGAGGCCTAATGCCACAATACAAAGCCTGGACAATTAGATGAGAGGTGTTCCTGAGTAAATGTGTGAAACTACTTGCACAATAATCTACTGACTATGAGTGGGGAGGGAGGAAGGAACACAGGAGCAGAATACACTGCTGAAAAAGACCTTGGCTCCTGAGATATTTAAGTAGTAAAAAAAAAACAAAGCAGTCTGTCGTGCTGCTCAGCTGGGACCTTCCAAGACCATTTCTAATGAATAAGATTTTCAGACCATTAACTCTCTTAGTTCAGATGCTAATTTTAGTCAAATATCAAGAGGCAAAATTGTCCCCAGTGGCTTATCTAATATAGAAGTGGAGTAAACTCAACATACAGCACAAACTGATGGACATAGTGTTACCTGAGCTATGGAGGCTTGAGGGTTTCCGATCAGGTTTTTAAATGTGCGTCTGGACACCCATTTCAGCTGATGCCAGAAGGAATTGGCATATGTAATTTGTCTGAAAACTGCTTTTGTTTTCTTTTTATTTCTCAAAGAAATATTCTCTAGTATTGCTTTTGTTTCTTGGTAGTAAGTAGAGTTGGAGTATTGTTCTGCTAACTTCTCTGCCAAAGTTTTACCACGATCAATGTGTTCTTCAGTGTCCTCTGCTGAAAAGATAAATATTTGACTGCTTACTGAATCCACAGGAATATTCTTTAGGAGTTAGGCTGAAAGAGTTACGTGAGAGTTATTAATGAATGAGAAGAATTATTATGTATATTTAGTTCAAATGTTTTATTACACTCAGTCTCATAGCATGTGTTTCAAAAGACTCTGTAAATAAGAGCAAAACTCAACAGAAATTCTGTGTTTGTCTGTGCAACCTATCCATAGACAGCAGCTTTATGGCAGACTGCATTGGCAAATTTTTGTGTGCCAATGAAGTCTGGTTTGTTAGTCTAGGGGATAATTTTGGCTGTACCACAGCTTTCGGGAAGCATCAGGAGAAAAGATGCTGCTGCACTTGTCTCCTGTCTCTATTCCTATTCCCAGCCTGATCAGAGGTGGGAAATGGTGATTCCGTAGTAGATGAGCCATTTCATTATGTAAAATATATAAAGCATAGCTAAATCATATTATGTCCCTAACCAAAATAATTGTCCTGATATATCATTTGTGCTTATGTTGGCATTTAGTTGATTTGCCTTAAGGAGGAAGGAAACTCACTCTGTGCTGAGTCGCAATAAAACAATTTCTTAAATCCCCAGATATGTATACTCAACACAGAAAGCTTCCTTCATTTTTAACATCTAGTAATTTGATCATGACACAAAAATATAAGGACTGGATAGCAATGATGGATTATTAAATAGCTAATTATGTGAAGTAAACTATTCTAGTAAGCTACATAGTTAGGAATATTTTATGTAATAAGGATGTATGTAAATTCAGTATTAATTTCAGGTTATCCTAACTGTTTTCCATAAACAAGTAACATAGGTTTAGGATTTTTTAAATTTTATTTTATCCCTAAAATAACAGTATTTTTTTGGTAAAGCAGGTGGTACAAACTTGCCTTTCATGGATCAGCAATAGATATTACTTGCATGCATACAAATAACTCTTAAATGTACATAAGTACAACACAGTTATTTGTGTGCGACACCTGTAAGTGATCTTTCTGTGTTGCACTGGATGCATTCTGGGAGAATGTGTGTTGCAAGAATTTAAATCATCACTGTGATTCATACCTGCGTTAGCTTCATCTGTCTTGCTTATTGCCACCGCAGTTGAGTCTCCATTAATGATGTCCAGAAAAAAATCAGCAGGGTTGTTGTATGCCTCACACTCATAACCTGTAGTGACAGCATTACAAGTCCTGAGCAACTGCTCTGTGGGTGGCAGAGTGCTTTGCACAGCATCGGAACCTGGCCGTCGTGACACAAACGTGCCATTATTCCCACTGACTAGCCTGCATCATAAGCATTTCAGGCTTCCCAAAGTCAGAGCCTACCTAGGTGATTAGCAATACTGTCAGCTGTCTTTGTCAACAAAAGCAAGGTGACAATATGCCCTTCTGAAATGTACCTAATTAAAATGCACCTACTAGTAGTTGCTTAGAAGTCAGCCAAATCGTTCAAAAACACATCAAGGTCAAGAGATGGAACACCAAGAGAAAAGCTTAGCTTGTTAAAATCTCAGCCTTGCTAATACCCACTATATTCAATTCTGGTCAAGTGCTATTGGCATACTTTCAAGTTACTGCCTACTAAACATCTTCCTCTCAGTTGTTACTAATTGTGACTGGTGTTACCCATGAAGGCTTACCGACAGATTTGAAGTACTCAATGGCATTCTGAGCTGGCCCATGGTACAGCATCCTCCCTGCAGCCAACAGTGTGAGGTTATCAAACAGTCGGAATATGGAGTACCGAGGCTGGTGAATGGAGAAGATGATTGTTTTTCCTTGTTTTGACATCCTGGATGTAAAAGTAAAGAATAACAGAGATGCTAGCTTTACAAGTCCTTTCGGAATTTAGATAGAGAATTTCCAAGTTCAGTTAAGGCTTACATTGCACAATGTAGTGTAAGGGGGAGGAAGGGGGGAAAGGAAAAAAAAATGCAGACCAGATATTTAGGTCATATTTATAATGTCTGTGTGAAAAAGAAAGTCTACTATAGCTGTGAATTTTTTTGGAGATTCACAAATCTTGAGCAAATTTCAAAAAGGTTGAATTCAAAACCTGGGTAGGTTTTCAAACAGAGGCTCTGGAGAGAGGTATTTAAGCCCCTTCTGATTGTATGAAATGCAAAATGATATAAAATACTTGAAAGTAGAGGGTGGGTTGTACTTCTTTCTCCAAAGATAGTCCTGAGATTTTGTGATGGGGAAAAAGCTAGTTGTGTGTTAACTACCCTCAGTATTAAAATCCATCACTTTACCAGATTGTAACAGGCACTTTAATCACTTTTTTGTCATCTACAATGGGGATGACTGTAACCAACAACCCAGCTATCACTCACAAATTACAGTCCCGGTGTGCATTTACTTCTAGCAAGGCACTTTGCATACTACTGTGAGTAGCTGCTTTGGAGTAAGAGATGTCCTTTATATGTATGTCCATTCAGCCTTTTCATACAGCTATGTGCCCATACAATCTTGGTTCACTGGTAAACAGTTAGATATCTGATTTCCCTGTTTGCTCAGCTGGTTTTGAGGCAAACACCTTTTCAGGAGCAGCAGGACAGCATTAGCAGTACTGGCATCAAGTCCAGTAGTTGGCTCATCCAAAAACAAGATGGCAGGATCTGTAATGAGCTCCATCCCAATATTCGTCCTTTTCCTCTCTCCTCCAGACACACCACGGATGAACGGGGTGCCAACCTGACACAAAACAAGAAACTTGTGTCATTTGATCTGATATCACAGTATCAAAGTGAACAGCATCCTACTAACATGTAAGCAAGTTAGAACAGTTCTGAGAAATTTTGACCCCACTCTCAGATACGGTTGTAGGTGTTACCTCATGGTGGCTCTGCTGCACATCAGGCTATTCCTTACCATTAAATATCACCTGAGATGATACTCACTTTTTGCCAACCACTGACTACCTTTCCTCTTCCCCATAGTGTAATAGTAATGGAGGTATCAGCACAGAGTCTGTAAGGGTAGATAGATTTTATGTATGTGGGTTTTATGTATCCCTGTGCTACTAAAAGTCTTATTTAATTCTATCTACATTATGTACCTGCCACATTGAGCCATGTAATTGTTTAAATACATCATTTCATATTTGTTCACAATTTAAGCAGCATGTTTACATGCCATTACCTTGGAATCTGCCACTTTGTTCAATCCTAGTTCCTTGATGAGCTGGTTAACTCGTTCATTTTTTTCCTGTTCCTTCACTGACTTGGGCAAACGAAGTGCTGCTGAGAACTGCAAATTTTCTCTTACAGTCAAGGTTCCCATCACCACATCATCCTTCCAAAACAAAAAGCAGATACGTGGTGTTCATTTTACCGTTTCTATTTCTTACTTTTAGAGCTGCTTGTATGTGTGTTTTATGTTGTCTTTGCATGCAGAGGGACAGTAGCAATTGCTAAAAACATGTTGTAAGATGAAGCTTTAACACCTAAATGTCATTTCTATTTACCTTTATCTATAAGGCAAAGCTATATAGGAACATCCTCTGTCACACATGATATCAAAATGCATAAACAGAACTACTTCAGTGTATTCTTACCGCTTTCATTTTTTTGGAGGTGTGGAGTAGGACACTGAAGGGCTAAAGGGAGCTAAAGAGCAGGTACAGTTCAGGTTGTTATCTCTATGTGTTTGTTGATCCAGCCTCAGCTGACTGCAGATAAAAGCAGGAAGAAGAGAAGAGAGAAAGTAGGGTGAAGGTTTTCTGAGCTGATTTTAGCCAAGGAGGAAGGAGGGTAGATATTTCAGGTACTAGCTGCTCATCTCTTATGAAGGGAATCTCTCTTGCAATATACAAGTTTAGAGAGATATGCTTGTTTTGAGAAACTACTTTTCTATAATGTGCTGACCATACTTTATAAGGGGTTTACACAAATGTGTCTCTTTAGATCTTCATAAACTACAAGCACACTGCTGAGCATGGGCTTTTGGGAAGGGAGATAAATGTAAAGGATGTTGTTTCCTTACTTTTATCATTCATGTTTCGCTCTCCCCTAACTCACTTTGGCCAGAGAAGATTTGCTCAGAGCAAGAGTTAGTTAGATGATCTCTAGGCAAGCTGAGACATGCTGTATCTTATCAGAAAGCATTAGACCTGGAAAATACTCTGTGCATACTGATAGCCTGCCACTGTTTCCACAAATGAAGAATAAGGAGATGGTTTTGCTAACAAGAGAAAGTATCCAAAGCAGCCTCTCCAGTGTATTGTGGGATATTAAGGATAGAGATTCAAATGCAAAACAAAATCTCTTTCCCTATGAAGGAAGATGTGTAGAGAGTTGCTACTGCGCAGGCCTTGATTCTTTGATAAAGGCAAGTTACTTGGAACACTGCAACAGTAGTAGTTATCTCCTGCAACTGCAGTCAGAAGGGGATAATAAAAGCCACAAAGATATTAAATATCTTACCTGTACTACATATCCAGAGGTACATTTAAAGTTGGCAGGCTGAGGAGCTCCATTTATCAAAACATCTCCAGAAAGCCCATGAGGATCTTTCCTTGCAGCCAAAATATCAAGCAGACTAGAAGAAAAGCCAGTCACTTTATAAAATCAGCCTGTAAGAGTTGAGGTCCCTGAACACCAAACCCAGTGCATGAAATAAACAGATACATGAAAACATTCCATATTAAAAATCTGCTATTTAAAAAAACTCCAGCAACTTTCAAGGGCACAGTTTCTTCTATCCTCATCTCCTAAGGAAATGAGATTGTTGCCATTTCCTAGCACCTTTATGTATCTGTGCCTCTGTCATTTGTCTCCTTACGATCTTTGAACTTGTTGGCCATTTTTGGACAAATCAGATTATTGCAAGTCTTGCAATTGAAAGCAGTCTTGCAAATTGTGAAAAAAATCCAGTAATAGAAAAGGAGGATGCCATTAATGCCTTATGGACATAGTGTAAGCTCAACTATTAGACATTAGTGAGTAAATTTCCTTTTGCAGATGCATCTTCGAGTATCATGTAAAGCACAGATTCTGTTTGAAGCTTTTCCTGTGATGAGACATTGATGAACTTTTTTTATGAGTATTTGCACCACAGCCTTTGCTAACTCAATTAAGAATTAGCGATTGTGATAGACATGCTTTGGAAACCAGACTTTCTTTGCTCTTTTACTCCTTTCATTATTCCTTTAATAATATAAGCTTTCTGATTTATGTAGATTGATACATAAAGATAGCTTATCAGTAAACTATTTACTAAAAAACAAAATTAATTATTTGCCATTTAAGCTAATTGTTTTTTGAATTAAAGCATTTCTCAGAAATTAGTAAGATTTGCACAGATATAAATGAGACCAAATTCTGGCCCTGTAAGTCTTATTCATTACTTCTAAATATGTACAGGGTAATTTTCTCTTTGGCATAATTTCTTTGTATAGCAAAAAGAATACTTACGAAGATTTACCACTGCCAGTGGGTCCCAAAATTGCATTCAGTCCTGGTTTCATAATACCACTGTAAGACAAAATTGATGTTTTGTTTTATTTTGTTTTTTTTTTCTGTTACTGTTGTGTCTGGTAGGCTAATTTAAATTATTTGGAGAACTACCTTTGGCATTCCATTCCTTTTGGAAGTAATAAATCTGACTGATGACAAACAGTAATTGCTGAACTCCACCATAATTTTTATCCTTAACTCAAGGAGAACTAATCATCATATAACAAAAAACAACCAGAAAATAGTAATAAAAAATAGCAAAACCTGTACGGTTGCTTTTTCCCTGATGTGTCTGAGGACATGAAGCAGCACGTACCTGCTTTAAACACATTCAGTTGGGGAATTTTATTCTCTTAGCAGCTTACTAGAGACAGAACATACCATGGACTTGTCTGTATTTAAAAAAGCTGGGTTTAGTTTTTTCTGAACCTGATTTTAAAGAATAAGCTCAAAAGTTAGATGGAAGTGGCTAGTAAGTATTTATTTGGGATACAGCCATTTTGTGTTATAAAGAATGAGACAAATATATGGAAATACTGCTGCCATTTCTTTTGTTTGCTGGAACACTTGAAGGCACCACTGATAATTCTCCTCACTTGCCCCTAAAGTTTGCACTCAACAAGCATTTGTAGTGCTACATATATAATAATAATTGTAGTATAAATAAGAATTGTAGTGTAAAGCCTACTAAGAATTAGGCTGTACATACAGATGCCTGTCTGTATGTTACGGTACTAGGTAACTGTAGTAACTAGGTTACTGTAGTAACATGCTGACCATACAAAAGTAGAGATCACTGCCTAAACAGTTATTGTTGAATGCAATATAAATAGTTGCTTGTGCAGGGCATCAGCAGGCTTCCAGCCAAAGGAAAGCAAAAAGAGCCCATTTAGTTATGGGTGATGGAGCCTAGGTACCTCAACTGAAGAAAATTAGCACTGAATTACAGAGAGCTAGAAAATTGGCAGAAGGGCTTGGAATTTGGAAATGGCAGAAAATTGAAAGTCTTTTATCCATCATTGCTTCCTATTTATTTTAACTGTTTTTTTGTCATGTTACTTGCTTTTGACCAAGAAGCCACAACATTTTTTTACTAAGCTTAGCAAGCCAAAGGTAGAAATGATTGAGGCAGTAAATTCCATTCATTTAACCTCAGTAATGTGCCAATCTCTAGAATGTTTTTTTTAACAAAGTAGATCACATCATACTGATTTGATAGCTTTCTTTAATAAGATAGCTGATTTTCTGTAGAGCCTAAATGCAGCTCTTCAGTTATGGATTAGGCACCATAAAAAACCTGGGACCATGTGCAAAGAAACTAGAAAGGGAGAATCCAACCCTCGTAGGCCAGGTTATGGCACAAAAGTAAAAACATCTGAATAGATTTCAAGAAAGAAATGTTTATACATGTGTATCTGCACAATTTACAAATTTACTGTTCTCTGAGCTCCATACAAATGTTTTTTTATTTATCTTTAAATGAAGCTCTCAAGACTATAGTAATTTTCCCTGGAGTCAAGTTAATCTAGCCCAGAACTCTTGTGCACAACTTTGAGAAGCCACATAACTAAATAGCTTATTTTAAACTTAAAGAACATTCCATCGAACCATATATGAATATTGCTTGCTAATAATGTCTGAGCTAGCATCAGAAAAGTATTTGACTTTGAAACTCTTCAACAAAACACATTTTAAAAGTCACTGAAATTACAAATTATCCTGAAATGTTTTCAGCACTGTTTAATGTTGATCAGGGATGAATTGTAGAATACTTTATAAATTCTCAAGGCCACTGAAACATCAGCTATCAAAGTGGATTCTGAGGATGACCAGCTACTAAGTTGAGCCCAGTGGTTCATACATTGTCACTGTCTTGGTGACAAAGCATTTTCTAGCTCTTTAAGATGACCCCAAAGCACATTATTGTATTCAGGTACCTTGCATGACTTTAGAGAACCTAAAAAAAAAAAAAGGCATCCAGGTTGAGTCTAGGAAATGATACATGCTAATGATCAATAAGAATTCCACTAAATTTACCTGTTTTGATAGTAGTACTGTCATTCAAGACACCTGCAAGCTTTTTAAAAAAAACCCATGCAGCTTCCTATTGTAAAAAAAAAATCACATGATCCATGATCCTTTTCAAGTACTCATGTTTGAAAAGCATTCTAAGGTCATTATTAGATTCCATGTGAACCACATTAAAATAGTCATGGTCTAATTATTAATAATCAATACATGAACCTACCACTTACGAGAGGAATTCTGTGTGAACTCTGTTTGGTGCAGGAAATGTCAAATACATTTAATACTGTCTTTCTGAATAGCTATGGGATAAAACCTTCACTCCTGGATAAAGCAATGCATAAAGCAATGCAGTGTGTAATTACAATAGGTAAAAAGTTAAAAGACAGGTTATGGCTACAGAAAACAAAATGTTTGTGTCGTCTCCAAACATGTAGATTATTCTAGTCTATATTGCAGCAAATCTGTTTTTTATGTTGGTGTGAGTTTTGTAAGAGAAAGGCATGCAGGAGAATATCTATTGTGTCATATCAAAGTCCCTCATGTAATATTTTGGGTACTAGAAACAGTGGTATCTTTCTAATTGGGATAATACAGAGATTACCTAGTTTTCACTGCCAGCTTGAAACATCAGACTGTTAGTTTAATTCTATGTTCCTGTGTAGAAATTTTATAAAAACTTGACATTAGCTTGCTGTTCATGTGGCATACCTGAGAGTGTTTTAGCTGGGAAACTGGCTAAAACTGTAATTATTTCTTAGCTTTGCTACCTGGAGGGTATATATTGGGGAATTTAGATTAGATTAGATGATGCTCTTTCTGAAGCATGTTGTACAAGTACTTGCCACTCAGTTTAATTAACTGTGAATGGGCAAACCTTATGCACAGATTATGGAACAAGGGGCATATAACGGCATGAGTCTTAAATAGCAGTAATGCAAAATGTTGTGCAAAAAAAAAAAACAACTTTACAAACACTCAAAGTTAATTATATTACTACTTTAAACATTATAAATTACCCCCTTCAAACGTAACCTTCTGAAAGACTGCCTTTTTAATGAATTCTTTCACTGAAATCTCTAGTAGATTTTTAAAGGTCATCATAGGTTGTAATGTAGCCTGAAATGAGTTTACAAGAATGGAGCATCCCAGAACATTTGCTGCACTCTGTCTGTCCTCACTCCTTGTGGTATGTACGTTTTTACTTCACTTATAGCATGAGTGAATGATATAAGATGACTTCACATGTAAGAAGTTTCATGGGACCAGTACAATCAATATTCTATGGCCAAGAAAAGGTATCAATTACTTTGACTTTTCAGACCCTTAGGAAACTGGTTTATTTGTGCATATTCCATTTTTCACTATAGCACCCAGTGGTGTTCAATGGCATGACCATGCCATTTTCCAGACCTGCCCTGTGAAACTTGCACTGGTCTTTCCTGTCCCTCCGAGATAAAAGGAAAGGAGACACAAATATCCAGGACAGGATGTTTGTTTCTCAGTTAAACACCACGTCACAGTGGGACACTGGCCAGGTAGTGTAAATCAACGTGACAAACTTGTATGCCATTGTATTGCAGCAGCCGATATGCTGTCCGGGAGCTGGGAGAAATGAGGTTTAGCATTGCAAGCTTTGTGTCTCAGCTGTAACAACTGTGGACCACTGAGGCCTTGCCAGAATCTTATAACACATGTAAGAAGAGCCTTATAGTAATCTGGCAGCTAATGTGCAGCAACTATATGTATATATTTTCTGTAAATGTTGACCAAATTCTGTACATTGCTCTTAGTGGCTCAGTGACTTCAGTAGGCTTAGTTGTCAAGAACAGAAATATAACACATATACTCTAAAGAGAAGTCTAAATACATACTTGATATCTCTCAAAACCTCTTTATCCAATGTTTTTTTACAGCAAATGAACCCACTCTTCATCTTCACGTGGTAGCAGACATTGTGGAAAGTTAATATGCTCCCTCCTCTGCTGGCAAGGTCTAGAGAGGACAGCTGTCTGCTAGGGTTGCCATTTGTGCTAGAGTCCGACATCTGAATACATACATGTGATTGGCCTTGTGCCATTTTTCCTCTATAAATGAAAAATAGGAAGAAAAGAAAATGAGAGATTAGTATCGAGAAAGACATATCTTAATGCAGTGCAGCAACGTTTGTGTAAATGCTCTACAGGAAGTCTAGTATTCTGCTTGAATAGTTTCACAAAGTCCTTTCCCTTCATCCATGCTCACTGCTTCGTGTGTCCTCTTTGCAGTGGCCTAGAAAATGAAGAAGCCTCATATGGAGAATACTGGGAAAAGAAAGAACTATAGGACACTCAGGAAATGCCATCATTAAGGTTGCTTATGGAATCTTAATTCAGGCCCTTTACCGTGTGTGTGTTGAGATATATATTATCTAGTGGCACAATCTCATGCTGCAGTTTTCGCAAATTGCTCACTTTGGTCAGAACACTGTGCAAAATTCAGATAGAGAAGTCTTCCTGTAACATTCAAATGGCATTTTTAAGGCAGTAGAGCCAAAGCTGTCTTAAGAGCCCATGAGGCTCTGAGTAGGCAGGCAGAGAGCTCTTGTCTTGTGTTGAGTGCCTGGCCCCTCATCCAACTGTATGCGCTGTGGAACCACCACCTGTGGATGGGAGGTATCTGGTTGCCCCATAGTTCAGGCACGGGGCTTGCGGTGGGCCTTGCAGATGTCCCTCTTGGCCTCTTTCAGACAAAGAGTTTGGGTCCTGTAGACTCAAACCTTAAGAGGACACTGAACGGATCTGGAGCTGGGTCTTCCATGTTGCTTTACTGCTCGTGTTGTATTAGGGAGTTAGAAGGGTCCCATCCCATTCTGTTCTACAGTTGCAAGCAAGCAGGTGCCTTTTGCAGTGGGTTTTATCTTGACATTATACTCTATCTGGAGAGCTGCCATTGAGAGAGAAGTTTTGTAAATGAACTTTACAAGCTTTTTTGAAATCACGGATACAACAGGTGACTCTCTGAAAGATCAATTCAGAATTTGTGAGAGCCAAAAGGACTTGGCTTTTTTACATTTTATCGTTTGGTCAGCCTTCTTTACGGTTTTGAACATGCTTAGAGTTTGCCCTTTACATACTATTTTAAATGGATAGTTTGAAAGTTGGGATACTCACCTTACCTCTGGTAGGCTTGTGCAACAACACCACAAACTGAAATTTGTTTTATTTTTTAAAAATCAAAATAATTTTGCTCAGAATACAGGTATAAGCAATTTGACATGTTTGGTGAGTAATTCTCTTTACTGGATTTGTTTTTAATGTAAACAATAGCAGAGAGTTGTTGTGTAATAACTAAAGTTATTTCTCCTCCTGTCTCCTGTCAGGTTTCTGTCTTTAAGGCCATCTCAAGGTAGTTTCGAGAAACACAGCCTGCCTGCCACCGAGGAATCCATACCCTGGGGAATCCCTGGTGGCCTTGTGCGTGCAGGCCTTGGTCCCCTCCGTATTACCTAAGTGGCACAGTAATATTGAGATGACCTGGCCTCTCCTTATATATCAAATAGACTTATCTCAGTCTAATCACTTTAATTGTCACTAAGGAAAATGTCAATAATTCTGGGGAACAGAGAGGGAAGATAAGCAGTTAGGAAGTTTAGGAAGATCAGTCCTGTAAGTTAGCATAGTTGCACTGCTTGGGAAGAAAACAAACTGTGAGTCCTTTTCAGATATGCTGAATGAATTTCTTTGTTAGTACTAGTCTCATGAACAGGCGTATCTTCATGGAAAGGTTTGTTCAACAGTTTTCCAAAAAATATGATCCCAAAGCTAGCAGAAAGTTGCTTCTTCTGACAAAAGCACAGTCTCCCATGCCAGCAAAAATATAAGATGTGAATGTATTAGCACTTAATCAGTAATCTTGGCCCATTTTCCCTAAAATGAAAAGAAACTCTGCTCCAAATATTACTATGATGAGATTAGCTTTATTTTTAATTTAAGTTGAAATAGATTTTGAGTGAATTGAATACCAACTGAATGTGTAAAATTTAAAGCCTGAGGTCTTTTATGGATATACTTCTTACGTTCCTTTGTACTTGTCCCAGAGAAGACTTGTCTGCCTACAGAAGAGCAGCTCATTTTGTAAGGCTAGTTAGATACCAGTTTTAGTGCTCATCTGGCTGTGCATCAGTCATTGTCATTTAAAAGGATGTTTTGGAGAAGCAGAGCTGTACATTCAGCACTACAGCCAGAACTTTTCACTTTGTTTCATCATATGCTGAGGAGATGTTTGCTAGCATGCCAGGCAGGGTAGCAAACACTCAACCACAAAGCAAACACCACGGTAAGACATTATGAAGTCCCTTGAACTGCTGGACAGCCCACAGCATAGTGTCAGTGCAAAATTGCTCACCAGAGAGTGCGACTCTAACCTTGTTATGTTACTATATCTGCAGTGTAGCTAGATCACTATTTTGCATGATCTATATTTTTTTCCCAGATTAATGTTTCAGCATTAATGATTTAATATTATGAGCATACTAAACATAGTTTGTGCAGTTGTGGGAGAATGAGCTGGAGTATGACCTCAGACATCATTGACAGAATAGCTGAATTCTTTTTTTGTTTGTTTGTTTGTTTTGTCAAGGCCAGAATAAAAAGCTAACTCTTAGTACTTGTACTGAATTTTCAGAAATACCTTTTAGAAAATAAACTTTTCATGTAACAATTAAACAAACTCAATCTGTAATCATGGGCAGACAATAAACTGGGGATCACAAACTGGTTTTCTAATTACAGGATCACACTATTTTGACAGAGTCATTCTTAAGAACAGACTGGCACACTGTACATTGGAGTTAAATTTAATTTACCATTTAAGTTATAGTTAGATTATGTAACTCTCTGCAGAGAACTTTTTAGGAGCTAGATATATAGATCAACTACAAGAGGATTAGACACATCCATAGTAGACAGGTCTCTCAGTGGCTACTTAATACAGCAGTCTGAAAGAACCTTCAAGCTCAGGAAGGCACACTAGATCTTGTTTAAAAATTATTTATTAAGTTTAATATGAGATATAGTTATGAAACATGTAAGTCAGAACATGTGCAGGGCAAAGAAATAGCCATGAAAATTGTTAATTAAATCAACATGTATGCAAATTAAAACCCCTGAAGTGAGGTTGCCTAGAACTCATTGCAAATTGTGTATAAATAATCTACTTCAGTTTGGAATTGACCAGCAGATTCAATGAAAATGTGTACTGTTGTTGTTCTGAAAGTACTGACGCATCACTGGTACCCAATCAAAATGCTTTAAGCTGCAGGATTCAGAAGGATTTGATAATATGATAAACCAAGTGTTTCATATCACATCAACTGTGGGTAAAATACATTATTTTTGCATCGGTTAAATATAAAAGTGAAGAACTGTTCAGGAATTTTATGCACTGTATTTCTTTTCCCAAATCTTCTTGAAGTATTTTTACTGCCAATGATTTCAGCGTTGCTTTCAATTAAAGCCTAACAGGAAAACCTTTTATTTTTAGATCTTCAGTCTCATAAATTGTTTTAGTGGTTTAGTAGTATTTCTTAATTTAGTATCTGAATTTCTTAAATTAATATCTTAATTTCCATAGCAAATAGAATAAACAAATAACAAATATTTTCAAACTTTGTATCTAAAAATGCTAAATAATTTTTCTTTTATGTGATGTGATCCAACATGAATCTTGTAAATTAAGCACACAGCTTGCAAATATTCACATTGTATTAATTTCTGTGGTGATAGTGTTTCTGATGGTTGATGTTTCTACTGCTTAAAAGACAAAAGGGAATGACCCTTTAGTCTTCAAGGTACTTCCTTACTCTTCTTTAATTTTTAAACATTTTATTCTTACTAAAGCTATCCACAAATAAAAGTCCTTTCTTTTACCATCTTTCAAAGCAGAAATTCAATGGCTGTAATCTTTCATGATATTATCATGTCAGAAGACAAAATAGCACCTTTGGAAAACTGAAGTATTCGATCTTGAGATTTAACCTTTTGCTAAGCGCAAACCAAAACTGCTTTCTTAAAAAAAAAAACCCATCAAATCTTTGTCCACTGTTTCTATCCAAAGAGTACAAAATCCTCACTCTACTCACTTTTCTGTGTATTCTACCCAGACTTGAAAAGTCCGAAGTCTTCTTTTCCCTCATATTCAATGGTAAAAAACTAACAAGATACACAATAAAGTTACATTGATCTAAACCTACTTGAGCCACAGCAATATCATGTCTGGACTCTTTCAAGCAGTTTTAGTAAAACTATTTGTTTTACTAAAAATACTTAAGATATTTCGTATATATAAAAAGATAAGTGATACTCATTCCTGCCAGTCTTCCTGCAAAGCTCTTGGCACTGGGGAGATTGCTGCTTTTGAAAAGAAAAAACAGTACTTGTAGATCAGTAGTAAAATTTCAAATGGCAAAATTCAGTAGTGCATTTTAATTGGTTTTTGAAAATCCAGCCAATTATTCTAAGTATTTTATTTCTCAAGAGAGAATTTAAATTACTCAGAGAATGAGTTTTAGAGCCCCAAGCAAATTTCAGCAAAGTTTTCTAATGGAAGCTGGGTCAAACCCTTCAAAAAAAGAACGTGATTTTTTTCAGCATACTTGAACATGCCAGATACACTACTATTAGATAAGCTGTTACGCCCCTTATTTATAATGGGGACAAAGTTTAGTCTTGAAATCTGCTACTAGCTGAAACAGTAAAGTAAGTACTACTGATACATGTTTTAGATTTTAGATAAATATAAATTCCAATAAGTTTTTTTCAATACAGTGCTTTTGAAGAGATGTAGACTGACCACCAAAGGCATGTGAAAACACAGAGAGGGCAGTACAGCGTTGTACTGTCACTCCAAGGCAATACAGTCTTCTTTTGCAGGAGTATTCATGGGAAATGAAAACCGTTTGAGTACATGAGGATATTGTGATTCAGGCAATCTGTAAGTTAATTGGCAACTGGTTTATTATGGATTTGTAACCTACGTTCTGTGAAAAGAGCACTGTGTGTTAATTGGGACTGAGCAGACAATGCTACGCGTGTGCGGGTTATTTATACCAGTGTTCCCTGCACTACATTAACACGCACAGAAAAATTCTTAATAGTATGGTAATTCCGGCAAAATATTCTGACCTTTCACTTCTTTACTGTTTTTATTTTAAGTCTTGAAGTTTTCTTTGCCCATTTATAAAATGTATTGTCATGAACTTCTTGCCAAATTACTCCGTAAAATTATCTGTAAAGCTAGGAGAAAGTAGGCAAGTGTTTTGTGATGTTGCCCTTTCCTGTCAGTGAAAAACAGCTGCAGAATTGAATTTGTGGTGGCAGAGTACATGTTTGCTAATGTACCGCACGGACAAGGAAGCAAGCCATTAAACAGAATTAAATCTTTCTCGATAGCAGGGCTGCAGTGCCGCTGCTAACTCACTCACCAGCAGGCTGTGGTCAACACTGAGGAGATGGCAGAGGCAGTGGAAGGGGGAGAAGGCCGGTGCGCGGAGAGACGTAGCAGAGAGACGTAGTCCCAACCGCTCATTCAGCTTGCAGGGAAAGGCAGTCCCAGTGGTGTCATCGCATGTGCTGCGAAGCCGAGAGCAGGGAGCTCGGTTTTGCCCCCTCCCCGTGGCCGGGAGGAGCCTCCGGCCTCTGCTCTGCTGTGCTGGGGGAATGAGAGGCTGGTGTGGAGAGGGCAGGGCCAGCGGTAGGCAGCACTTTCACCTCTGCTCTTCCCTCAGAGAGTGTCATAAATGAACAACAGGGCAGCACCTCCTCAGGGTTCCACCCCAAACACAGTACGTCACCCGGAGTAACTTTTGCATGTGGTATAGTGTCTAAGCCCACTAGGCATTCCCAAAGGCCGCTGAGGCTGCCTATACATGCGTATACATCTAACTGGACCTGACAAATGGCAGCATGGCATATGGGGCAGGGTGCAGCTTGTTGTAAGGTGTTCTCCCCAAAACTAGCCAAAACTAAGCACAGCTCCACTCATCCTCCCTCTCCGCCCAAGCCAAATGGTTTTCTGTGTTTTTGCCACACAGCACTTAGCCCTGTCTCCTGCCGGACCCATGTAGTGCCTTAAGTCAGTTGTTATTATCGTATGCTTTTCCTCAGTTCAAAATATCTGAAATAATGCAAAAGCAGTGTCATCCCCCATCACAATGGCATTTTCATAGGATATCATGAAGGGCATGTAATTTATGATATGCGGTGTGCTGTGAGGGTCTGTAGGGTTATTTATGGGGTGCATTCTGCTGGGGTAGTTTCAGATGACACTTGCTGGGTAAAATGAGGGGAGACAAACCTGATGCAGCCCTGTCTATGCTACCTAGCAGAATTGGTCCCTGGCACAGACTGTCTCCCAGGCTGGGCCTGGGCATTGTCCCAGAGAGCTTTAGGCAGCATGGGCCACAGCTGCCAGGGGTCCGGCTAACAGTTTAAGCCATACTGATGGTCAGTGGTGTGGTCTGCTGATTTGTTCCCTGCACTTGTTTTATTTAGCAGGATGGCTGCAGCATCTGAGTCCAGTAACCTCAAAGGTTAGGTCAGCCTGGCTCTGGGACAACTTGAAGAAACTCTTAGCTTTAATTCAGCTGCATTTCTCTCACTGTGCTGGCATCTCGGGCACCATCCTGCTGAAGGACTCTGCCAGGTATTTGACAAGAACAAGAATCAATTTGGTCAAAATTCTTCTCATTGGCAGAGGGACACAGAAAAGCCCATTACAGACATTTTCCAGTTAAAAGAATAAGGTCTATGCTGACATAATCCTAGCAAGACTTTTCACTAATTGATGAGCACTGCTCTGCAAGCGCAGTCTGGCTAAGAACCTGAGAATGCCGCTCGCTTCTTTAGGTAGGGGTACACCTGAGATGAGTAAGTGTCTCATCATTCAGGAACCTGACTTCTAGACTTTCTTAGTCCTTCTTTTATTGCTAATGCAAATGTAATCAGCTCTGAAGTATATTTATACAAGACTTTTAAGGATCCTAACAGCTAATGAAGATTATAGCATAGTCCCAGCAGTACTTGACAAGGACCTTATTTGTCCAAATAGATACAAAAATGGTGTTATTTTCTTCAGGGAGCATATCTCCAGAAATCTTAGCAGATCTTTTGTAGCATCAGATCGGAGCTATTCCAAAGCAAGCTGGGTAGCAAAAAGCAGAGTGTTTGCACAGGATTCAGTCAAAGGAGTATATTGGCTTTTAAGATGACTGGCACTGTCATGCTAAAACAACAACAACAACAACAAAAAAAAGGAAAATGGAGATGTCAAATTATTATTTGTTTTGTTCTCATAGATAATTGCAGTAGCTTTGAAATGTGATAGTTTTTTTTTTTTATCGAGTTGTACACACATGTCCACAAATGATCCTCTAGATCATTTTTGAGTGAGTCAATGCACCCTTGGCCCTGTTGGCAGAAGTAGCAGACTGTGGAACAGATTATCTAAAGAAAAGCCACTGTTCATATTTGCATTACTATCTGAAACAATAAGTGAGAAATATTTAGCCTCTGTTTCTAGTTTTTTTTTTTGTTTTGTTTTGTTTTTTTAAGTTACTCTCGTTGTGAAGTTTTCTTTGTTGTTTACTTTCTGATCCCATCAGGGCTCACTCCGATAAGACATTTGGTTACTAGAGTTTTCATCAGAGAGATCCAATATGGATTCTACTGTCCTGTGCAGCATGTTTTAAGTACGTAACAGGATCACGACAGGATTGGATGAACCCAGACCTCATGTGCAGGAAGAGGGCTTGACACCAGCTCCCACTGAAGTGCATGGCAAAACTGCTGATTTGATTACTGAGGGATCTTCAACCTTAATAAAGAGTTTTATTACTTTACTGTCTTTCCAGGCCATGCCTTCTATGGCAACTGCCTGTGGAGCCCTAAAAGCCTAGGCTTGTTTATTTGTCAGATAAGAATGCGTGACAGTCATAAAGACAGTCATAAAAATCTATCTCTAGGCACACCTATGACGATATCATGAAAACATTTAATATTAGTAACTAATTAAACAGAGAGTTCAACCTTTCAGCTTACTGTTCTGTGCTCATCAGATGTATGACACATCCCTATCATGTAACTGACCTTCGCTCAGCTCACAGAATATGAAACTTGAGATCTTATTGTAAATCGCAAGTGGGTTATGGCCTAATCAGACAATGTTTCAAAACAGCTTTCAGCAGTTTGCATGTGCTGTTTAATATTAAATCTGATAAAAGGTTACTGCAGGAATGTGTTAAATCCGACAGAAGTTGGAATCCATGTAATGTGGCCTGCAGTCAGTAGGGCACCAATTGCATAATTACTGGATCTGAATCTGTGTCCATTTAAAGAACTGAAGATTATTCTTTGCCTTTACCCCAGCATATAGAGGCAATGGTTTTTTTTGTTTGTTTTGGTTTTTTTTTGTTTTTAATAATTCAGTAGGAAGAAGAGAAGAGGAATGTATTTTCTATGAGTAACTGCAGTTAAAAAAAGACTTGAAGTGGTGAACACTAGGGAGGGCTGTGGAGCCTAAGTCTAATTTTACCTGATATGATGTTAATCAGGAATCACTTCTGAGCTGTGGATCAAACTGGCATGGTACATTATGGTACCTTGACTTGGCATCAGATGCAAATCTCTCAGGAGTTTCTTCTGTCAGTCCTGTTAGCACTGAAATCAAGATGATGGGCCTGGCCATGGAAAAGCTCAGCATTCATACATCAAATGATTTTACCCATGTTCTGGAAGCGGACCAGTTAGCACACCATAACATTAACGCTGCATATTTTACTGTACTTGCAATGTCTCAGCAGCTTTGCTGCTGCTGGATTTCATTGATGTGTTACCTTATGTTAAATCATGGCTTAATATTACACCTGTGAGCAGCCCTGGGGTCCTTTGAGCTTACAAGTGTCTTACTTTTATTTTTGCTTTTCAGACCAAGGCTTAGCATATTTTTGAAAATTAATGTACATATGGAATGATTTAAGACTTCTTGCTTTCTTGCGAATGAACACAATAATCCCTAGAAAGGCAGACTGAGCTAACACACAGGTAAAATTGACTGCACCTACAGCCCCATCAGTTATTCTGGCCTCAGTGTCCTCGTTGTTGGGGCAAGTACTGTGCTCACTGTGAAGAGTCACTAATACAAATTGAGTAGAGGAACAAAGACAACTTCATAGATACATTCAAAATTCTTATGCTCATTTATTGCTGTTCTATCATGTTCTACTGTTAAATTCCTGTAAGCCTTTTTGCCTTTGTGCCTAAGTGTCACATCATGCGGAGGGAAAGCCTAGGGACAAAGTAGCAGCAGCAGGATATTTCTGCAGAACACTCTTTCTCTTCCAGAAGCTGGAATATGAGCAGAGAGGCACAGTCCTCTTCCTTCCTCATCCTTCTTGATCCACAGCTCCATGCTCAGCCTGTGTTTTGCTCTGAGCATGGTGTGTTTTACAACGCTGGATGGCTGCTGTGGGTCCTCATCGTTCTCTCTGAGCCCGGCTGTGCCAGCCCCGGGGTCGGCATTCCTTAGGGACTTTTTTTTTGGCAACTTTGGTCCCTGCAGCCAGGCCGTGTTCACTTACGGCCCAGAGACAGCGCTTTGGCCTGCCCCGTCCCCTAGGTGGGGACCAGCCGCTTCTGGTTGGGTTTACTTCCATTTTTCTCCTGGAAGAACTTTGATTCCAAGGTAGGAAGATGTCACTGGCCGGCACCACCGAGGTGTTAGGTGGAGGGAGATGGGGCAGCTCGGCTGTGGGGCCGGTTGGATCCTTTGCCTCCTGCCCTGTCTGCTGCCCCGCCCCGAGCGGGCGCGGCCCTTATTGGCTGGCGGCCCTTTGTGACGTGTGCGGGCGGGGCCCGGGGCGAGCCCTCATTGGCCCAGGTGCAGGGGCGTGTCCCAGGCGGGCCCCCATTGGTGGGGCCTCTGTGACGCGGCGGGCGTGGCCGGGGCGGCCAGTGGTGGCGGCAGGGCCGGCGGCGAGGGAGGCGCTGGGAGCGGGTCCCCGCGGTGCCGCCGTGCTCTCGCGCGGGGCGGCCGCAGCGGCGCTGCCCCTGGCGTGGCGCCATGAGGAGACTCCGGGCGCTCCGAGGTGAGGGGCCGGCCGGGGGCGCCGGAGACCCCCCGGCGCTCGGCGCCGCCGCCGCGGGAGCTCCCCGGGCCCTGCGACCGCACCGGCTCCTCGGGAGGAAGCCTCCTCCTCCTCCTCGCGGCCGCGCGGCTCCCTCCAGGCCCCCGTCCAACAGGCCTTCGCCCGAGGAGCTCCCGTGCCCCCGCCGCGAGGGAGACGGGACACGGAGCAGACGGTGCCGAACTGTGCCCCTGCCTCGGGCTCACCCCCGGCACCGCGGGGGGCCTCGGTGCCGGCCACGAGGATGGGGCCCGATGGGCCCGGTGGCCCCAGCACTGCCCCAGCCGGGTAGCAGAGGCCTCGGCTCCAAAGCTGCCGGGCCCTGGGTGTTAGGTGTGCGGGTAACTGGTGGGGATGGGACCCTGCGGTGGGGGTCCGACCTTGGGCTCGGAGCAGGGCCCTTCGGAGCAGGGCTGCGCGGGCCTTGTCTCGGCAGGGTGGGAGCAGCTCCAGCTCTCTCCAGGGATGGAGGTCCCACAGCCTCCGCGAGCACCTCTTTCCTTGCTCGACCGCCCTCAGGGGGCCAGTTGTTTCCTGAGAGTTAACGGGAATTTCCCGTCTCCCAGGTTTCTCTCCCGGCGAGGGAGCTGTTCGGTCTGACCCGGTGCAGACAGCTGAGGCCAGCAGAGCTGACGCTCGTCCTCTGGTTCTCTCCTTCCAGGTCTCTTCACTTGTGGAGGTTGCTGGTCCCGACCTCACGTTCTGGAGGATGGAGGCCGGGCGACCGAGTCGGTCCCCGCAGCCGTCCCCACCTTTGCGGACCGTGTCGCTTCTCTGTCACACCGACTGCAAGACGCGGAGGTGAGGCGGGGGCGTCGCGCGGTGCTGCGCGCGGGCTCGCGGGCGCCCGGCGGAGCTCCTGGCTTCCCGAGGGCGCCGCTGCCCTCGTGCGAACCGCGCGGGCTGCAAACGCGGCCGCCGGTGGGGCCGTGTCCTCGGCGCTGGGGCTCCCTGGTGCTCAGGAAAAGCAAGGCCAAGCTCTTCCCTTCTGGGCTGCGTCCCCAGGGCGACAGAGAGGAGATGTACCGAGAGCTGGAGAGAGCTGTGCAGGACGAGGACGGCCGCTTGCCCAGCGCTGTCCTCAGCAGGGTGATCGCAGCGGCGTCAAGGGACGTGAGAGAAGCGCAGGTGAGCTGCTGCTCTCTGAAGGCAGCCGGAGGCGCCTGGCTGGAGCCTGGTTTGTGAAATGCAGGAGGGCTCTGGGCCGTGTCCGAGGCACTGAGACCCGTCAGAGGTTCCCAGACCCCCTGGGACAGCTCCTTCCCTGCGGACGTGCCTCCGGGGGCGCCTGCGCCAGGGCTGGTGGCGGAGCTGGGAGGCGCAGGGCCAGGATTTCTGCACCAGAACGCGTTTCCTGAGGCCAGGGCCACGGGGACTCGGGGCTGCAGCGGCTTTGGGGGCGCTGGCCGGAGCTGTGCGGGGAGGTGGCCGCAGCAGGACCCGAGGGCTGGAGGCAGCGGGTGGCTGGCGGCGCGTTGGGCCTGTCTGGCCGCCTCGGCCCTTCTCCCACTGAGGGGGTCGTTGCTCTCGCCAGGGCGTGACGGAGGACGTGCGGGCAGCTGCCAGCGACCTCCTGGTGGCTCTGGCACGCTGCCACTTTGACAGCGTCATGTGCGAGCTCCAAAGCCACCTGAGAGTCCTGGGAGGGATCTCGGAGGACTTTGTGTTTGTCACCCTGGGCAAGCTGGCCAGCAGCTACGGTAGGGCCCCTCGGCCCCGGCTCAGTGCTAACGGGGGGGAGGGATCAGCCCCTCTGGGGCCCCCTGGTGCATCCCCAGGGCCCTGGCAGCCCGGGGCCTCGTCCCACTGTGCTGCCCCGGGGCTTCCCCCGGTGCTGCCCCAGCTCCCACTGACGCGACCGCTCTCTGTGCCTCTGCCCTGCCCTCTCGCAGCGCTGCGGTGCGTCCCCTTCATTGGAATGACGCTCTTCACCCTGCGCGCGATGCTGAGCCGTGTGGGGAGCAGCCGGACCCTGCGCGCTGTCTGCGGCGGTGAGTGCTGGCCCCACGGGGAGGGGAAGGGCCGGGCAGCCTCGGCGCCCGGGGCTGTTCCCGGGCCGCGGCAGGTCGCAGCCTGCGGCCATCTCCGGGCTCTGCCGTGCCCGCCTTCTCCCTGCAGGGCCGGCTGCTTCTCCGGGGTTTAGGGAGGTGGCGAGTGCTCGGGAGGCTTGGGCAGGGGTGCGGGGAGAGGTGCAGGCGGGGAACCAGCTGGGAGGGGAGGAGGTGTCACGGGCAGGAGGAGAGCAGTAACGCGGCGTTTCAGCCCCGGCATCCCCGAGCGTTGCCCGGCTCGTCCCTGGAGCCAGGGCCGCTCCCGGCTGGAGCTGCGGCGCGTGGGGGCTGTGGTTAAGGGCAGGCTGGGGCGGCGGAGCTGGGTCTCCTCCCTGCCGCGAGCTCTGCCCTGATCCCGCTTCCCTTCCCTGGCGGCAGTCCTGGAGCAGTGGTCGAAGGCCACAAACAGCTACCTGAGCCGCTGGGAGAAATGTCCCTTCCCGCGCGTGGGGGAGGCCCAGTTCTGCAGCAGCGTTTACCCGCTCTTCTGCCACGTGGTCGGGAGCTGGCTGGACTGCGAGGAGGAGGAGGTGAGCGCGGCGCCCTGCCGGCCCCGCGGCGGCAGAGCGACGTCGCGGTCCGTCTGTCTTTCCGCGTGAGAGCGGCATGGGAGGAGAGGCGCCCGAGGAGGGCGCAGGGGTCTGAGGCAGCGCCCACGGCTGGACCCTGCCGGTGCGGTGGCACTGCGGATGGGGGGCCGGGGCTGGGGAGGTGCCCTGTCCTCTGGAGCAAGCCCTGCTCCTCCAGGGGAGCAGGGAGGCGCCTCTCTGTGGGGAGGGCAGACCGTGTCGGGGTGGCAGGACCTTCGGCCCCGATGAAGAGCGTCCCGCGGCCCTCCCTGCAGGTCAAGCAGGCCGTCCTGGGGGCGATGGCTGCCATGATGGGCCTCCTCCTGCACGAAGAGGAGCACCGTGAGCGGGTGTGGGAGCAGCTCCCCTGGCTCCTGGGCCAGTACCAGCAGGTCCAGGACACTTCCTGGGTGACCAAGGTGAGGTGGCACATGGGGCACAGTGCGGCCCTGGGGTCTGTACGTGTGCCGCGAGGTGCTGGGGGCTGGGGGGTGCCAGGAGGAGCCAGGACCCCTTGAGAAGAAAGGGAGAGAGCAGGGGAGGCTTGAGGCCTCCTGGGCTTCTCGGGCAGCCCCAGAGCAGCCCCGGTAGGGCCGAGAGGGAGCCGAGCGTCCCGGGGCCCGACCTCCTCAGGAGGGGAGGCCTCGAGGCCCGTCCCTGGGGCGTCGCGTGCGCGAGGGGCTCTGCTTGAGCGGCCCCGTCTGGCAGGGAGGGGAGGCGTGAGGGGTGTGAAGAGCTGGGAAACGCCATCAGAGGGGCTCTGTGCGGAGGAGAGGCCCTCTAAGGCTGCTGATGGGGAGGGAAGGACGCAGGAGCAGCCCTGTGCAGAAGGGTTTGGGTTTTCTCCTGGGGGCTGGAGTCAAGGATTTCCTCATGGAAACTCCAGGTTTCCTTTCTTAAGCTGTTGCTGTAGGTGACAGCCCCGCTCTTCTTCCCTCATTCCCTTGCAGGGTCTCCGTTATTTTCTTGAAATACTGGGAGAAGTGAAGATCCCCGTCCCCAAGGCCAAGGTGCAGGCCATCGGCACCGCTGTGCACAGCCAGGTGAGGCAGCCTGGCGCCGTACCGCTTGCGCTGGGTGCAGCGGGCCCGACTCAGGCGACCGGGAGAGTCCTGCCGGGCGGCCGGGCAGAGCTGTCAGGCCGGGTCTGTGCAGATGCTTGGGCGTCACCTCCTGCACCGGTGTCTAGAGGCTGCTGCAGCCAGAGCTCCCGGGGAGACGAGAGCGGAGGGAGCAGTTTTCCGTCCCCTCAGTCCGGACGCTGCTTTCTCTAACGCGCACCGTGTTCCCACAGCTCAGCGATGAGACGAAGCAGCACAGCGGGGAGCACTGGTCGGAGCTGCGCTCCTGTGTCCTGCTGCTGGGTGAGGGCGGGAGGCTCCGCGTGGCACCGCCGTGCCCTGGCTGCTGTCTCCCAGGCCTCTGCCAAGGGGGAAGACATGGAGGGCTGACGCAGAGCACGAATTTTCCCTCGCAGCCCGAGTTAGCCTGGAGGACACAGTGACGTTTCTGGGGTCACAGCTGGGGAGCAAGAGCGAGGCCGCCCGCGTGGTGTCCTTGGATCTGCTCAGAGCCCTGGTGCGCCCTGCAGGTCAGTGCCGCGGGGCGCAGCGAGGCCGGCCGGGGTCCGGGCTGCCGGGCTGGGGGCAGACACGACTGCGAGCGATGCACAAATGCCCGACACGAGCTGCAGAGCGCGTGCTCCCCGGCCGAGCTGCCCCGCGGCTGCGGGGACGGGGGTCTGCCAGTCCCGTCGCACAGTGTGTCTGTGAACAGAGTCCCTGGGGCACTCTGCCGCTTCCTCGGCCCTCACGGTCTCGTCCCCGGTTTCTGGGCCGCTCGTGCGCGAACGAGCCGGGAGCGGGGCCAGGTCCCTGCTGAAACGAGGGCTCTGCCTCAGCGCCGCCTCTCCCCGTCTTTTCCAGCAGCGGAGGGAGGACAGAGCCTGGCGCCGCTTGCGCGGGCGGTGCGGGGCGTGCTGAGGGACCCCGGCAGGGAGGTGAGCTGCGTGGCGAGGGGCGGCTCCGCGGCGGGCGGCGGGGAAAGCTTCCGCTCGGGCAGGGCCTGGGCAGCCCCCGGCGGGGCTGCTGATGGGGCCGAGCCCAGACCAGCGTGGTGCTGCAGCGCGGCGGTGACGGCGGGAGCGGGGGTCTGCTGCACCCGCGGGGTCTCCCCAGGGGCCCCGGGGCTGGGTCGGTGCTTGGGCGTCTGCCCCGGGGCTCCTGAGCAGAGCAGCAACCGCAGCCTCCTCGGCGGCAGGTGGCGAGGGCAGTTCTGCGCTTCACCAAGGAGCTGCTCGGCTGCAGCGTCCAGAGCTGCTCGGCCTGGGAGCTGGTGGCCCACGTCTTCGCCAGGTTCAGCCAGGCCTCCGGCAGACTGGTGAGGGCCGAGCGTGGCGCTTGGGCTCCGCTCCGTGCCAGGGCGTCCTGGGAGCCCCCGCGGGCGCCCTGGGAACGGGGAGGCCCCGCGGCAGGGCCGCAGTCACCGGTGCGGGGGGCTGAGCGGCGTCCCCGTCGCCGTTCCTCGGGGGGATCTCGGAGGGTGCCGGGGCCGCGCTCTGGCCTCCCCCCCAGCGCGTGACAGATCCGACTGCGGCGCTGGCTCTTGGCCCCGGGAGCTGAGTGGTGCTCACCAGCGCCCTGGCTGGAGCCCATCTCAGGGGGTCCTGGTTTGCACCCCGACCGAGGACGCTGGCGACCGCCCTGCTGAGCTGCGGGTCTCCCTGGTCGCAGCCTGTTTAGTCCTTCCTCCCCCTGGGATCTGGCCCCTCTTGGGGGACTTGCTGCTCTCTCCTCCTCTGGAGATGGGGGCTCCCAGGGGAGGGAGCATCACGGTGGCGCTGGGTGGTACCTGTGTCCCTCTCCTGTCTCAGGGACAGGGCTGATGCTGGTGTTGTCCAAACTGTGTCTTGCAGGCGGAGGGAAACCTTTCGGAGGCAGAAGCACAGGAGGAAGCAGATCTTCAGGCCCTGTGCTTGGACATCCTGCACTCCCTGGATGTCTCCATCAAGGGGATGAGCAAAGTAAGTTGTCCTGCCGCCGGCTGCTGCCTCCCGGCCCTGCTCTCCCCAGGCTGCTCCCTGAACAGGCCCTTGCACGCACAAGGCGAGCGGAAATGCCGAGCATCGTTGCCAGCTCAGAGCTAAATGAGCTCGCGCTGAGGTGGGAACCCCGAGGTGCTGAATTGCCCTGTTCTTACCACAGCTCTTGTGGCCGCGGCTCCTCCAGTACGTGGTGCCAGCCCAGTACACGGGCACACTGGTCCCGCTCTCCCGATGCCTCCGAGAGCTGGCAGAGAGACGGGAGAGCGCGGAAGGCGAGGACGGAGAGGAGGAGCCCGATGCTGCGGCCGCTCGGGATCAAGGCAGGAAGCCAACCTCTGGCATGAGTGCTGCCGGGCTGTGCCGGGGCCGGGGCGGCCTGCGTCCCTCTGCCGCCCGCCTGACCCAGGCGGTCGCCGGCCCGTGGGCTGCGCGGGGGCTGCCCGGCCCGGACAGGGGCAGGGTTTAGCGGGCGACGCCGCTCTCACCGGCCTCTCTTTCTCCTTGCAGCCAGGCTGCCAACGCCGCAGGCCCTGCTGGCTCGCCTGCTGGTGAGTAGGGCCCTGGGGAAAGGCTCCCGGGGCCTCGAGGCAACGGGAGAGGTGGGGGCAGAGCCACTTCGCGGGCCGGGGCCGGCAGCCTCCGGACAGGAAGGGGCGTGCGAGAGCGAGTCGGAGCCTCCCCTGCCCCGCGGGGACCCCGCTGCGGTGCGGGGGAGAAGCTCCCGGCTCGGCCGGGGCCCGGCGACCGCCCTCCCTCCCGGGAGAAGCGGCGGCTCTCGGACTCCCGCAGCCGCCCCAGCCCGGCTCTCGCCTGCCCTCTCCCAGGTGGTGGCGGCGGCTCCTCACGCCGGCGGCGGCTGCGGCATCGCTGCCCTGCGGCTGCTGCAGGCCTTGTCCACGGAGATCCACGGCGCCGTGGGCATGGTGTGGGCCGTGAAGATCCCCTTCCTGCTGGAGCACCTGGCAGGTAAAGTGCCGTCGGTCGGGGAGGAGGAGGCTGGGGAGGCCGAGGGGGAGGCGGGAGAAGGCAGCGCCCAGGCGCGAGGGAGGGGAACTGGCACTGGGTTTCTGGGCGCTTGCTCTGCAGCCGTCCCCCTCCCCGGGGGCGAGCGCTGGCGCCGAGGGCAGGATGGGGCCCGGAGCAGCTCCCGGGGGCGGGGGCCTTTGCTGCCCGTCACCACCGTGAGCAGGCTTTGCAGCAGCCCAGCGTCCTCACCGGGGGACGTTTGGGAGGGCCAGGCTTGGCACTCCGGGGGGTGGGTGAAACGTGCCCCGGTGCAAACGCCTGCGCGCGGTCGGTGTCCTCGTGTGACGGCCTGGTTTGCTCTGAGAGCCGCAGTCGAGCGATGGGGATTGGGGCCGGCGGGGCTGTGGCTGACCTGAGCCAGTGACCCTGTCCCCAGGTCCCTCGGGTGTCCTGGGCCTGGCAAGGAGTTTGGCGCTGGGGCTTGAGCCTCCCGGCTTCAGCCTCTTCTGGCGTGGGACCCGGAGGGTGTTTGAGTGCGCGGGAGACCCCGGGGCTCCTCTCCGGTGCTAAGTAACGCAGCGTGTTTTCTTGCTCCGGCTTTGTAGAGAGAAGCGAGAGCTCCCTGGACTCTGCCGAGTGGGAGCATTTTCTGCTTAAGGTACGGCACCGCTGCGAGGCAGCGGAGACGGGCGGGGAGCAGAGAAGGGGTGGGTGGAAACAGGGGAAAGCCGGGAAGGAGAAGGCCAGTTCTGTTTAGAGAACGGGAAAGCCAGCAGACGCCCTGGGAAGGCCCTGAGGATGTTGTCTGCAAAGAGCTGGGGATCACGGAGGGTCGTTTCCTGCTCTGCCCTGTCCCGGCGTTGCGACCCGCTCGGCGGGGACACGGGCAGCGGCCCCGTGCAGCCGGGGAGCTGCCGGGGGAAGGCTTGCGCTGGGCGTGCCTCCGAGTCCCACCAGAAGGATCTCCCACCGCCCAGACAGATGGGAGCAGGGAAGGGAAAGGCGGGTGGGATTTGGGGCTGTCTCTCGTGGAAAGCTCTCCCTGGGCACACGGGCAGGATTCCCTGACCCCACGCGGTGCCTGCAGGAGAGCTGTGCCCCACGGCCGGTCCCTCGGGCTCCCCGTTTGGAGGGCGGGAGAGGGCAGGAGCGCCGGGCGCTGGCCGAGCAGCTCTGGGGCCGGGGAGGCTCTGCCTCAGCTCGTGTTCCCCCTAGTTCCTGAGGACGTCGCTGGAGACCATCGAGAGCCAGGCCTGGACCATGGCCTTCAGCTTCGAGCTGAACCAGCAGGCGGGCAGCTACTGCCGGCTCTCCCGGGAGCAGGTGGGTCCCTGCCGAGGCCTCGTTCCTGCTCCCGGCGGGCGCTGGCGGGAGAGCCGGGACGCCGCCCCGGGCTGCGCCTGCAGCTCTCGCCCCCTGCGGCCGGCCGGGCTCCCCGGCTCCCCGGCCCTTCCCCAGACGGGCTTTGCTCTCCGCACCGCGGGCAGCGGCGCTGGGCTGAAGGGCCGGCGCTGCGGCCAGCTCGGCTGTGCCTGGTGCGGGCTGGCGCTGCCCGGCCCGGCCGTGTCCCGCCAGGGCGCGCGTGACCGCGTCTGGGGTGGCCTCTTCTCTTCCAGGCCTTCCTCTACAAGGCTGTCGGGGTGTCCCTGGCAGCCTGTCAGCACGTCCCCTACGTCCGCGGGGAAATCCGGAAGTACCTCTTCCAGACAAACTATTTGGAGGCGTCTGAGAGAGAGGTGAGTTTCCTCTTCTCCCCTTGCTCTCCCCGGAGACCCCCGTGTTTGGGGAGCAGTGACCTCTCCCAGCAGGGCGCTCCCGGGTCTTCCGGTCTCCGTGTTGCTGCTGCAGCCGTCGGACGATACCGCGAGTATTGCTCAGAGCTTGCCGTGGCCGAGGGCCAGCCAGAGGCTGACTCCCGCTCTCTCCTGCCTTGCAGGCAATGATTTCTGTTGTCGCCGGCTCTGCTGAGAGCCACTTCCCCCTCGCCTTGGAGGTGGTGCACGAGTTTGGGGCTACAATGGAGGAAAGACCAGTGTCCGGGGCTTTCAGACGCCTCAAGGTGAAGGATCCCGCGTGTCTGGCTTGTTTCCCTCTGCTTTATCCCCACTCCTAACCAGAGGCCGCCCAGCGGTGGCGGCTGCGTGGGAAGCGGGGCGGCTCCTTCGCTGGGGGGCAGCGGGAGCTGGGGCCGCCTGAGGCGCTGGGCTGACGCCTCGCGGCCTCTCCCGCGGCGCAGGAATACCACCAGGGCAAGAGAGCGGGGACGCACACGGCGCTGGTGCTGGCCTACGGCCGGATGGCGCTCTGCGCCCCCCGGGAGCAGCTCCTGGCCTGCGTCGAGAGCGACGTCGTGGGGCCCATCCTGCGGCACTACCGCGCCAGCTGCCAGGTGGGTGCGCGGGCGACACAGGCGTCCCGGCTTGTCCCCGCCGTGCTGCAGGGTCTGCGCACGCCGTGGCCGTCGCTGCGCGAGCTGCGTCTGGGCGCCGCGGTTCGTCGCCGCTCACCGTGTCCCCTTTCCCCTTCCAGGTGCTGGGCTTCACCTTCTCCACCAAGGTAAGTGCTGCCCAACGGGGCCTCGCTTCCTGCCCTTCCCGCACACCTTCCCTACTGCGGGCGTGCAGGACCGGCGCTCCCCAGGCCACGGGCCCGGGCTCTTCTGGCGGTAGGTAGCCGGGAAAGCTCATGCCGTCCCCGAGGGAGCTGCTTCCCGGGAGGGGAGAGGAGGTTTCCTTCCTCGGGGCCGTGTGCCGAGCTGCGGTCCCCGAGGCTCCCGGGAGCCTCAGTCGCCCCTGTGTGCCGTGCGTTGGGGCTGGGCTCTGCGCCGCGCCGCTCTTTCGGCCCCTGGCGCTGCGAGGAGCCCGTCATCGGCGCCACTGTGTTTCTCTCTGCTGGGATGCAGGACGTGCAGCTCAAGCTGGCGCTGGTGCGGAGCGTCGCCGAGGTCAGCCGGGCCATGCAGGGGGCGGGGGGCTCCCAGCGCGCGGAGCTCTGCTGCAAACGGGAGCTGCTGAGCGTCCTGCTGGTGAGTGCCGGGGCCGGGGCGGTGCCGCCAGGGAGTCGGGGCTGTGCCCCGAGGCCGGCTACCCGGAGGGGTGATGCTCTCCCTGGGCCGTGCGCCACCTCCCCAGTGCCTGCGCCTTGTCCCCGGGCAGCGGGGCCCTCGGGTGCTGGCGCCCAGCAGCCGCTGTGGGGCCGAGCAGCGGGTCTGTCCCCAGCGGGACCGCAGCCCGGCCCCAGGGCTGTTGCGGGAGCCATGCGGGCCCCCGGGGCTGGTGCCTGGGGCAGGGCGAGCGGCAGAGCCTGTCCCTGGCGGGAGGGCGCTCGGTCGCTGCCCACTGCACGCCTGTCTCTCTGCGACCTGCAGGGCTTCGTGAGGGCCGAGCCCCGGGATTGCCTGGCGTCCCCGGTGCGCCAGGAGGCGTTTCTGGCCGTGGGGCACCTGAAGTAGGGTCTTCCCGCCGGGGCTGCGGGGGCTTTCGCTTGAGCGCGCCGGGGAGTGGCAGTAAGACTCTTCCCTGGTTTCCCTGTCCTCTGCCAGCAAACTGAAGCCGTCACTGAGCCGAGAGGAAAGCCGCGACCTCCTGGATCAGTGCCTGCAGAGCGTGATGCCCCTGCCTGCCCTGGAGCCGGCGGAAGAGGAAGGGGCGACAGCGGCGGGCGCTCTGCACCTGCGGGTACCTGCCGGCGCTTCTCTGCCGGCCTCTCCGGGGATCCCCCCGCAGCACCCGCTGCGCTCGGCCCCCTCCGGACGAGCCGGGCGTCTCTGTGCATGGCCAAACGCCCGTCCTGCCCTCCGCTCTCAGGCTCTGCACGCTCAGACCATGGGGGCGCTGGGCGAGCTGGTGACGGCGCTGCTGGAGGAAGACCTCACCTCCGGCTGGCTCGCGGAGATGCTGCACGTGAGCACCCGTGGGGCGGCGGGGGAGGCGTCCCCGGCGTGGGGCGCAGGGTGCGCGGGAGAGCCGGGCTGCGGAGTCGGCAGGGTCGGCGCCAGGCAGCCGTGGGGCAGCTGCGGGGCACGTCTGCGCCACTGCCCGCGCCGTGGGGCTGCCGGGGATGGTGCGGGGCTGGCGCCGCTGGCTGCCGAGGCGGCAGCTCCCGAGCGGGACGCTGTGCGGGAGGGAGACGTCTGGGGCGGCGGCGGGCAGGCCGGGGCCGCCGCTGTGAGACAGGGCTGCTCTTGCGCAGGTGCTGGAGTACTGGCTCATCTCGGCCCGCGAGTGGGAGCGGGAGAGGGCCCTGCAGGCCTGCGCCCAGCTGCTGGGCGCCTACGAGGAGCGGTTCGAGCTCACGGTGAGAAGGGACCCCCGCGCACCGCGTCCCCGTCCCCGCCGGCCGCAGGGCTGCCATGACCTCCTTGCCGGCTGCTTGTCCCCAGGGAGAAAATTCTTTCGGGCTCTTTGGCTCCACGGTGGGACTGCTGGCGCCTTTCGTCTGCGACTCGCTGGCCACGTCCCGCCAGCGGGCAGGCGCCTGCCTCGGCCACCTCCTCCGCATACAAGGTGGGGGCAGCCCCCTCTCGGCCCCGGCCGGCCGCCCTTGCCGCACGGCTGCGCGGGGCCGGGCTGCGTTCCTGCTGGCCCGCGGCCCAGGGGTGGGGTCTCCGTCACCACCGCTGCCCTTTCCTCCTGGTGCTCGCTGCAGGCAAGGCCCTGGAGACGACGGCCGAGGAGGACGAGGTGCAGTCCCTGTGCCAGCGGCTGCGAGCCCCCGACGCCGAGGCTCTGCTCCAGGCGTCCTCCAGACTCTCAAAGGTACCTGGTCCCGACAGCATGGGGGAGCCGGCGCCTGGGCTCCTGCGCGGCTCCTCTTCCCTGCCGGGGCCCCGCTCCGTTCTGGGAGAGCTGCTGCGATGGGCGGCCGGGGTTAGGGAGTCGCGAGCTGTTGAGTGTGTGTCCGTCCTCCGGGCATGCTGGGGAAGGAGGAGAGGCCGTGGGTGGGGGGGTGCACTCCTGTGGGACGGCCGTGCACCCGCCCCGAAGCACACGTAGCTGTCGGTGGGGCCCGAGGGGCTGGAGGGAAGGCGGGAAGCTCCTCGGAGCCGGAGCAGACGTGTGATGTGGTCTCTCCTGTGCCTGATTTCTCCGCAGATCGTTTGCAAATACATCCCCCCGGCGCAGGCGGCGGATTTCGTTTCTGCCGCCCTGGACGGGATGCTGTCGGCGAGGGCGGCGTGCGCTCAGGGAGCTGGCGAGTGGCTGCTCGCCTTCCTGGAGACGTGCGGGGGACAGCTGCTCATGCAGGTGCGAGGGACGCCTTTCCCTGGGCTTCGGCCTCCCCGCCTCAGCCGCTGCCGCGCACCTCGCGTGCCGGCAGCCCATTGCCAGAGCTGCTCTTCGCCCGGCGACACCGACCCTCCTGGGTCCCATCCTCCCGATGGCTCCCGCGGCCGAGGCCCCTAGAGCAGGGGCACCCAAAGCGCCCAGTTCCTGCCTGGTGCGCGGGTGCGATGCTCAGCCCTCCCGGCCCCGGGTCAAAGGGGGCCGCGCGGACGGCTGTGGCCCCCGTGGTGGTCCAGCGTCCCCCCGCGGCTGCGCAGAGCCGTGGGGCTTTAGGGCTGGGTCTTGAGAAACGGTCGGGGAGCAGGACGAGGACAGGATGGAGAGGACGGCTCCTCCGCTCTGCGTTCAGGTGCCGGAAATCCTGAGCATCATCTACATCCGGATGCCGACCATGCAGCAGGACACCCTCCGCGGCCTCCTCTTCAAGGCGGTGTCCCTGCTCGCCCACTACCACCCCGGGGCCGTCATCGACAGCCTCCTGCACAAGCAGCTGCCCGTGGACAGGTACGTGCGCTGCGCTGGCCCCAGGGGCGGGCAGGACCCCCGCTGCCGGGGCGAGGAGGAGCCGGCGGGGAAGCCAGTGCCCGGAGCCTGACCCCCGTCGGCCCCTCCGGGGGCGGGAGAGCGTTTGGCTGCTGCCGAGGGTGTCGCAGGTACCGGTGCTCACGGGGGGTCTTGTGCTCCCCTGCAGTGAAACCGTGGAGCTGTGGGGGGTCCTGGGGAGGACGTTCGTTGCCGGCCAGCTCCTGGGGGTTTTGATGGAGAAACTGAAGGACTCGGGAAGCGACCGGCCCGGGACCAGCTCCGCCAAGCCCGAGGCAGACGACAGCCAGGCTGCGCTGGAGCCTCTCAAGGTGCGTGCGCTGGCCGCCACCCTGCTGCAGCGTCGCGCCCGACGTCCCGCGTAACCTTCAGCCCGGGGGAGGCTGTGCCTCGCGCGCGCTGCGCGTGCCCCCGAGCCCCCCGGTGCCGGGCCGGGCCCTGGGCAGCACTGGCAGCGGGGGCGCCCGAGACCTTCTGCTGCTCGCAGCCTGCAGGGCCGCTGCCGAAAGCCAAGGCGCAGGCAGGAGAGGTCCCCGAGGCGGGCAGGGGGCGGCGGGGAACGGCGCGTTTTCACGGGCCGCGCTGGGGGCACTGTCTGCAGATCACCCGCGCCATCTTCGAGGTGGTGTCAACGCTGCAGAGCCCGGAGGCTGTGCAGCACCTGCTCCCGGAGCTGCTCCCGGTGCTCCTGCAGCAGATCAGCGCCACGCTGGGAAAGGAGATGCCGTTCTCCAAAGTCAGCGGCCGGGGAAAGCTGTTCCTGAAGGGACACACGAGCGACGACAATCCGTGCAGGTAGGAGCCGGCGGGACGGAGGCGCCGGGGCTGGGCTGCGGGGCCCGTGACCAGGCCGCGTTCGCTCGTGGCCCCGAGGCAGCGCTTTGGGCTGCCCGTCCCCTAGGCGGGGAAGCCGCTTCTGGTTGGTTTCCTAGTGCTGCCAGCGCGTTTGGGGCATCAGGAGGGGGAGGAGGGCGGTTCCCTTGCTGCTTGGCAGACCTCGGGGTCGTGGGGTGTCACTTCAGGGGTGCGGTGCCCAACCCACCCCAGTGGGGCTGAGCGCGAGCGACCGAGCGCCTCGCGGGCGGCGGTTCCCTAGCTCTGCCCGAGACGCCTGCTGCCGCGATTCGGGAGTCGCCGCTCTTTTTCCGCCCAGGCTTTCCCTGGAGACCTTGGAGGCGGTGCTGCGCGCGTGCCTCCACGGGGGATGGCTGTGGCTGCTGAGGAAGCAGGGAGCCTGGGCTGCGCTGGAAGACCCCCGGGCTCACCACGACGGCGTCTGTCTGCTGACGGGGTGAGAGCCCGAGGAGGCGCCTGGCTGCTCCGGGGCGGCCGCGCCCGGGGGGCCGGCGGGACCCTTCCCCTCGGCCCGGGCGTCTGCGAGCTGCCGAGCAGAGCCCGCGCGGGAGCCGGTGGGTTTGGGGGGCCAGGTGCCTCCCCGTGTAATCGCGCGCCGCCCGCCTGTGCTCCGCACGCAGCGTGCTGCTCCGCGCCGGCGTCGTCTCGCTGCCCGTGGTGCTGGTGGTGACCCAGTGGCTGGACTCCCCCTCGGCCAACCGGCGGGTCATGGCCGCGGCCTTCTGCGCCGAGGTGAGAGGGGAGGTGCAGGGGGAGGCTCGGGGGGTTTCTCACAACGCTGCTCTTTGGGAAGGCGCCGGCGGAAAGCGTCGCTGTGGGGGCGGGAGCGGGTCCCCTGGCAGGGGGACCCGCTGTGGGGGCGGGAACTGCCCTGCCCCAGCCCCTGCCGCGTCCTTCCCCTGTGCTGTTGCGGGGGCTGCTGCTGCCCCTCCACACCGCTCGGTCCCGGCGCTCGTCGCCGCAGCGGGCGTCGGGGCAGTCCGCTGGGGCGCGGGGGGCTTCTTCGCGTGGAGCCCGGGACAGCTGCTGGTCCCAGGCCCGGTCCGTGCCCGCGTGCGGGTGCTGACGGCCGGTCGCTGCGCCCCAGCTGATGAAGGCACCAGTGCCCTGGGAGAGGAGGTGCCTGCAGCCGATCGTGGGGGCCCTGCTGCAGAAGTCGCGGGACCCGAGCGGGACCGTGCGGCAGATGGCAGCGCGCGGCCTCGGCAATCTGGCCCGCGGCACGCCGGAGACGGTGAGCGGGACTTTCCTGTGCCCGAAACACAGCCCCGGCTGGCCGGGAGCCGGGGGCGGAGAGCGCGGGGGGACTGGGGAGACGGGGCGGAGCGGCGGCGGCGGCTGCGCGTCTTTCCCCCGACAGCGCTCTGCTCCCGGGCGGCAGCCGGGCGGCGGAGGGGACCGCGGTGCGGCGGGAGCGGGGCCGCGCGCTGCTCGGGGCCGCTCCTGAGGGCTTCAGCCCTGGGGGCAGGGGCACGACGAGCGGCGGGGGCCGGGCTGGCGCGAGGCCCATGCGCGTGTCGCACCTTACAGCTGCGCGAGCACAGGGGAGCCGTGGTGGCGGCGCTGCGGAGCGGCCTGGAGCCCAGGGTGGCAGCGGCGGTGGCGGCAGAGAGCCTGCTGGCGCTGGCCAGGGTGGCGGAGGAGCTGCGGGGGAAGGGCCTGGGCGCCTCCTTCAGAGACCTCGCCAGGGACGCAGCGGCCTTCTTCAACGCCGTAAGTGCGCGGTGCCGCCCCGCGCTGCTCGGAGGGTCCCGCGCGGCGGCGGCCCAGGCGGAGTCCACGCTCGGCCAGTGGCGCTCGGCGCTGCGGAGCAGCCGCGCGCGGGGGCCCGGTGCCCACGCGGCAGCCGGGGTTCCTGGGTTCCAGGAGGAGGCGGCGCTGCGTGCGGCAGCCTTCACCCTGTACGGGGCGCTGGCGGCCTCCGCCTCGAGGCGGTGGAGGCCGTTCTTGGCCGAGGAGCTGGGGAGCACGTGGGCCAGCCTGGTGCTGCACCTCGGGGACCCGGACCCAGGCGCCTGCAGGGTGAGAGCCCCGGAGCGTCCTCGCGGGGCCAGGGCCGGGGCCAGGGTGGGCGGCACCGCGGGGCCGAGGGCTCCTGCGCGGATCCGGGCGGCGGGGTTCGGCCGTGGCGGGCGGCAGCGACGGGCTCCGCTCTCCACTCTCGTCGGCAGGTGTGCCGGGGCGCGCTGCAGCTGTGCGTGCTGCTCCCAGGGCTGCAATGGCTGCGGCAGAGCATCGCCGTGGGCGTGGGGCTGAGCGCGGCCGAGCTGCTGGACATCTGCGGGCAGCTGGTGAGGAGCCGCACACCCGGCGCCGCGGGGCCCTGCCCGGCCAGGCCGCGCCGCGTCCCCTCCACGCCCGGGCGTCCTGCTCGCCGCGGGGCGTTCGGGGCGGAGAAGGACGCTGCGTCCCCTTGTCGCCAGGCCTGGGAGAGCCTCGAGCACCAGCAGGCGCTGTACGTCGCCGCCCGGCGCTGCTTCCTGCAGGGCTGCGGGGAGGTGCGGGCCGCCGGCCTCCAGGTGGCTGGTGAGTGGCCGCGGGCGCTGCACCGCTGGGACTGGGGCTGTGCGGGGCGGCGGGGGCCAGGCCGGGCCGGGCGGCGGCAGCGCCCTGAGGCCGCGCGTGGCTGGTGCCCGCAGGGGTCCTCGTGGCGCACGCAGGCACCGTGTGGCTGACGGCGGAGGAGGCGATGCTGCTCGGGGCAGGTAGGCGACGGCACCCCGGCCCAGGGGCTCCGGCAGTTCGGGGCCGCGTCGACCCCCGGGGCGGCCGGGCCGGGCCGGGGCCGCGGTGACGGGGCGGCCGGTGCCGTTGCAGCGCTGCGGGTGCTGAGGCGCGACGCGGACCCGCGGGTGCAGCAGGCGGCCGCTCGGCTGCTGCAGGACACGGGCCTGGACCAGCTGCAGCGGCGGCGCTGAAATAAAGTCGGGGCGGCGGCAGGGCAGAGCAGGGCGGTGTGCGCCGGGGGCGGGGCCAGAGCCGGGGGGCGGGGCCAGAGCCGGGGGCGGGGCTACGGGAAGCGAGGAGCCAGCGGAGGGGCGTCGGACAGGAGGGGGCGGGGGCAGGAGAGGGGCGCAGCCGAGGAGGGGCGGGGCCAGGGGGGCGGGGCCGTGGGCGGGGCGCAGCGGTTTTTCCCGGCGCCTGCGCAGACGCTCGGGTTTGACCGCGGCGCCACGGGCGGGGGCGGTCGGTGTCCGCGGGGCTCCGGCTTCCCGCAGCCGGCGGCGGCAGCGAGCCCGAGGTGAGCGGCGTGGCAGCGGCTGCCCGGGCCACGCGTGGCAGAACCACCCGATTGCGGGAGTGAGGCTGGGGCTCTGCCCGGCCACGAGAGAGCCAGTACCCGCCCGCCAACCGCTGCCGGGAGCCGCCGGGGCTGCGGCGCCGCTGGCTGGAGCGGGGGGTCCCGCAGCGCTGGGGCTGGGCGGGGGCCGCGGGCGCGCTGGGGCCGGGAGCCGCTCGCGGGAGCGGCGGCTGCGGGGCTGCGCTGGGGGGGGGGGGGCCTGAGAAGGGGGGGGGGTGTGGGGCAGCGGGGAGGGTGAACTGCTGCTCTTTGGGGCTCAGACGGGTCAGGCGGCTGCTTTGGGGGCTCGCTCTGCGTTTGTGAGCCCCAAAGAGCCGCCAGAGCCGGTCGCGAGCCCCCGAGGGCGGCGTTCAGCCTCCAGCTCTGCACGCTGCCTTTCGTGGGGCCTGAAGAGCACGTTCTCGGGGCTGGTGCAGAGCTGCGGAGCGGAGGCCCAGTCCTGCCTTTGCGGTGCTGAGGAGCAGCAGGAGCGGGCTGCTGTCAGTGCTGCAAAGCAGGGGTTGGGTGCTGCATTTCGGAGCCCGGTTCCAGAGCTGGGCGTTTGCGGCTCCCAGGCGTGTGCATGGGACCGATGTCTGGGCTGGAAAGGGAGGCTAAGTGCTGCGTTTGGTGGGGCTGAGGAAGAGGGTGGAGGGGTGTTTGGGGGCTCAGGAACGGAGGCTAAGTGCTGCGTTTTGGTGGGGGGAGGCTGGAAAGCAGAGGCCCTGTCACCCGTAGGGAGCCCCCAAGCAGAGGCTGGGTGGGCTCTTCCTGGGGGAGGGTGGGGGCTCGGGGCTGGGCCGGGCGGCGGGAGGGGTGGGGGTGGGGGGGCCGCGGACCCTCACCGGAGGTGGGGGTCCGTCCGCGTGCGCCCCGAGGCCAGGGAGGCCGGCATGCACCAGGCCGAACTTCGCGTCTGAGATAGTTTCTGGGGCGAAAGGCACTTTTGGGGAGGAAACGTGAGCAGAGGCCGTCCGCCGCTTCCAGTGTTTATTCAGTGCTTGTGCAAGACTCAAGGTTTATTCCACACATTTACAACGTTAATAAACTAATTGCTCCATGTGTTTGCAATAATAAACGCTGACATGAATGTGCAAGTTGTGACAGTGATTGATTTACGGCCCTGTCAGTGCCCAGGGTGGCTGGAAGGAGCTGGGCCTGGAGGAGCCCGCGCTGAGCTCCCGGCTGGGTCACCGAGGGGGCCCAGAGCCCGGCGGAGGGAGGCGGGCGCAGTCGTCCTGCAGCACCACAGGAGGGCGGAGGGTTGGAGGCGCCTCTGGAGATCGTCTAGTCCAAGCCCCCTGCTCCAGCAGCGTCGCCTCGAGCACGGTGCCCAGGCTCGCGTCCAGGCGGGCTTTGCGTGTCACCGGAGAAGGAGACTCGGCCGCCTCTCCGGGCAAGCTGCTCCAGTGCTCCGTCCCCCTCGCGGCACACAGGTTCTTCCTCGCGTTCAGCGGGAGCTTCCTGGCTTTCCGTTTGTACCCGTCGCCTCGCGTGCTGGCGCTCGGCACCCCTGAAAGAGAGTCCGGCCCCACGCCCCCGACACCGTGCCCTTGAGGTGTCAGGGGGACTCGAGAAGGCCAACGAGAAGAGCCCAGAACCGGACGCAGGGCTCCCGGCGGGGCCTCCCCAGGGCCTCACAGAGCAGCAGGGTCACCCCCCTCGGCCCGCTGGCCACGCTCCTCCCAGGGCCCCCACGACACCCTCGGCCTTCTCGCACACGGGGCGCCTCGCCGTCCAGCGGCGCTCCCAGGCCCCTCTCGGCACGGCCGCTCTGCAGCGGGGCGGCCCCCGGCCCGTGCTGCTGCGCGGCCTTGCTCCCCCCGGGCCGCGGGGCCCCGCACTTGCCTCTGCCGAGCTTCAGGAGGCTCCTGCACGCCCGGTTCTCCGGCGCCTCCAGGGCTCTCGCACGGGCGGCACGGCCCTCGGCTGCATCGCCCGCTGCTCCCGGCTTGGGAGCGGCAGCCGTCGTCGGGGGCAGGAGAGGGGGGAAACGAACCTCCCGTCGCCCCTCTGCGCTGCGGCTCTCCCGCTCTCAAAACCTTTCTGGGAAAAAGAGAGACGAAAAAACGTTTCCCCCCCGGCCAGAAGCACGAGGAGCTTTTGCAGCGCTTCTCCGAGCGCAGGCGGCAGCGGCCCGAGCCGCCGCCGCCCCGGCAGCCCCGGCCCCGCCGCCGCCCCGGCCCGGCGCCGCTCCGCCGCCCGCGCCCCCCGCCCGCGCCTCGGCGCCGTCGCGGCAGCGGCAGCAGCTCCCGGCGCCGCGCGGCTCCGCGCAGCTTCCCGCGCAGCCCCCGGCACCCTCCGGCCGCCCCCAAGCGCCCCCCCCGCGGCCCGAGCTGCTGCCGCAGCCGCCGGCAGATGCTGCCGAGCCCCGGCCCCGGCTCCCCGCACGGCCTCGGCCCCGCCGAGCCTCCCGCCGGGGCTTTGCCGTGCCCGGCCGCGGCGCCGGCTGCTCACCCGAGGCTCCGCGCAGCTCCCGGCGCGGCCGCCGCCTGCCCGGTACTGTCGGCTGCGTCGGCGGCGCTGCGCGGTCGGGGGGAGGGCGGAGGGGCGGGGCGGGCGTCGGGGGCGGTCGGGGAGGGCGGAGGGGCGGGAGAGGGGAGCGGAGGGGCGGGGAGGGGAGGGGAGCGGAGGGGAGGGGAGGGGAAGCGAGGGGGGCGGTCGGGGAGGGCCGAGGGGCGGGAGGGGAGCGGAGGGGAGTGGTGGGGGGCGGGCGTCGGGGGGCGGTCGGGGAGGGCGGAGGGGCGGCACCGGGCGCCGGGGCGGGGCGGTACCGGGGAGCTGCTGCCGCCCGCCCCGGACTTACCGCGGCGGGGGAGACGCGCCCCGGCGCTGCCCGGCCGCCGAAGGGAAGCGCTTTCCCGCAGCGGCCCCTCGGGGGTGGCGCCCGCGCAGGGGGCTCCTCCGCGCCCGGCGCTCGCACACGTTGCCCGGGCGGGAGCTGCCGCCGCCGCCGCCTGGCGCCGCGGTGCCCCGCGCTGCAGCCCGGCCTCGGGGCGACCGTGCGCGGAGAGCCCCCGGGCGGGACCGGGCGCGTTTCTTTTTCTTTTCTTTTCTTTTCTTTTCTTTTCTTTTCTTTTCTTTTCTTTTCTTTTCTTTTCTTTTCTTTTCTTTCCGTTTTCGCTTTGCTTTCTTTGCACGGGGCGCGGGGCAGAAGCCCAAACCTCGCGCCTTTCGTCACCAGCCCTTCCAGGCCAGCGGCTCCCGCTTGCCGAGGGCTGCGGCGCAGCGAAGGTTGCGGGCCGCAGCGCGGAGCCGCGCTCGCCGAGCCCGGGGCCCCTTCTGCCGCGAGGGGCCGCGGTGCTCGGGTGCTGCCGCCCGCGGCCGCGGAGACGCGGGGAGCTGCGCGCGGGGCCTGGGCGCTTGGCGAGAGTCTCGTCGGGCAGCGCGGGCGGAGCGGCGCGGCGCGGGGGCGGCGAGAGCGGCGCGAGCGGAGCAGCGGCGGGCGGCGGAGGCGGCGCGGCGCTCGGGCGTGGCCGGCGCGGGAGCGAGGCGCTGGCGGCGGCTGCCCCGCGGGTGCCGGTGCTGCACGGGGCTGGCGGCGGCGGTGCGGGGAGCTGCGGGCGGGGAGCGGGGGCGGCTCGGGCGGGGGCGTGTGCGGGGCGGGAGCTGGGGGCGGGCGAGGGGCGTGCCCACGGCCGGGGGCGTGGCCAGCGCCGTGGGCGGAGCCGAGGCCGCGGCTGGAGGCGTGGCCAGAGCAGCGGCGGGGCCAGTGAGGGGCGGGGCCGGGGCCGGGGGGCGGGGCCGGGGCCGGGGCGGGGCGGGGCCGCCGTCGGGGGCGGGGCGGAGAGGGGCGTGGCCGGGGCGCAGCGGCTTTTCCCGGCGCCTGCGCGGTGCCTCCGGTTTGGCCCCCGACGTCGCGGGCGCGCGCGGGCGGCGGCGCTCGGTGTCCGCGGGGCTCCCGCTTCCCGCAGCCGGCGGCGGCGGCAGCCGCAGCCGCGAGCGCTGCCCCGGCGGCTCCGAGGTGAGCGGGGCGGCAGCGGCTGCCCGGGCCGCGCTCGGTGCCGCCGCCGGGGCCGCCGCAGGGCAGCAAGCAGCTACGGAGCCGGCCCGGAGCCCGCCCTGCCTCCCTGCCTCCGTCCCGCCGCTGCCGGGAGCCGCCGGGCCCGGGAGCCTTGGAGCAGCCGCGCTCGGGCGCGCCGGGGATGCGGCGCCGCTGTCCGGAGCGGGGGGTCCCGCAGCGCTGGGGCTGGGCGGGGGCCGCGGGCGCGCTGGGGCCGGGAGCCGCTCGCGGGAGCGGCGGCTGCGGGGCTGCGTGGGGGGGGGGGTGGGGCGTGAAAAGGGGGGTGCGGGGCTGTTGGGGGGCAGCGGGGAGGGTGAACTGCTGCCCTTTGGGGCTCAGACGGGTCAGGCGGCTGCTTTGGGGGCTCGCTCTGCGTTTGTGAGCCCCAAAGAGCCGCCAGAGCCGGTCGCGAGCCCCCGAGGGCGGCATTCAGCCTGCAGCTCTGCACGCTGCCTTTCGCGGGGCCTGAAGAGCACGTTCTCGGGGCTGGGGCAGAGCTGCGGAGCGGAGGCCCAGTCCTGCCTTTGCGGTGCTGAGGAGCAGCAGGAGCGGGCTGCTGTCAGTGCTGCAAAGCAGGGGTTGGGTGCTGCGTTTCGGAGCCCTGCAAGCAGCTTCGGGGGCTGGTTCCAGAGCTGGGCGTTTGCGGCTCCCAGGCGTGTGCATGGGACCGATGTCCGGGCTCGAAAGGGAGGCTAAGTGCTGCGTTTGGTGGGGCTGAGGAAGAGGGTGGAGGGGTGTTTGGGGGCTCAGGAACGGAGGCTAAGTGCTGCGTTTTGGTGGGGGGAGGCTGGAAAGCAGAGGCCCTGTCACCTGTAGGGAGCCCCCAAGCAGAGGCTGGGTGGGCTCTTCCTGGGGGAGGGTGGGGGCTCGGGGCTGGGCCGGGCGGTGGGAGGGGTGGGGGTGGGGGGGCCGCGGACCCTCACCGGAGGTGGGGGTCCGTCCGCGCGCGCCCCGAGGCCAGGGAGGCCGGCATGCACCAGGCCGAACTTCGCGTCTGAGATAGTTTCTGGGGCGAAAGGCACTTTTGGGGAGGAAATGTGAGCAGAGGCCGTCCGCCGGTTCCAGTGTTTATTCAGTGCTTGTGCAAGACTCAAGGTTTATTCCACACATTTACAACATTAATAAACTAATTGCTCCATGTGTTTGCAATAATAAACGCTGACATGAATGTGCAAGTTGTGACAGTGATTGATTTACGGCCCTGTCAGTGCCCAGGGTGGCTGGAAGGAGCTGGGCCTGGAGGAGCCCGCGCTGAGCTCCCGGCTGGGTCACCGAGGGGGCCCAGAGCCCGGCGGAGGGAGGCGGGCGCAGTCGTCCTGCAGCACCACAGGAGGGCGGAGGGTTGGAGGCGCCTCTGGAGATCGTCTAGTCCAAGCCCCCTGCTCCAGCAGCGTCGCCTCGAGCACGGTGCCCAGGCTCGCGTCCAGGCGGGCTTTGCGTGTCACCGGAGAAGGAGACTCGGCCGCCTCTCCGGGCAAGCTGCTCCAGTGCTCCGTCCCCCTCGCGGCACACAGGTTCTTCCTCGCGTTCAGCGGGAGCTTCCTGGCTTTCCGTTTGCGCCCGTCGCCTCGCGTGCTGGCGCTCGGCACCCCTGAAAGAGAGTCCGGCCCCACGCCCCCGACACCGTGCCCTTGAGGTGTCAGGGGGACTCGAGAAGGCCAACGAGAAGAGCCCAGAACCGGACGCAGGGCTCCCGGCGGGGCCTCCCCAGGGCCTCACAGAGCGGCAGGGTCACCCCCCTCGGCCCGCTGGCCACGCTCCTCCCAGGGCCCCCACGACACCCTCGGCCTTCTCGCACACGGGGCGCCTCGCCGTCCAGCAGCGCTCCCAGGCCCCTCTCGGCACGGCCGCTCTGCAGCGGGGCGGCCCCCGGCCCGTGCTGCTGCGCGGCCTTGCTCCCCCCGGGTCGCGGGGCCCCGCACTTGCCTCTGCCGAGCTTCAGGAGGCTCCTGCACGCCCGGTTCTCCGGCGCCTCCAGGGCTCTCGCACGGGCGGCACGGCCCTCGGCTGCATCGCCCGCTGCTCCCAGCTTGGTATCATCAGGGGAAGAATTAAACATCACATTGCCTGTCTTATTTTTTTCCTGCTTTCAAAAGTGTATTGGAGAAATATATAGAAAAAAACCTTTTTTTTTTCTTTGCAAAAAGCAGGAAAAGCTTTTCCTGTGCTTTTCGAAGTGCAGAATGTACGTGTGAGGGTATTACACTGTATCAGTATCCCCAAGCATGACACGGGGACGGGCAGCAAGGCTGAAACTGTTGTTCCCTGGGGACAGAATCCCTCCAGGCTGTAGGGGGAGAAACCTCCAGGAAAATATGCCCCCTCACCCTGTCTATGAGGCCCTAAGGGCCCTGCATGGGTGAGGTGGACTGAGATGCAGTGCTTCTGGCTAGAGCTGCTGTCCCAGGCTCTATGCACAGGCATCAGTTGCTGGAGCCGGTGCTGGCACTGCTGCTTTTGCTCCAACCGCGCTGAGCTGCACTGTGGCAGCTCCTTGCGGCCTGGAAAAAGTAAAAAAAAGTAGAAGTAAAAAAAAAAAAAAAAAAAAAAAAAAAAGGTGTAGGGCATTTTAGTAAAATCCCAGCACCACAAAAAGCAAGTGCAGACCCTGCAACTGGGCCCCTTCCCAACACAGCCTCAGCAGCAACAGTGACCAGGCTCTGGTGGAGGCAATCACCGCCAGCAGCAGCTCCCACGGCCATGCTGCGTGCTGGAGCTTTCCTCAACTCCCTTTGTAGCAACCCATCCTGCGCAACATGCGACACAAACCTCCCCATGAGGGCTTCGTGCCCCCGCATATCCCCCCTACAACCTAGGGGAAAGGAGACGCTGCTCGGGGAGGGTGCGCGCTGCAGCTGCAGGTAGTGCCCGCGAGCCTAGTGGGACTCATGTACCGACACACACTATCCCTCAGACTCCCCCATGCACACAAGAAAACTAGAAGCCACAAGCCAAAAAAAGGGGTTTTCCTTACCAGCAGCTGGGCACAGGCTCCTCAGCCCCAGCCTGCTGCTGGCTTTCCTCTGTCTCGGCCCCTGCCACGTGCCCTGGGTACAGCCCATGTGGCGCCCAGCTACCCTCAGAAGCCCCCCTCTCTCCCAGGGCCTTGGGGACCCTTTGGGCCCCGCCAGCAGCGACAGCTCCCTGCAGCCCCTGTGTGCTGGGCACGGCTGGACCCCAGGGATGGGATATGGCTCAGCGCTGCTGTTACTACACGCTTGCAACGTACCTGGCATTTTCTTTCAGGGGCATAAAACTGAAGAGGAAGAAGTCCAATCACATTATCTCAGTAGTTCTGCCTTCTATTCCATAGAAAAGCTTAAAAATAAAAATGTTCTGCCACTGGGAAAGGATGCAGTTACATAGAGGTCTTTATCTGTAAAAACTCCTAAAGGAAAATACTTGGATTTTTGCAATAAAAAAAAAAAAGATCATTGCACAGCAGCACCTAATGACAAATGCTGCTATGTCTGTGGGATATGATTTTCATGCTTACTGCTTAGGTCTTTTACTTAACTGGACATTTTATCTTGTCTTCTCACTGTATACATCAGTTTCCTTCTAAAAATACATCAACATGGGAACATCAAGGGTATCTAGTATGTCCGTGCCTACTTATGTTGCATAAACACATTTATGCTGCACTGAGTTCCTGTATTGTATCTAAAAAGAAAAATTGTATTTATTGATGAACTACTTCAGTATCTCACAGAAAGCTCTTTTTTTTTGTATCCCTAGGACTGTTTAAAGGTTTTAATCTTTTCCCCTTCTCTGGTACCTGGGAAAGAGTGTTTTGCCTCATGTGGCAATGTTTTTTCGTTAACTGTAATGCCTGCAGTGTTTTAGCACAACATTTCAAATGCTGTAGTTACAGCCTTTCCATGGGAACTGAACCACATGCTCTTTGTGAAGGTAATGATGGATGGTATCTTACAAAATCTCATAATCAAGAAAGATGAGTAGCTATACGAGGAAGTAGGAGAGGGAGCAGGGACATTTAACTTAGGGTCCTTGTACCTGTGGTAGGGACCGTTTGCTGCGCCTCTCCACAGCAGACATACTGGAATCCACTTGTCATTTGAGCCGTCATTCATGGATGCCTGGATTAGCTTCTCTTCACTTTGGCTGCATTCTGTTAGGACAAAAAGTTGTTCAGGATGGGAAAACTAGAGGTAACGAAAGTGACAACTATCTTTTACAAGTTGCTCCGCTGTTCTTCTTTCGCTTGTACTTTGGCTGTTGAAGGTAGTCTCTTTCCTCTGTAGCACAGCTTTGGCTTGTGGCTGACACCCATTCTTACCTAAATCTCCAGGATTTGAGGCTGCTTTCTGGGAAAGTTTTTTTATCTTTTGTTGGATGCTGTGAGTACATGCTTGCAATGTACCTGGTATTTTCTTTCTGGAGCATAAAACTAAAGAGGAAGATGACCAATCAAATCATCTCAGTAGGTCCCACTTTCTTTTCCACAGAATAAGGACCAATATCCCCCCCTCCCTCACCCCCACAAATGATACCATAGCTTTAAGCTGTATTCCTAATTGTTTGCTGAAGTGTTTCTAAGTCTTAGGGGTCTGGTTTTTCAAAGAGTAGTTCTAAAACTCAGCTCCCAGTAAAATGCATGAAGTCTGAAGAAGACAGAATCTCAGAAATTTATTCAGTAATAGATCTTTAAAGAAGCTATTTATGACTGGTAGCACCCTTTGCCAACCAAGACAAGAAAAGAGTACTTTTGAGAAGAGGAGGTGCTGGTTCTGCTCAACAGAGCATCAGACAGCATGCCAAAGTCTCTCAGAAAAAGCCTGAGAGCTTACCATAAGAACATGGGATACAACAAAAGATCTACAACAAACCATGAATCAACCTGATCTGCACTTTTTGATGATTTCTGATCTAATGAAATTCTGATCTAAAAATTGCTGGATTTGCTAGGTACAGTAAGCTCTCATAGGTGAAAGTTTCTGTGGCTCTTTGATACCCATAAATATATACTTTTGCAGACCTAAACTCTATTTCCTCCTTAACGAAAACCTGGTAATTTTTGCCATCAGCATGAGTGGCTTGGTCTTTACAATTCTGTGGTCCAAGCATCTAATCCTGAAAGATGGTCTTTACAGTAGTTTGTTCAACTAAAAGCTAGTTTTATCTGTCGTACTTTCAACATTAGTTATTTTGAAATACAAAGATTACTTTTAGTTCTCTCTTGTTCTTAAAGGACATTTTCCTAAGACAGATTTGCATGAAGAAATGGAAGAAATTTGTATAAATTTTAGCACTCTTCATGTCAACTGAACAAACCAGAAAGGCTGGCAGTCTTTTGATATGGGCAGCTGTCAACTGCAATACAGATTAAAGTCATAAAATTCATTTCTCACATACCACAGTACCTTTCTGAGAGCATCACACATTCGAGGTGGACATCTTGGCTGGGCTGGGTCTGAGCTTATGCGCAGGGGGTGAAAACTCCAAATTCCATTATAAACCTCTACAGCCATCCCATCCATCCTTCAATATGCTTGATTCTGCTTCAGGCAGCCTTTTCTTCCTCCTCCTTGAAAGAAAGGTGTGTTTCCTCATTACTGTTGTTCTGCTAAAAAGAAGAGTTACATTTTAACATTGTAAAAAGCACTGCTATCACTGCTAGATAAAAACTACTTTTTTGTTTTTAAGGAAATAAAGCACAGAACAACAGCAAAGAGTTCCTCTGTGGTCAGATGGATTGGGCAAAGCTTCTTATTCTACAGTAATCCAAAAAATTAGATACTTTAATGCTTGACAAAGAGGTGATAGGCTGAACATAAATGCCCTGGATACTAAGGCAGGTAAAGAAAGGTTTCCATTTCTAGCAACTTTTTTTTGTGAACTTTTTTTACATTTGAAATAAAGAAATGCAGGCAAGTTCATTAACCCCTAATACCTCTGATCACTTCATGATATGATGTCACCTGCTGACTGCTAATACCTACAAAAAGACAGAAAACCCATTACCACCTGATGAACCTAAGGACTTCTGTCTCAAAAATGCTCTTTCCTATAAATTTCAATGAACTGATGAAGAAATAGTAGCAAAAAGAAGCAAGACCTTTCTGTCATTCACCTTGATCTAGTAAGCATACAATGTCTTTTTTTTTCCAGGTTTTACACTTACCAGTCATTATGATGAGTTTAATTATGAAATCCAACTGGGATACACCTCCCTAGACCTTCTGCCCAGTTACATCTGCTGTTCATAGCACTGCCAGTGCAATGCATCAGTTTTAGATTGCAAGCAGAGACTAAGATGGCATGCCCACTTCACAGAAAATCTGATGCCAATATTCTTTTCTGCAGCCTTTTTGAAAGCCGTGACTTCAAATCAGTCCCTAGCTTCTTTTTATTTCATGTTTTCTCCCCCTTCATCTGCTCACCCTGAAAGCTAAGGGTGAATCGGAGGATTGTAGTGGTTAGGCCCACAAATTCACTTCTATAAACTCCACTCATGTTAATGTGAAGCTACAGGCAGTTCCCATGCTCAAAATGAACACATTATGGGGCTTCCCAGTGCCAGTGGTAATAGAAGAGGAATAGCAAGGAGGAAGACTGTTGGTGATCAGCATAGAGCTCTCTAGGGAACGGCAGGATCATTTCCGGGCCTCACGTGCAGGACACAACTGGATTTAGGTCCCTCTGTGCCAACAATGAGGTTGAAAGCTGGGGGAACTTGCCTGCCAGCTTGAGTTTTGTGCAATGGGTCAGGACACAGGTGGAGGCAGACAGAGATCTTTATTGCACCTTCTACAGCATCTGATTGTCTAACCTTAGGATGGAATTTATCATGCTCCACATGCAGTCTCCACCTCCCACTCAGCCCTCCAGAACAGAGCAGCTGTGTGCTTCCCCACTGTGTCCAGGCTTCTGAAAATTCAGGGTTTGCTCACTGAATGAGCAATGAGGCAGACCTCCTTCCTCCAGAGCAGGACAGGGCTGCACCTATGGAGGAAGAGAAAACGAGGGAGTAAGGGTACCTCTGTGGCTACACCACTGCACAATCTACTCTTGGATCCGCAGAGCTGCAGCTTCTTTCTCCTCACATGCTTTTCCCAATTGCTCTATCTCTACGCCTAGCAAATGACCAGCGGTAGCTAGTGCCAGGAGGGCAGTCCAAAGCAGCTGACCTGTCAGCTATCACCAACTATTCTACACACTGCTAAAAGCAGCTGTCACTTACATATGATAGAAAGAAGTCTCCTGCTTGCACATATACAGCATATCATCATTGCAAACCACAGTATTATCCAAATTGGTTGTAGAGGTTTGTTTGGCAACTGCTTTATTATATTTCAGTCTATTCCCTTCCAACAAGCAACACATCTGTCAGTTGAGCAATAATGTGAAATCCAGGCACCTGCCATCTTTCCAGTGGCATCTACAATTTTTCTCTTTTTTCTCCATGCTGATAGAAGAAACCAATTACTTCTTATAAAAAAAACCTATCACTTGCTTATGCACCCTTTCCACTTGAGTTCAACTTTATGCTACTTAGTTTTCAATGAAACATGATCTATCATCAGTGGAAACTTATCACTAAGCCTTAAGGCAATAAACACTGCTCCATGAAGTCCAGTTGCATCAGAAAGTGAAACGATTTATGTTTTGAAGGCTAGAGAAACAATCCCTATGTGTAGGTTTCTCTGCTGAGGAGATGCTGCTGCATTTCCATAAACTCTCTCTGGAGGATGTAGATAATAAGTTTTCCTGAGAGAATGTCAGTAAGATTGTCTCAGCAGAAGCCCAGTTAAATTATTATTCATTTGATGTGTATCAAAAAAAAAAAAAAAAAAAAAAGGTAAAAAAAAAAAAAAAAAGACCAAAAACAACCTCACAGAAGAGCAACATATGCATCTGTCCTGAAAGGATATTTTCTTGTTTCCATAGACTCCTGAACATCTCTAAGTATGTTTTGTGTGCTGATCACCAAATGCCAGAAGCACTGCCTTTGCATTTCCAGGAGCTAACACGTAGCTCAGACGTTCATGGGCCTGAGAACAAGACATAAATCCTGTTCACAGCAGGCTTTTCAGATCGCACTGTAAACATAACTGCATGAGGGAAGCAGAATATGCAAAGGCCAAGCAATGCTACAAGAGCACTTGGTCCCAGTGGTTGCCTCGCTCATACGCAGGCTTGAGGAGTGTAAGACTTAGTTACACAGGCTGACTGGAATTTGTCAAGAAAAACATTTCTACTTTAGCTCCATGGCTTGAGTGAATAAATCTGCCCTTTTCTTAGTAATCCCCATATGAATTACAGGCTAACGGCAAGATACAGCCTCAGCTCTAATTCCAGCATATCTGCTAAGGAAAAAAATACTTGGGCGACGAATTTCTAGGCATAGGTAATTGCTTCCCCACACTGAATGTCCTTGGACACAGTGACACTGAGTGGGTTGCCTCTTAAAATACCCTTAAGAATGTAAAGCTTTGAAAGCTGATTCAGTACAGATTTACACTACTAAAATCACTATCTTGAAAGCTGCATCTTCTCCTCAAATACCTACCTCGAACTAATCTCAAAATCTTCCAAGCTCCCTTACCTCCAACTCCTCCATGATCTCAGCCCAGCCTTTTGCTTTATTACAACTTTAACACTCAACTTTCCAGGCCAGTAAGCCTAACTTAAGTACCGCTCTGCTCTTTTCCTTCCATAGGCATTTTTATGCTCTTTCCCTTGCCAGTTTTTGCATGCATGTGCATGGAGGGACAAGGCCCTACCTCAAATTCTCAGCATTGTTACCTTTACTTAATATCATGCCTTCCAGAGACTCTGCTTAGCCTCTCTGCCTAAACAGATGAAAGATAGATAAAAACTAAGCTTTAAGACAAATGCTTCCGCACTGCTAAAGATCGCATAAGCACACTAATGTGTTTATTACCCCAAACACTGTCTTCCAGATCTGGCTTTTATTTGTCTTGTCACCACTTATGTTAGGTTTCTTAAATTGACTTTTCTCCAGCACACAGACCTTGATTTGATCTGTATTTGCATGAGGTCATGGGGCCCTGATCTGTTCACACTGCAGGTGCTGCCATAAAACACAAATGAAATAAAATTGAACTAAACCATTAATTGGCAAGCCAGCTGCTCGTCATGAGACATCCACAGAATATTAAGTGATTTACTAGATTGAATTTATGCTTGAAGAGTATTCACTTCACACACGCTTTCTCAAACACAGAAAGCATATGGTAATGCTGCCTTGAATATAATGCAGAGACTACCGCTATGCTAATAACTATAGCAAGAAGTCTGTTCAGTTTTTTTTTTTTCCCTCTATTTTCTTTTCTGTACTGTCTCCAATATATACTGTCTCGGTATAATTGTCCTCCTGCTCTACCCCCCCACTGCAACTTGCTGGGAATTATGCTGATACATAAAACATGTATGGATTTCACGGTCTCATACAATTGTATTTCAGAAGCATAACACAAGCCATTATCAAAGCAAGGTTCCCCTCTGGGTTAGCAGTTATTGTTCCACTTAATGGCATTACAATACAGGTTATCTTGTTCAGTTCAACAAAACTGTTTCCTGTTGAGGTGATCAACGTTCATTTTTTGAATTGTGGGTGTTACACTCCTAGAGCCAGATCTAACTCCAGTCATTTGCTCTCCCCACTTCTCCTTGAAAAAGCATCATGTAATATATCAATTCCCCTTCTGTCTCCGCACACCTCTTCCTTTTTCTACTTACAAACATCAACTTGATTTCCTGGCCTCAATCCATGGCAAGTCTTTCACTAACTCAACAAGGCCCAAACACCACCCTTGATTTTTGGCTAAAATTTTAAATATGGAATAGCAATAATCAAATCCTGCTAATAGTGCCTCTACTACAGAGTTAACTATGACACACTGCAGTTTCCACATCTGCTCTGGCCAAGCTTAGAAGATACCACAGCACAAATGTGCTTTTCTCAGCCAGCTTTTATCAGTGTTCTGACTGACACAAAGCTACTTTTTAGCTCACCACACTTCATGACAGCATGGTCTCTCTGTTATTCCTAACACCCTGATAGGCCTTTGTTCTTATGTGCAGCTTTACACCACCTTTTGCTTGATGAACAGCAGCAAATCCCCATCTGCAAACACACCAACCTCTGTGAAGCAATTCTGTCAAAGGGGGAAAACATGCACTGCATGATCTACTATCGTTCTACTTCAAGGGATATAGAAGGTCCCTTTCTCTTGCCTCTTACGTGGTAGCTAAATTACAAAGTATATTTGTCCCAGAAACTGCTGTTCCCTGGACTTGTCCTCACATTGTCATAGGCTGCCAAGGTCAGTGACTTAGCCCTGGATGCTGCTAGCCCAAAGGTTTGTACCAGCTCATTTGTTTCTCCTTTGGACAGCAGTGCTTTTGCCCCTGCTACAAAGAGCCACCTTTTCAAGGGCAAGGCGTTGGGATGATGCCATGCTGCCATATACTGCAGTCGGACTACTCTGATGTTCTTTTGGGGCCTCACATAGGGAAAGCCAAAGAAGATCTTACCAACTGCTTTCCTCTAGGGAGCTATCTTCTGTTTTTTATCAGGAAAAACCTGACAGCCACAAGTGATTACAGATCACTGTGCAAAGCTATGTGCCTAAGCAACAGAGTTCATACAACATACAAACCAAATGACCATCCAACCTACTGCCTACTTTGTCTTGTGAGCAGTACAACTGTAATGCTTGCTAGCAGGCAGGGCTGCAAGTGCTGCACTATTCTTCTGCACACTAACTTTCAGAAGGGAAACTTTAAGGTCAAGGGCTCTAAAAGAATTTACAGTAAGTGAACTTGTTCTTCTTACTTTATGCCTATTCATTTTTTGCTTGATCATCTACAGCATAAGGCATTGAGTAACTCAATAGCATTGTCCCTTACTGAAGTATAAAACCTAGCTCTGCACATGACTGACCTGCAGCGGTGCCCTAATATTTGGGCTGCAGAGCTTAATATCCCCATGAGGATCCCAAGCCTGCGCCTCCATGAGACTGCTGCAAGAACCACCAGTTGTAGCAACGTGAGCTGGCTCCCTTAACACTTGAGCTGCATCTTCCCTACCACCCCACAACAAGCACATTGAGCAGGATTATGAGAACAAAACTTAGACAGCACAGAGTGGAAGAAGAAGAAAAAAAAACCCCGGAACATAAACCCATTATATATACACAGACAAGCCATTTGCATCTGGTTAGAAACATTGTTCCCTGCTAAGTACAGGCATCTGTCAGAGTAGCTTGTAGTCTATTCTCTCCTGCCTTCAGCAGGAAATTCAGTTGCGTTCCTAGTGTTGCTTTTTTTCATCCCCCCCACATGTGGACTCACTACTGTCACTATGGCATCCCTAATGACACAATCAGACCAATTCTACAATCCTGGATTCTTTCCCCCCAAAAAACCTGCTCTGGAAGAGTCCCCAAGCTCATCTTCCCTTCTCTTGCCCAGGTGAAAGAAATAAGGGGAAAAGAACAATATACCAGCTTTTAAATAGTCAAAGGGAAAGAACAGAAATGAAGCCATTCACACGCTTTTTGGAATCAAGGCACTGAAAATCACTACCTGAGCTCTGCAGGGTGAAGTGGTACAGAAGAAATGCAAGCCCCGGTATTACTAGTAAGTGGTGATAACGAGAGCCTTGAGGAAGGCATGAGCGCAGCTAAGAGGTCTCAGTACCATTTCGATTCCCTCGATGTTCAGGGAAGCATCACAGAACGGTGGAGGTTTGAAGGGAGTGCTGGAGATCATCTAGCCCTGCTCAAGCAGCGCCATCTAGAGCACATTACCCAGGATTGCGTCCAGAGAGCTTTTGAGCATCTCCAAGGAAGGAGACTCCACAACCTCTGGACAACCTGTTCCAGTGTTCAGTGACTCTCAAAATAAACAGGTTTTTCCTCATGTTCAGACAAAACTGCCTGTGTTTCAGTTTGCACCTGTCACCTCTTGTCTTACTGTTGGGTATCACTTGTTAAGAGCCTGGCCTCATGCTCTCTACGCCCTCCCTTCAGATACTTACGCATGTTGATAAGATCCCCTCTCACTCTTCTCTTTTCCAGGCGGAATAGTCCCAATTCTGTCAGCCTTTCCTCATACAAGAGATGTTCCAGTCCCTTCATCATCTTAATACACCTTTGCTGCACTCTCTAGCGCCTCCATGACAGGATAGTTAGGTTGATTCGTTTTCACAGGCACTGAAGCCACTCTTATTTGTCTCTCCTTTACTTTGAGGAAGGTATCGCACCGTTAGAGCTGACAATTGATGATAATCTCTGAATTACCAAGGGGCTTGAACTATTCAAGACAGCTCAAGAGCAAGGAACATAGCCTGTATCACAACAGAGATAAGAGCTAAGTAAGAGGAGAGGTGGTCTGACTTTAGTGTTCTTTAGGAGTTACAGTGATCGCATACAACCACCTTCCATGAGCTCCCCCTCACCTTGCTTTTTCTGTGCACAGGCTTCTAGCAGCAGGCTTTAAGTGTAGTAGGCTCAGCACGTGTTATTCTTCTCGCTTCTTCATTCGCTGTCCAGCTGACTAAAAAGAAAGAAGTTCAGTAAAACCACTTGAACAAGGACCCCTGCAACAGCCCTTGTTACCAGTCTGTAAAGTATATGTCTAGTTTGAGAGGAGCAATGGGCACACAGCCCCAGAAGTACTTGAGAAAAATCCAAGCGTAAAAGTAGGTATCTAATATGATTTAAATTATGAGAGTATTTCAGTAATAGCTCTTAATAACAACAGATAGCTCATGATTATCCAAGTTTACATAGTCCAAGGCAGTATTCCATAAACATTTATCAATCTGCTGGCTGGTGTGTTAAGGGCCTTGTCATAAACAGAGCACCAAGAACATTGCATGTAATGAGGCTTAGAATTACACTATTTTTTATTTTTTCTCTGAAGTGTGCTCCCTACTACAGGAGTGACAATATTACTGCAAAGCTCCTAAAGCAGTCAGGTTCCCATTTTACCTGGCTGCAGTTGTCCCCAGCTCAGAAATCCCTTCTAGGCCAACACTCTCAGGACACCATTTAGATCTGCGATCCACCCACTGGCACTGCTTTTCCTTCTTACCACAGTACAATCCTCTTGTTTCAGCTTCTGCTAATTAAAACTACAGTAGCAAATAAATACTTGAGAACGCTGAAGTAAGGCAAATACAAAAGCATTAGATAAATTGAAATATGAAGAAGTACCAAATAACTAGCACAGTTTTTCTTCCCCAAACTCCTGTTTCTACCTTAATACCATAGAAGCTAGCACCATTTTTTTCAAATATATTCAGTGCAGACCACTTCAGGAAAAAAAAAAATAAATCCTACTCAAGAATAGTAAGTCCTTCCCTAGGAAGGGTTTTTCACATGGGAACTCTAATAGGAGTCCCGCAAATCTAATTCCAAAGATAGCTTTTTCCACTGGGCAACAGTATGAAGTAACTGAGGCTTTAAGATTTTTAGCATTTACACACCTGAACGTACTACAGAAAAAGACAATGTAACGCTCAACAGCAAAAGACTAGCCTAACATACTTGCCCAGGTCAAACCCTTTTAAGAGGCATTAAAACATTAGAAACAGAGGAGCAGAACAGAAGCAGTTGGTCTGCCCCATCTTAGAACGCCAAGTCGCAGTAAAAGTAAGAATTTAATTCTGTCCTCCAAGTAAGCTCAGAGTTGGAGATAAGATGGATGGAATGAGAGAAAGGCCAGGATTTCTTCATCAATAAGGACACAACCTTCACAAATTCGCATACCAATTTACAGCTCTAGTGTTGCACTGCTGCAGAATTAAAGTAGGCCTTTCTTTGTGAAGACAATAGTGAGACAGAAAGTTATTTATCCCACACAATTAACTTTGAAGTACATTTCTCTCTGAATGACCAAACTCCATACTACCAAGCCTTCAAAGCCTGTAACATTTTGGTTTTAGTTATTTCAGCTGAACTACAGGATACACTTAACTATTCAGTGTTTTAACATCCTTGCCAATTTTAACTAAGTTGTATTTAAACTGATAGACTATCCTGGAGTGTGGCTGCTTTATAATTCAAACCCTTTGTATTTGAGTCTAACTTTTTCTTATCAAGGAAACTTTTGCCCCCCTTAGGCATTTTTCAATTTTTTTTAATGGTCTCTCTTCAGCGTGTCTGAAAAGAAGTAATATTTTAAGTTCCTGTAAAACAATACTAATACCCATGAATCTGCGCTAGAACTTCTCCCCAACTTACTACATTTCCCAGCTCCCACAGGTGCACCTCATTTGCACATGCCAGTCGCGGCTGGTCACCTACCTCACCCACATCCCCTCACAGCTGTGACACTGAGCGGCCAGTATGACTACTGCTAACTATTACTTGTAAAGCACTTTCATACGACTGTGGCAATTCCAACACGAGCTTTGAGTCTTCTACCGCTGCCGAAGGGGTCAGACCTAGAGGATGTGTTGAACACAGGTGCTTGGAGCCGCTCAGCAGCGCCCCCTCCCCGGGCACCTCTTGCTGTTACCCCCCTTGCCGCCCTCGCTCTCAGCTCCGCGCTTCCCCCGCTCGCCCTTCCTCAGCGCTTCTGGAAGGTTCCGGGGCTGCCTGTGGGGCGGGACCGCAGCTGATTGGCGGAGAGGCGGGGCGGGCGCGAGCCGGCGGCGGCGGCCGTTGAGGGGCGGCGACCGTTTTAGGGGCAGCGACCGTTGAAAGGTAACGGCCGCCTCAAGGAGCGGGTGTTGTTTCCCGGGGACTTGGGTTGCGCGAGGGCTCGGCGCTTCTTGCCGAGGACGGTTGCTGCTGGCCTATGGGAGTCCGCTCTGTTGGAGGTAGCGGTTCACTAGGGAAGGAGGTGTTGGCATAGCACCGGGGAGGACGAACTACAGGCACCGTACCCCTCGGCGAGATCTCATGGAGGTAAGTGCCTGAGCCCCGGGTGCAGGCAGGAGGGACAGCTGGGGCCAGCAGCCAGATAGGAGGATTGGGCCCTGGTAAGGGATTGTTCAAAAACCAGCCGGCTTTCAAGAGGCAAAAAAGGCTAGTGCATGTTTTGCACTTCATATATTACAATGTCCTGAAAGGAGGCAGCAGGTGGTAGTGACTGGGAGCTCCTTGCAGCAGGCTGGTCTCCTCCTACCTTCCTGTCAGATACGCTGTTATGGCACGGTAGTTGCCTGTTGCGGGCTTTTTTTCCTAGACTGAGTATTCTTCGAAGAACAAGAACGCTTTTTGTCTTTGTCATGTAAGGTTGTGAAGGACTGAGATGTTAATGAATTGCTAGAGGAGCCATCCAAGGAGGTGAGTGGCTGTATGTTTCGAATTTCTATTCTTTGCCTAGTTCATTAACTGCAGTGTTGATGACCCACAATGGTCCTAAATAAGTATCTGAATAAGCTTTTCTTGGAGGTATAACAGCATAGTGATTGCCCCTGTGTTTAAGGGTGTAACATGCAAAGTACTATAGCTAATCACAAAGTACAACTGTATGTATTTTTTTTTCATGGTGTGTCTTTGAAGAATGTTTTGGCTTGTGAACGTGAGAAGATGGGGTCTTGCAAGGCAGACATTGCTGGAATTTGAAGGCTACTCTTGAAAGCTGAAAAATGTGGCTGGTATGTTGTGTGTCTTACATTGCTTTGAATTTTTAGAGGCATGGCAGAACTCAAATATGATTGCTTCAGAGACTACTTAAAAAATACTGTATTTGTCAAGTGGATCCCCAACCACCTTTATAATGTATGGTGTATGCAGGAACTTTCGAGTGGTACAGGTCTACACGCCACTTAGTCTGCCAGGAGACTCCTGAGCTTAACGTAGTGTGTTTCAATATTAATCCTTTGTGAGCAGAGTTCAAATACATGTTTTGCGTGTAGTGGTACCAAGAGGGAAACTCCTCCCAGCAACCAGCCAGTGGACCACCCAAAAAGGAGTAAAAAGTTGCAGAACTGGTTAACAGGAGTCAGACTATGGGGAAGTTTTTTTTTTTTTTTTTTTTTTTTTCCAATTCTGTTGTAATGTGATAAATAGAACTAAGAATTGGTCGGAGGCCTCTGTCTTTGGAGGCACGTAGCTCCAGTCGTAATTACTGCACGTGTACTATTAGAACTTAATTTGCCTTGATTTGGCTTTGAACTTTAGTCTTGGCGGCAGTCTAGTATTGGACCCTGTTGTAGTGGCTGCCAGCAAATGTAGTTTTCCTTAGACAGGTGAGGGCTGTTGTCTTAACAGGCTCATCTGGACTCCTTGAGATGGATGAGTCAGTCCAGGTGCCTCTATCCTTGTCCTTAAACTTAATGGTACTTTCCTGCAGTGATGCTGGAGTTTGGGGTCCCTTTTGGGTACCCTGAGATGCAGGAGTGAAAGTACTATGAATTGGTGATTTGATTGTTGCCTTACTGGTTAAATAGCCTATCGTGAATATGTAACCTTTATCTCGCATAAAGAGTTGTCGGCAGTACTTTGAGGAAGCACTGAGAAACCTGTAATTCAAAGGTGGAGCTGAAACCATTGCAGTTCCAGAAATATCTGTGTTTAAAGAGGAGCAAGCAGCAGTAGGTATTGCAGTGTCACTTAGAGCGGAAGCCAAGAAACAGCAGTGTACTCTACAGAGAGCAAGACTGAGTATTGACCCTCTAGTCAATTGCTGAGTTAAGGCAGAATGATTTAAACAACTCAGTTGAAGTTTTATTTCTGAGGGGCTTGTGGAACTAGCATGTGATGTTTTTTGAGGTTTTCTCATTGTTGACAGTTTCTTTACACTTTGAACGTGTGCAAATAAAGTAAAATGTTTCAGTGGAGTCTGTTAGCGTTGGAGTGTTTCTTGTTAAGTCTAAGTTCTATCTGAAATCAATAGGACAAATTACATAAAAGCACATAAAGTGGTTGAAAATGCTGGGCTTCTAGCCTTCCTTTGGTAGACCAAGGAAGGCTTAGTCAAGACCTGTGTCAACAAAAGGAGGAGAGAAACATGGATACCTAATTAGCTTGTTGCTGGAAAGGATCATTCTGTGGGCTTGACTTGAGTGCCTGTTTAGGCTACTGTGAAGACTCCTGTGGACTTGAATAGATGAGGGGATTACATTGCTCTAAGTTTTTCCACATAACACTTGGTGAGCACTCGAGATGCCTGTCCTGTACCACGCTATTTCTTTTCTTTGTCTGTCTCTACATGCGAGTCTGTTTCCATCCTCAACACAGGAGGATAAGCATAGTCAGACTTGTGCTTCTGGCTCAGTCTCAAAGTGTTGTTGATGGCAGCCAGTCATGGATATGTCATTGAAGGGGAGGCAGGCAGTTAGAAAGGGAATAAACTCTACTGCTGTTGTCTTGTTTTTCAAATGTAGGCGTTGTGTCACAAAACTTTTGACCAGGAGAACTTTGATCGCTGTTGCTTAAATGTTCTGCTTTCTGTATGTCACATCAAGTAATATGGGTCACTTCCTCCCCCCTTGCCATGGATTTGTAGATGTTGAACAGTGCACTTGAGGCTTAGATCTGAAGCAGTCTCTTTAAAGATGTAATTTGGATCTGCTTGCAAAGTGAGACCTTTTCTGTAGCCAACTTCTGCTGTCTCCACCACACTGCTGTTTGTGCATCTTTGCTAGTCCTGCAGTTACTGCACTACTTCTAAAGCAGCCTGTTGGGAGCATTAAGTTGTTGGTATCAGTGGAGTTTGTGGAAGCTGCAAGTGCTATGTAAGTATTGTAATCCTCAACTTGAAAAGGTCTTCTGTTTTACAGATAAAACAGTTTTACTGGTACTGCTGTTACTAGTGTGGGAGCTGATAGGAACAGGTCAAAATAGTACCGGTGCATGCTATTTGCTTAATTAAACTTACTGCTCTCCAGACTGGTATGTGCAAAGCAAGGTTTTACTCAGCTGTGAAACCGAGTTGGCAGCTGACCAGTTCTGTTCTATGTGTACAAGATGTTGCATTAATAAAATGTACTTCTTCCCTGCTGCTGTCTGTTAATGCACATGCTGTTTATAATTACACAATGCTTTTTGTATGGTGAACAAATAAATCTTGTCCTTGCCTGAGAGAGCAGATCAGATGCTGTAACGAAGCTGGATCCTTAAAAATACTAGATTATATCACAAGATTGCTAGTGGATTAGGGAGCAATAATGGCCATAATTTTTCAAGTCTGAATCTTGGGGCTATTTAAAGACCTTGAAATTGTACCATGTGCTACTTTGGCTGCTGCCTAGGTGGAGCAGGAGGTGAAAGGGTGGTTAATTTATATACAACTGGAATTCATTTTCCCTTTAGTAAGGGAGATAGATTAGAGAAACTCCTCTGGTGTCCCTGCTTTTTGTGATTTTTATGCATCTCATTAAAACTGGTTTAGACTATAGTCATAGCTGTACTGGAGCAGAAAAAAGATCTGTCTAGTATAGCAGCTGTGAAGGCTGAAGTTAGGATACCTGATGCTGCTGTTCACTCTGTTCTTTTCTGTATTTCAGTGTGGTAAATTTCAGTTCATGTAAATGGCAATTGCATGAGCAGAACATTATTATTTTTCTAGATCAAATGATTTGTTGACTTTCATTTTAGAAGCAAATGTTATGCTTTGATTTTGAGTTATCTTTAATATTGGTTCTTACTAGATCTTAATCTGCAGACACTAATGTCTTGTAAATTGCTAACATGTGCCAAGATCTGTGGCTTCTGACAAAGCTTTAAATGCTAGTTTCAGGGAAATAGCAAATGAGACAAAGCCAGGTACTTTTCTTGTGTAGGATGTTTGTAGATGATTTTCCACCAGGATGCAGGTGTATAGGCAGTTTAGTTATCCAAGAGGTCTGAGGGAGTGAGCTGTACCTGTTCAGATGATCAGAATAGGTACCTGTTCAGATGATCAGAATAGGTACCTGTTCAGATGATCAGAATAGGTTATTTTGAGTTGTAGGAGCGAAGTCTGTTTTCCTTTTTCTAGATGGCAGAAGTCTGAAAAGCTTCATGTAGGAAGCATTCACAATGTCTGAGTAGAGTGCTGTGTGTTCTGTTGTTAAAAAGGAGCTGCGCTTACCAGATAATGAGCTTTTTCCAGTAATTGGAGTTCTGAATTTGGGCTGCTTTTAAAAAGCATGTTTCTTACGAAAGAGACTTGTGTAGTTTGTGAAGTACCAGTTGTTGTCGTCTTCTACTTAAAGGAATTATTTCTTATACTAGTACCAAATCATAGAATCAGTAAGGTTGGAAGGGACCTCTGGAGATCATCTAGTCCAACCTCCCTGCTCAGCAGGGTCACCTAGAGCATGTTAGACAGGGTTGCATCCAGGCAGGCCTTGACTGTCTCCAGCGAAGGAGACTCCATAACCTCTCTGGGCAACCTGGTCCAGTGCTCCGTTGCTCTTACAGTTAAGAAATTCCCCCTCATGTTCAGATTGTATTCTGCAGACCTAAAATGATCCTCAAATTATGCCTGATGGTGCATGAATGGACACTTGAAAGTTAAGTGCTGTTGAAACAAGGAAGTGAAATCTGCAACTGTTTTGAAATGCTCACTTTAACTGCAGACATCAGGCCTTAGGTTTGACCCTTGGTTGCTGTGTTTGTAGTAGCTAGTTGGAGTCCCATTCACTTCTTACATAAGTTCAAGGGATACTGTTAGCTCAGATGGAAGAGGAGTGGGGCTCTTTTCCTAGAACTACCTGGCATGTATTGCACATTCAAAGCTGACAGAGCTATGTTGTTAATTATAACTTTGTATAGTGTCCTTGTCTGCAGAGTGGGGAGATGGGTAGGATTGTTAGTAAAATTTGCCACAAAGAATGAAGGTTGCTACTGCTCCTCTGCTGATGAGGGGTAGTGGCTAGGCAACTTTATTCGTTTGTTCCAGGCACTTGCTTAGTGTAACTTAAATTTCATATGCTTCCTATGGTAAGACCTGGGTAGCGCAAGCTTGAACTGCAGTTTCCCAAGCCTGTTATAATATCCCTGCTTCCTTGACTGTGGCACTAACACTTGGGCACGTTGTTTTCTCATTGATGGATGCTCAAACCCCTTGAGGTCAGCTGGCAAAAGGATACTTTATAGGGATACTACTTGCTTGTAAGGGCTGGGGTGAGGAGAAAGAGCTGGAGGTCAAGCTTTTCTTTTTTTTTTTTTTTTTTTTTTTTTTTTTTTTTTTTTTTTCCTTTACTGTGAGGCTTTGAAGTACATGCTTGCTCTTGAGTGTAAAGAGAAAAGATTGTCCTGGATGGTATGTTTCATGTGTGTATATGAAGGGGATGAATATACAATGCACAGGATAGCTCCTGTACCACAAGAGAAAAGATGTTTTGCCAGTTCTCTTTGTCAATTTGTCTGCCTGCAGTTCTGCAGTGTTGTCCCTCTTACTACCCCCTCTGTGGGGCCCCTTCACTATAGAAATAGTGACATTCAGAGGAAAAGGGTGGAAGCAAACGTCAAAAAACCTAGGCAGGATGCTGGTTACTTGCTGTTTTTGTTTTGTAAACCATTTAGGCTGCTTTCTGGCAGATCCATGCACCTTTGTCAAAATGCTTGACCAGGAAGATGCTGGTAGAGAGCATGGAAAACACACCATGGAGAGAATGGCACTGGCTTAGCTGTGAGGAAGATTTTTTCTGCTGAGCTCCCCTATTGCTAAGGGATGCTTAACCTGGTGCTGTGATGAAGACACTTTCCTACCTGCTTGTATATGGCAAAGTTAATTCCAGAGCTTTTAGGCTGCACATCGCTGGAAAAGGGCATCTCTCTTGTGTTTGAGGTAGGTGATTATATGTGAGGTAGGTGATTATATGTGGGTATGTGTGCAGTGATACTGTTTGACCTCTTGTTCCAGTAGTTTGATATGTCTCCAAAAAGCTGCAAGTCTGACCTGGCTTGTGTACCTCTTCTCTGAGGCAATGGTTGTGGGGTGGGGAAGATCCAGGGAGATGGGGGTTCTTTTCTGTCCAGTAGAGACACTAGGTGAGTTTGCCTTCTTTTTAACATCTTTGTGGATGAAGAACTGGAGCTGAATTTACTGCTGCTGCTTACTACTCACTTAAGTGCTTTGATTAAAATTAAAAGGCCCTGAATACCTTTCTTTGCTTCCCCTTAAACATGCATGTTAACTGCCAGTTATATATGCCAGATACTGTTAACAGCAGCAGACAAAAATGCTCTGTTGCTGAGATATGATGGTGTCTTAAGCTTCCTTTTTTGGGTGAGAAGGAACAGCCAGTGTTGCAGTGTTCCCTTTCCGTGTTTTGGTTTAAGAGGAGGAAACTTGTTAACTGAAGCATGCAGTTAATATCCTTGAACACTCTCCATATAAGTGAACTCAGTGGTTCTATGAAGTCTTGTCTGAAGGCTTGCAAGAAGATTTTAGCTAGACTTCACTGTATTCAGAGTGACTTCCCTGGTTTCAGGGGCTCTAGTCCAAATTTGAATGGCTGCTCATTGTGGCAGCATCTTTTCATGTGTAGGTAGCAAGAGGCTTTCAAGACCTTTTGTTTTTTGCAGGAGGGGGATGCTCTTCTATTTTGCAGAGGGTAACTCTTTAAGTGAGAGTATATTATACCTCATCTCAGAGAAGGTGGCATGAAAGGTCTTTTATGTTACTTCAGTTATGTAATAACCTCTGCAGGGTAGATCATACCCACCAAAGGTGCAAGTAGGGCTTAGGAAATGCATGGTCAATATTTCATGTTTTTGATTAAAGCTTTGCAGTATAGCTGGCATGATTTTCTGCATGTCTTGATTGTTTGATAGCATACTTAGGCATCTTGTTAGGTTCCTGGTACTCTGTGTAAATGACTTAATGTGGATTTCAAATTTTTTCTGGTTTAATGAATTCCTTCAGTTGCCTTTCCTGTCTTGTGGTTGGGTGATAGCTGTAAGAAACCATTGCAGTAGGCTTGCATTGTAAGATTAGCTACAACATTTTAAGCTCTGCCTTTAGCAGAAGCTTGAACGCAGTGTAAGGTTTTGCAACTTGGATTGCCAACACTGGAAGGGAAAGGTGGGAGGAAGCTATTAGTGTTGTCTGAAGATCAGCATGAATGGGATAGCGTAGTGGTTATCACATCTGTTCTACATGCTGAAGGTCCTTGGTTCAAGCCCCAGGGGAACCAGCACGGGGAAATCTCTGGGAGGTTGGACTAATGCTCTCCAGAGGTGCCTTCCAACCTTACTGATTCTGTGATGCATCTTAAGACAACACTAAGCATGAACCTTTTCCTGGATCACAAGCTTTATGCTGTAGTACTGTTTTCTAAGTTTTAACAGATTCTGTACTAAAAACTGTTCCTGTAGGCTATATTTGTTTGAAACTAGCAGCGGAAATTCTTTCTCTTGAGCAAAAGATCTGAGTGGAGCAGAGCACGTCTTTCAGGCTCTGGCTTCTCAGTCTTTCAAATAGATAGAAAGTAAATGATGTCTTACCAGGAAAAACTTGTTTTGAGTTTACAGCAGTGAAAGCAATGTTCAAGTCTGTTAGCAAAGAGCGCTGCACATGCAGCAGTTCTAATGTAGAGTCCTGATGTTCCCTGTGTCACCATTCGATACCTGTGGACTTGCACTGAAGAGATGTTTGAGTCCAGCTGTATCCCTCAGCTATTTTCAGTGTGTTTGTAACTAAGAAATAGACTCTACTTAATTTAAGAGGCTCTGGTAGATTCTCTTTAATTTACCTGCGTGTTGTGGCTGCTGTGGCTGTAATGGGGATGTAGAAGACAGGGTAAGTATCTTGGGCAAGAGGAGCACAGAAGATGTAAGAGTGGCTTGCTTGTCTGTGGCTCGATATCCAGTGGGTCCATGTAGTTAGTGACTGCTTTCCTTGTATCTGGGCAATAAAACTCCAGTGACACCTTGGTCATGTCCTAATTCTTGAGGAGAGCTGACTCTTGACAGGCAAGATCACAGTAAGAGCTGGAGAAAAGCAGTGGTGAGGAAGCGGGTTTGGCATGATGTGGCCCTAAATTCTTTGCTGTTGAAAATGTTATAAAAACTTAGCATGATTCTTCTGTATTTTGAGGGGGATAATCTTGTGTTAACTACTTAATGCTTGGTGTGCTTAAATAGAAGCTTTCTACTATGAAGTGTAGCCATTTAAGAAAAGGGTGTTTTAGCATTGGTTGTTCTGTTGAGTACATTGACACCCCTCTGAGTGCTACTCTAGTGATCAACCCAAAATCTAAGCGGTGTTCTGCATCCAGAAGTTTGGTTCCTGTGAGTAAGACAGCCTTGAAATCTCAGATTATAGGTACACTTCTGTGATTTCTTTTTTTTTTTCCTGTTGCTTAGTTTCTCTGGCTAATGTTGCAGTGGTAGGATGGCTTGTGGAATAGTGGTCATTGGCTTCAAGTTCTGCCTGTCCTATATCCTTGACTTGCTTGTAGCTAGTTCTGTGGATGATGACATGATGACTCTGGTTGGGCTTATAGACCTGCTTGCTTCAGTGAATCCTCTCAACTTGCCTGAGGCTGTGCTTTTGAAGTGGAAGTTCAGTGAGCCTGATCAAGAGGGTAACCTCAGGTGGTTTCAGAGTGCATAGCTGAAGCCCATCTGCTTGTATTTGTAAGGGGGTTAATAGCTTGCATTACATGTTTGCTGTGAAGCCAAATGCCCTGCAGATAGGAAGGTTATCATGCTGCTGGCAACTGGAGAGGGAGAAATACTTGTGATGGACTGAAATCTGAATTTGCTGTAAGTGATCAGAGTGAGATCCTGAAGTGAAGGATGTTCTTGTATCAGTGAAACTTCATTTCTGAAACCAGCTTAACACTAGCTGAGTCTTATCCTCTGCTAAAACCGTTAAAATGATCTCCATACTCTGTCTGACCTCAGTTCTTATGGTAGTTTCTCATTCCTTCTTTCAACTTTCTGAAAGTCCAAATTGTTCAAATTCTTGTGTCAGCACAGATTTAGTTGCAAAAGGGAGTTTGCTCTAGACTGTTGCTTCTTTCTTGTATCACTGTGAAAGGTGGATGGCACTGGAGATTTAATCCTTTATTTATTTTTTTTACCTCCCACTGTTGGAGGATTATGAGCTGAGGGGACTTCATTACTGGTGGCTTTAGAACACGTTTTAGCAGGGAATTACTAGGAGAAGATACAGGACAAATGAAGTTTCTTGCCCTGTGAGCTACAATGTGAATAAGAGGACTTAAATGGCAGAACTAGTTACATTGATTAGAAGGAAATCCTCTGAGCCAGATGGTCATAGATCTTGATGAGCTTGTACTAAAAAGGTGCAGCAAATGTTGAGTGAGGAAAAGATGGTCTCTGGGTCCCTTTTACTTCAATTGAAGTAATTCAGCTCTACCTTTTTTTTTTTTTTTTTTTTTTTTTTTTTTTTTTTTTTTTTTTTTGTCGCATGTGTTCACTTCATCTCTTTCTGGTTGCCCTTTTTCTGTGGGGGGGGGGAAGCACCTTGAAGGGGCTACAAGGATATAAGGCCCCATTCTCAGCAGTAGTCTTCCAGTCAAGCAGCCTGTTACACAGATCAGTCTGGCAGTCATGTTCAACTGCAGCCGTCTTTGAATGCAGATGCCCTAATTCTAGTTTGCCTTTTTTTGTGGGAGTGAACATTAAACTAATGAGAATAGATGAATTTGGAAGAGAGAGACTTTCTTAAATTGTGAATAAGGGGGTGTTTTGTGTGCTTCAATGTGAGTGTTTGAGTAATGCCAAGGATTCCATGTACTGCTAAGTTCAAAGGGACTCCTATCTGTCTAAAACTGAATCTTGCCATATTGTGATCTGGTGCAGTCTTAAGCATGCAGCCAGCAATTTCTTATAGTACTTAGCTTTGAACCTCTTTTACTGTTGCATGACCTTTTCTCTGCCATGAACTACAGTCTCCCAGTAAAACAGAAATCTAGGAGTCTACAGCTGCAGAATCTGGCAGTTGTGAAAGAGCTAAGTTTTTAGAGCACCAGATGCAGGCCAGCTGGCATGCCCTGTAGCACATGGAGTGGTGTACACATTTATCTAGACAGGTGATTTGAGTTGCTCGTTGCTTCAGTTCATGGAGCTTAGTGACTCTGCTTATCTGGAAGCAGACATCTAATTACTGCTCAGTTCTGTAACTCTTGGATACTGCTCACTTCAGTGACAGGATATCCTTTGACAGCCACAGGAGTTGAGAAGCCTTCCTTAAATATACATACCTACCATTAGGGGTATTAAGCTCAAGCTGAATGAATTAAGCTATACAAAGACATTCCTGCTTATTGTTGATAATGCAGAGCAATGCATCATCATCATATCAGTAGCAGTACTTCTGGAGTGACGTTTGGAGAGATTCAAGCAGCATCTATCAATACAGTGGCAAGATGTTTTTAACATGTTGTACTTCTGCTTGACACCAAACTTAGTAATGCCAAATGAATCTCCAGCAGGTGGGCTGTAGGAACCAGTATGTTATGTCTGGCATGCATGTGTTCAGGTATTTGTTGAAACACTACTTAAGGATATGAGAAGGAGCATGGGTGCTCTTCTACAAGATCATGTGAAACCTGTATGTTAAATAGCCCAGGAGACATAGAGGAATGTGTGCTTATATGGTTGTAAAAGGTAAGCATAGGTGGCCTGGCAGATGCATAAACTACTTTCCAAGAACACTGACTGGCAGATTCATGTACAAGTTCAATGCTGGTTGTCACATATAACTAGAAAAGTTCAGACTCCTGTAATGATGGAAGAGCAGGCATATCTTAATTGTTTTTGATAGCAAGTAATTGAAATGAGTAGCTAGGACTTTCAGGTTAAATGCATGCAAGTAGAAATCTGCTTTGTGTCTTCCCACTGGATAAGATGTGGAGTGTGTGGAATAGTGCTTCTCTGCTGTGGAACAATGCACTGCTACTTCAGCATTGCAGAAGAGGCCAGGGTCTGTGTTGATTTAGTGTGTGGCCTCTTCACTCTAAATTTGTTCAGAAGGGCCAACCAGAATATACCATACTATCCAAATATAAGAATATAGAGACTATATTACAAACACTTTTAAATGTTTGCATGTTCTTAAAATGCAGCTACAAAAGGTAGAACTAGAAGACAGTTATGTGTTTTAGTTGTCATGGGGGATTTGTGATATTGAGGAAATGCTTTCTGTGCCAGTTGAGTCCTGCTGTGCTCAGAGGCTCTCAGCCATTTTGATCCGAGAGTTGCTCCTCATATGTGCCTGTGTGTTTAACTGTGGGGTTTGTATACCTTTTACTGCAATGCTATTTCTCAAACTGTTGTAGCATTTTCTGTGGAACTAGAAGAGGCCGATGCTTCCTAATCAAAATACTGGCAGTTACTTTTTTAAACTTGTCTGCCTCAAAAATATTTGCTCTTTTCGGGACACATAACCCAGTTGTGATTTCAAAGCTATCTCAGTTGATGCTGAAGTATATTCAGGTCTCTGCTATTGAAGTAAAGATGATGGCAATATTGTATTGCTAGGTACTGGAAAAGGCTTATATCGGAGAAACCACTTGTTCGGCATTTTCTTCTGTGTGATGCCACTGAGGAGCTTAAGTAATGCTGACTGTGAACTGGCTGTGGTTGACTGTCTCAGCTTTCCCTCACCTTTTAATACATATCCTTTCCATAAACAGCTACGTCCAGCTCTGAAAGCAAGTGTGAATCTAATGGCTGAGAACATGGCTAATTCAGTCTTGACAATACCTAACTAAATCTTTCTGCTGACACAACAAGTGCATGTAGCTGAAAGTCGTATGTTACTGCCTACCTGGCATGGACATTGAATTTCATTGTATTTTCATCTTTCAAATGAGTTTGCTATTAGAGCTATGAAGAATTTTATGTATATAGATATTCTTGTGTGAAACTGGTTAATACGAGTTTCAGAAGCTTATGGGAGGGAAAACAGAGTCATTACAGAATGTATTGGGAGCTTGGTGTTGCTGATTGTTTTCCAGGACTTTTAAGCCAGATGTGTGGTTCAGTGGCTATGTGAATGATGTATCACTATTTCTGAGCTATGACCGTGTAGCTATTGATTGCTTTTAAGAGGCATGCTGCATTTATTATCAGTATCTCGCTGTAAGCGAAGGTAACAGTTGGCAATAGGTGCATCTTAAAATCATCCAGATTGTGTTGCAGACAGCAGTCTGTGCATACTGATTCATTGGACTCGATACTTTCAAGAAGTGCCCTGTCAGGGCAAGAAAATAAGACTTACACAAACGATGCTTCCGGCTGAAGGAAAAAATCTGCTGTAAACCTGGGCATTTGAAATCTTGCTCCTATTTGAGTTAATAACAAGGCTCAGTGAAGGACTTGAACACTCACTTCAGGAAGGATTGAAGTTAACTAATAGGCAGTCTGCATAACTAGTCCTCTACTTGACTATTGATAAAGGTGATTTTAGCATTGGCCTTCGTGCTGTTGAGATCACAGTGAATGAGGTAGCAGTTGTGGCTGTTATTAGTGTGGGAAAGATGTTGTAGAGAAGTAATTTGTTTGAATACATGCATCTCAATTTTATCCTCTTACGGTTTTACTAGCAACCATTTTCATTGCATGTTTTCTGAAATCCTGCTTGGGTTAGAAAATTAGGCTTTGTACTCAGTAGTTAGTTTGTAACCTCATGCAAATAAGTGACAAAACTAAAACTGTTAACATTTCTCAATATGAGTTTTAGCTTTCTCCTTAGCTTCCATATATAGACCATGTAGGGAAAGAAGCACAGTCCTTTCAGTTTAGGATTTCAATCCACTGCAAAGACCTGTAGCTAACTGGAGTTGGTAAGTGGGGGGAACAGGATGATGCCCTTTATATGCCAAAGCCAGCCTTACGAAATTCTTTCTTTTCTCTTTCCCCATAGCGTACGTGCTTTAGTCAATAGCTAATAAAAGAAGCTAGAACTAGATGTAAGGTGGGTGTGGAGAGAGGTGAGCTGTAGTGAACTGTGGTCATGTGTTCAACTTGTTGCTTTTTTCCAAAGTTGTGAGGTTGTAACTGAACTCAAAAAGCAAAGCAGACAGCCAAATCTCCCAGACTTTTAACTACTACCAAACTCATATGGATGAGTTATGATATCTCCTAGAGCTGTACGTAGGAGAGGCTGTTGGTTGGGTATTCTGCCACAGCCATTCAACCATTTTAGCTGCAGTGGCTTGTAAAACCTCCACCCCAAGGTTTAATCAACTTCTTGCACTTAGCATTTCACCTGGGGGCTTGTGTTGTAATCTTTGACCAAGACATACTATGCAGAAAGAATTAAGTGTTCAGTAAGTGGTTCTGCTTTGTATTTGCTAAAGACATGTCAAGATGATCAGACCTTTCCGAGTCTGACAGGGATGAGAAATGGTGTTCAACAGTAGATACTAAATCTTGTTGGTATCTTGGTGGGACTGATTGTATAGTTAAATGTTCTCGGAGTTGACCAAAGTGATCTCTGGGCTGCTAAGGGTGTTTTTCAGCATGTCTTGGAACGCTTTAAAGTGCTGGCAGCTGGAGGAAGCTAGTGTTACACCAGTCTTGTAATTATATGCAAATGTGATAAGGGAAGCTCACTCACAAGAGAATGCTGCTGTTTCTCATGCATATAAATATTTTCTTTGCATGAATGAAAGGTCCTCTTCAAACCTTCATGTAAATGGAGTAGTTGAATAACTGTCAAAAGCCAAACATGCTAAGAAGTTTGATTTACTATTTTGATTTAGTAAGCACAACTATAACAAGCTTACCTTACTGCTTCCTCAGTTCAGTTGTAATCTGAATGCTAGGCATAGACTACTGCATGTATATCTTTGTTCAAAAATGTTAGGAGTCCTGCAAGGAAAACAATAGATGTGACTTTGAGGGGTAGAAATCTTTTTTTTTTTTTTTTTTTCCCCAATACTGCCATGTTGATGTCACACCTAACAATAAGTGTCAGGTACTAATACATACGTGTTGTGTCTGAGCTGGCCTCCCTAATACAACTGTTAATTCACGTAAGAAAGCCTTTCGAGTACTAGGGAAGGGAAATTTTGAGATTATCTGGAAGATATGGCTCAAGAGTCAAGCTAAATGGCTTGGAGCTTGAGTTACCCAATATCAATCATCTGAAAGTTCTTCTCCCAAAGTACTGGGAATGAGGTTCTCTATTTTTCCAGCAATAGTCTGTCTTCACTCTAACAAAGTATTAATACTTACAAGTTTCAAACCTTACATAGCTGTGTCTTCATAAAGAATAGAAGTTGAGTTTAATTAGATAATTGACACTAGTATGCTTTTTTTGGTCTATGAATTGATATGCTGTGTACCATTTAAAACAATTCATAAGTTCAAGCACTTTTTTTTCCTAATAAGTCATGTTGGATGCTTCTGGTAAGATGCTTCACTCACAAAATTTCAGTTAGCGTTGAAAAACTGTACATGCATTTTCTTGGCCTAAAGTTTGAAGAAGGGAAAACAAAGTTAGCTAGTCTTGTAGTAATAGCTCATTATGGTTATATTCACTAACTGGTCTCTTAGGCATGTTGACAGAGTTGTAGACTGGTCAGATTGATTTATCCAGGAGTAAGTTAATGGGTGACTTTAACTGCTGTTTGGATACAACCTCATGGAAAGGGAGTTTGCTGCCATACCATACAGTGTTTTTTATGGTCAGGGCAGAGGTATAAGATCAGAGAACTAAGGTAAGGAACTTTGCTATTTTGAACTGATGATGGTAGTCAAAGTGGATTTCTTTTTTTCTTTTCCTATCTGAATTTTGGAAAATGTTTTTGGCAACACAGCCCATATCATCAGTTTGATTCCCACAGGTTATATGATACCTGTTCGAATTTTGCTTGCTAAATTCACTGTGCAGAGGATGTAGTCTGCAGAAGCTTGTAGTAAATTCGAAGTTGGTATAACGTCTGATATGATCTAAGAGATGTTTGCCCTGTAGACTTAGAGACCAAATTTGCTTTTATAATCTGCTCTGTGCAGAACAAATAGGGAGCAAAGCTGGCGGATAGTTTCTTCCAATTTGCCAAAAAGTTTGAGCTTCTGATTTTTCTTCTATTAAGTGCTGGATTACTTGTTTCTAAGTTGGGTTTGCTTAATGGCTTTCCTGAGGAAAAGATGAGCAGTAATGGTGACAGACATTGCGTTAGTAGACAGTTATGTCAATAAATGATTGTGTTCATGAATATTGCTTGTGACAAAAGCCATGTTATATAGCAGTTGATACGCTAGCTCTTAAAGAGAGAGCATAGAAAAAGTGAAAGCCAGATGGGAGTGATCATGGAGCAATAGCAGGGAGATTTCTGCCTGAGTAACTGTCTTAATTATTGTCATGTGGTTTTTGTGGAGTCATGTTTCAGAGTGGAAAGTACTTGTCGTGGGGATTGTGATACTTGCAGAAGGCTCGTAGTCAGCATTTGTTCAAATTGGGAATAAGTTGCTCTATCGTATGCCTGTATAAACATCTGCTTGTAATAGAGCAAGGGGCTTATGAAATGCCGTGGCTTCTATAACTTACTATACTAAATTAACAGGGAGAGAGAGAGGCAGTTGTGTTCATGGTTTGCATCTTCAGGCCTGTCAGCTGTGCAGCTGTTAGGAAAGCCTGACTTTCCTGATGAGGTGGTGTGTTTTTATATTCAATACACTTAACTGAATCTTTCTACTCATCAGTAATGAACCACTTAGCATTAATATGTAAAGTTGCTGTTAGGTATCCAGTCAAAACCAACACTCTCTGGCTAATGTTTTATATAAATTTTAAGCGGGCAAATCTGCTATGTAGAACTCAAAAGCATCACCTGTTTGAAATGGACAAAAATGGCGACAGCTTCATCTTCACCTTCTCCTAACATAGGGTTCAAGGTAGGCTGTTTGCCAAACTTGCTCTGTAGTCATTAGGGATAGAAATATGATTGTTAATATTTTTCTTTAAAAGTATGTTTTAGCAGGGAACCTAACTGACGCTTATAGAACAAACAACAAGCATTGCAAGATTTGACAAAGCTAGAACTGTTCAGGGCACCAGCAGTGGCTTTCACAAATAACTATCAGTTGTTCATTTTCAGACCCTGGCTTCTGTCTTTAACGGTGGAACTGGGCTCCAGATTTCCTGCCTTTCAGGAACTGATGTGGAGTTGGATTATACCTCATTTACCTTATAAGTTTCAAAAAGTTAATTGCCTGACATTTATTTCTTTAAATATGTTGTTGTTTGATTAGCTGCTGGTATTTTTATTAAAATTGAACAAGTGTTTCACATAGTTTAAAAATACTTGTTATTTTCTGGGTCTTGCTTGGTTTTCCTGTCTGGTAGTTGCTAACTATCATACAGCAGAAGCTGGATTCTTCCCTGGCTTATATTATGAAGTACTATCACTAACGCAATTCCAGGAATTTTAGGACTTACTTTCCAAGTACTGACTTACGTTCCAGGTAGTAATAACGTATTACCTGCTGTGAAAATTGCGTCTGCAGGAGATGCTAGTGGATATGTTTGCTATCTAGATATTTTTTCTGTGCAGACATCATACTTGTTTTGTGATAGTTAAGATTACTGCATGGCCAGAGAGCTCCAAATACTGGGACTTGATGTAGAAAATGACAAAAGCTTGGACATTTCAGGTAATGTCGTCAGAGCTGGTCATGCTGAAGGAAAGCGGGTTTAGTATAACAAACCACATGTATCAGTTTGTTCATTAAATAAAATGTATGTAAAAATGTTGATCATAACTCACTAACACTGCATTTGCGTTTTGCTTAAGTCACAAGCCAGAGTTGTTCTGTTCAGCTTTCCTGTCTAGATCCAAAAGGATTTCAAGGGAATGCAGAGTATGGAGGTGTGGTGTATTGTGTGAGGATGAAGGCCATTAGACTTTGCAGTTCTTGCTTAAAGAGCTGCAAACCTGTTGGTCTCCATGGGAGGCTGCTTAAATGATATGAATTGCTTTCAAGGAAACTTTTCAGAGGATGCACTGTGCTCTGGGTGACTCTCCAGTTCTGAAGAGCAAAATGGTTATGCAAAGAATGATCTAGGAAGTTCCACCGACCGTAAGACTAGTGCTCCTCCAACAGAGGCTGCCTCTCCTCATTATAGGGAACAGACTTCATCATGTAAAGCGGCAAACTTTGACTGCCTTGATGTTTTGGTGTATACATATGCTACAGATCTGTATATATTTTTCCTTTTCTGGAATGGTATATGTGCTGATCTGGAAATGTCCTTCAGGTTGCCTGTTTCCCTACCTGGGTTCTGAATGTTTAATGCAAATTTCAGCCCATGTTGTTTAGAGGGAGACTTGATGCTTCTGCTTTTATCTGTGTGTGCCACAGTGGCATGAGGAAGATATTGAATAGTTAGCAAGAAGCAACGCAGATCTGACAACTGTGCAGTTTGAATTAGGTTTTTGATGGGAATTCTGGTAAATGAAGAATTGCAGCTCATTCTTAAGAGTTGTATGCAAGAATAACATGTTGAGTCATGGGGAACTTCTTAATGTTGTCATGCAAAGAAAGAAAAGGAAGTGTTGACGCTTTCTTTTTTTTAAGTGTGAGTATTGTGGCCCCCCGATTTGAGTAGTTGTGGAAGCTGGTACTTTCGTGACTATAACAGGATGTATGCTCAATATCTTTGCATGATTTAGTCCTTGGCCTGTGTGAGTGTGTGTTTTTTCTCTAACCCCCAAACTTTTTTAAACTTGGAAAGTGAGTCATAAAATTCCTGGAATTGTGTTGACTCACTGAAGCTGCTGTTGAGGTTTGTATGCTTTTTCTTTCCCTTTGTGGTGCTTCTGTGCCTCTGTCCTGGCAATTGGAGAACAGGACAGCACTGAAGACTTCAGTGTTCCTTGGAAGGACTAGTAATATAAGTGCTTTAGTCACAACTGCTGTGTATGTGTTTTTTAATTTTATGCTGACAGAAATGAGCATAGCTCTGCCAAAGATGTGGACAGCTGCTGGAATGAACAAGTGTTCTGCACGTGAACTGCATCCCTTTATAAAAGGTATCCAATTTGTGGTGTTCGTGAGTGTGCAGTTAAGCAAACAGCCTGCTATTACTACTGAATAGACCAAATTTCTTCAACAACTGCATCTGATTTTGAATTGTCTTCTGTTTTTCTCTTCTCCTTAATACTGACTTTTTTCATATATGATATTCTGAGCATATAGTAAATGCTATATGAATCTGTGTTTATCAAGTTGGTGGGAAAAATCATCTGAGCAAGAACAAAACACAATGGAACAATACTCTTCTCCTACGGAGGCTCCAGTGTTTGAACTGCTTGATTAAGTACCTGCTTTTGGCCTGAGGCACTTATTGCGTGCTTTATTATATTGTCTTGAGTTTGTTTACAGGTTTGTATATACAAAATGAACAAGCACTACGGATGCATTACTCTAGTTTTCAGTGGGTGTGAAGTGGCAGCTTGAACTCTTAAGGGGAAGCAAATTAAGTTTTAAAATGTTTCTGTGCACAGTATGTTGGGGGGCATGGGAATTAAGTTTAAACTTTTGCAGGGGAGAACATGGCTGTAGTGCCATGTCTGAGGAGTATTTGTAGTCCTCACATGCTATTTAACTGAAAAGCCAGTTGAAATGAAATATTTCCAAATGCATTGGCTAAACTAAGAAGCAGATACATACTTTGAAGAGGAAGTGTTTCTAGTGTGCTGCATTACTGCCTGACTGGAGGAGTAATGGATGGAGCCGATTGGATTAAGTCACGATAAAAATTTGGATGCATTATTTCAATTAGTGACCTTGAATGCCCTTCATGTAACTTAAATGTTATTATTTAGGTTACAGGTTTCCTCTAAATCTGTGAGATTGTAACCATGTGCATTGATTCTAACTTAAGTTTTCATTCTTCTGGCTATGGAAGTCAAGTTTGTTGAATGTCTTAGTAATCTTACTAGTTTTTTCTTACACATCCTCCCTTGTTATTGCTTGTCTAACCTTTCAGACAGTCACTGGCTTTAACTCCAGTTAAAATGAGAACATTACCCCATTTATTACACCTTTGATGTGTTTACAGAATAGTCTTGAGAATCTGCTGTAACTAGGTACTGCATTTACTCAGAGGAGATCTTTTTTTTTGTCTATACAGAGAGCCAGTAATGCTGTTGTGATTCCCAGTTGCTGAAGATCTGATGTTCATAGAATCAGGATGAAAAACAAATTGGTAAAGCTATTCTGTGTCATATCAAAAGCTACAATCTTGTCTTTCAGACTTGAATCACTCAAGCAAAATGTTTCAGTGTTAAAGGACTGTGTCAAATTTGGGGTACAAAGTATTGAGCAGGTGTACAGAATATCCAAACTCACAATGCACAAAATGAGTTAAAAGCTTGATGCTCTTCCTACTCTTCACTTCTGTATTCTAGAAACTTTTCACTGCTGTGCTCCGATTAAGAGCTGCCTCATCTATTACGAGCGGTGCCAGGGTATGGACTTCACTGAGGAACTGGTTAGAGTACCACCGATACCCATTAGTGTTGTGCTTTGAGATGTTACCCTAAAGGAGCTGAAATATCAATGTGATGAATGTTCTGGCAATTGTAGGGTGATCCATAATTGTTATTTTTCATTTGTTAAAACTTCTGTGCTATCATGAAAACCTCAAGAACTAAGTCTCATCCTTGGGAACCAGGTAATCGCAGTTCAGGTTTTGCGTCAAAAGATTCCTTTAGCGTGTTGATTGCTTAAGGTTGAGGTCTATCTTATTCATGCAGGACTTCTGCAACGTCTGTTTTTATCTACTCTGGCTCTGTCTTAAATGTTTCCTTGCTGGAAAGCTTGTCTCCTGTAGGTAGTCATTTGTTGCTGAAGAGCAAGGGTGGGTGGGAATGATGTTTCTTGAGTGCACACACTAATATAAAGTGGTTCAATGATTTTGAAGCTGAGAAGCCAAAAGAATCTGCAGGGAAAGTATATCAATAACACACCCATCTCTCCTTCAGCAACATTGTCTTAATACGTGTGTGGCCTTACCTAGGAGGAATCTGTGGCTGTTTTAATCGAGACAAAATAGAGAAGTGTCTGTTTCAGCTAAAGTCAATTAGGTAGAGTCTACTGAAAGGACGATTAGTTTGAAGTAGCTGTAATTGGGAAGGTGAAGTATAAATGGTACTCCCAGGAGACCTTCAGGAGTTGAGAAATACACCACAGTAAAGCTAAAAATGATGCTTTTATCTATGGCTCCAGTAAAAGAAACTTGCAAGCAGATGATGGTTTAACGTGGAATACTTGCCTAACTAGTTGGCATGTATCAGTAGAATTGGTTATGTGTATTAAGTTACTTGTACACAAGTATGTTCTCCTGTAAATCTGAGTGTGGAAGTATGTGCATATAAACGAGTGTATAAATAATGTAGTTAGAAGATGGGATTTAGTGCCACTTCAAAAATGATGTGCATACTTCCTGTTCTGAGTAGTTTTCAGTTGCTTTCAACTTGGCTGTACTGAGCTCATTTAGGCTGAAATGTCATTCGTTACATATGAAACAAAGACTGACCAGTTTGAGTGCTGCCCCCAGCTGCATATTGAACAAGAAACTAAATAGCCAGCTCTTTGTTGATGTTCTTTGTATACTTGAGTGATAACATATGTAGTGTTACTGAAACGTATGGAACTTAGGATGCTCCAGCTGAAGTGTTTTTGACAGCCTACTGTTACAAAGAGATTTACTTTCAAAAGTGAACTTCAGTTCAAAAATCTCTACTTCAGTAATGGGTAGAGATCACAGAAGAGGCCTCACAGTACTGTCACTTTGTCAGGCACATGCCTAGTCTAGTGGCTCTGAGTTTTAAGACTACTCACAGACATCTGAGTTTTTCCTAAATGTGAAGTGGTCAGGTAGTCTGTAGTGAGTGGAAACAAGACAAATGTGCATACATCCAGTGCTGAGTTTGAACTCTGAATTAGGTTCTTCAGTCCTCAAGTATCAGCTGTATCTGCAGTCATTCAGTGGTTGTTCAGTTGTGCGTTTTGGGTTGTTTCCTGCAGAGTCACACAGTAAGTGCATCTGACTTGTCTGGCACTTCACATAAATATCCAGGAATTGGTCTGAGAACTGGTGAATGTATCTTACTGTTCAGATTGACTAGATTGGTCAGGAAGTAGCGAAAGTTTAACTTCTATGTTCCAAGGTATCTTTGACATTAAAGACCCCACTTACTCTGTTCATGGCTGCTTTATCTGTGAAATAAAAACATCCTTTCATTTCTCTCAGAGCTCAAGGAAATCATTGCTCTCCCAATGAATGCAGTGATGATTTCATTTTTAATGTAATGACTGATAAATTAGGCTTGTTTTTGTTCAAGGCTTTTGGGCTACTGTAGTAAAAGTAATTGGATTGCTTAAATCTTTACATCATTTCAAATCTTATGTCCCAGTAGCAGTAATAGCTGTAATGTACACACTACATTTTAGTGTTATTCCTTTAAGGACATTAGCAAGAAGCACCTGCAGGTTTTGTTTCACTCTAACAAGGCGCTGTGCTATATAGCTGGGACAGTGTTTGCTTGGTCAATTTACTGTTGGCATCAGGCTGTGAATTGGTCTATTTGATATAGATAGAGGTAGGTATAGTAAGAAGTCACTTGCCAGATGTTTTGACAGTGGAACTTCAATGTCTGTGGGAAATTTCTAGTAATGCTTACTGAGATTTCTTGTTTGTCTTCTCTAAAATTGGTTTCTATTCTTGTGTCAATCCTGATGCAGTCAACAGAACTCTGAAACGAAATTGGAGAGAACTATACACATCTCACCTCAAGGTTAGGCTTACTGACTTCCAGTAAAAGGCTTGATGAAAGCTGTTAATCAGGGCTTTGCAGTCTATAGGGAAAGCTTAGGAGGCAGATGTTAAATACTCCCCGTGTATTCAATGGGCTGTATTGTATTTAGTGAGATGCTACTTTGCAGTGAGTGCCTGCAGTTTTAGGTGAAGTGACTGGGGTTAGCTGCTGGGAGCTTGCTGACTCTGCTTCCCAAGGGGATGTTATTGCAAACTGTCTAGCACAGGCTTCCTTTCTCTGGGAGGTGAGGGCATTTGAAGCTATAACATGTATCACTAAATAAAAGTATTCACTATCTATGTCTCATTGATCTCTATAGCTTTTGGATGTGTATTTTGAAATGTCAGCAGTAAGCTTTCTAGGATATATCAGTTCTTTTGGCCTGGCAATAATTTGTCTTCTGGGGACTGATTGATTTAACTAAATGTAGTTGTTACCTTACCAGCGTCTTCTCAAATGCTGTTAACTCTAGCCCCTCTAAGGCAGTCTGTCATGGCATGTGAGGTCATGAGCTATAACTGGAGGTAGGTCCCAAGACTGTTATCCTTCATTTCCTTTTCCTCCTTTTTTTTTTTTTTTTTTTTGGTCTAGTTTGTAAACCCTTACTTTCCCTAACTTCATTTTCTATCCTTAAAAGTACTCAAGCTCTTTCATCTGCTGAAGGACCATGTGTATGCAGAGGTGAAACCATGTTTTCTAAAGACTAGTTTGTAAATTAACTGTTGTCAAATACTGCTATTTCACTGAATCCATTTTTAGAAAGCCATGTTAATAGGCACATGTTTTCTGGGTAAGCTAGCCCTGGGTGTCTTTTCCTGTTTGTTGTAAATTAGGAGTTGGGTTTTTGTGAGGTGAGCTAGAATGGTGTCTAGGGATTCCAGCTGAGCTGTGGGCCTAGTTACTCCAGTCTGGCTGTCCTGCACTGGAAGGAATGGCAACAGAGGTGCTGTCTGGCATTGAGTATATATTAATGTCCCTGTGGGGCCTGCTAGTGTACAAGACTGAAGGATCTTTGCCAATGTAAGCCCTGTTTTTAGGAAGTGGTATTTGCTAGCTTGATTTGGTTTGGCCTCATGCTTGCTCTGTGCCAGGACCGTGCTTGTAATTGAGTTTGTGTATGCTTTATCCAGCTGTGAATACTGGAGCAGAGAGATGAGTATCCTGGAATGGACCTTGCAGAGGTATGGTTACTAGGGGTATATTGTTATGCATAACTAATGTGTATTATTACTGTGATTGGTCTGGTAGATAAAGCGGTCAGATTGTTTTTGGTGCCAAGAACTTCAGTAGATGGTTTTTTGTTGTCACTGTGGCATATTTTAAAGGACTGATTGGTTACCTTCTGGTACAGCAGTCATTTTTGATAGTCTTTTGCTGCTACTATGCTCTAGTTATTTTAGCAGGCTGTGTTTTCTGCATGGATTTTCCTGCTGAATAGGTGAGATCATTCTGAGAAATTCCTACACAGCTTGTGGAACAGACATCTGTGGTGCCTGGTGCTTTCCTCCTCCCCTGAAGTTGTTGTGGGGAATGGCTGTGTTTTTGCAGAGGGAGGATCACAAGGCCTGACTCTAGGTTTTATATAAGTTGTGTTTCAAAGTGGTCACTCAGCTGTGCTGCTCAGATTAATACCCCAGTGCCCTAAGATGGCAGGAAAATAAACAAAAACAAGACCTGAGATGAAAACATCTAACTGAAAAGTATGACTGAAATCAACTAAAAATTGTTCTGAGTACTGGCAGCACTCTTGTGAATTCTGAGGATCCTGTTCTGGTTGAAAGTGTATCAGTTGGCATTTTCTGCTACAGCCAAAAAGCTTGGTGTGATCTTTCTCTGAGGAGAAGCATAGTCAGAAGGAGGAGGTAGCTTGTTGAATTCAGACCAATCCTTCATAAATATGTATATTCACTAATACATGAATTGTGGTAATTAGGGGAAGCTGAACATGCTTAACTCCACGAAGCAGCCTCATGGCTTGCCTTGTTTTTTAGTTTTGGAGCACTGATATTCCTGTCCCCAGTGGCCCTAACAGATGCATTACTGAATGGACTACAGAATTTCTGAGTGTTGATACCAGGCAGCCATTATGTATCTTATTATATACAGTACATCAACTTCTAATGGAGTAGTATTTCATAGTTGTAATGAGCTTGTATTGTTTCTCACAGTAATGAAGGCCTTTGCAAGGATTAGCTCTGCAGTCGTAATACTGCAAAGTCCTTTTGAATTTGAGACATTGAAAACCCTTGTCCTTAGATTACTCCTGGTTGTATGTGCAATGCAAGCTATGAAATGTAGTTTTAAAGACTTCTAGCTCCATGTTGTGAATGATACTAACATAAATCAGCTTGTTCAGGGGCTTTGCCTAAGGTCACAGGTCTGTGTTAGAGCTCGAAATAGAGATCAGCAGTCTGATTTTGCTGTCTGCACTTGTGCTTGGACATGATGAGACTGAGTTGTTCCACATATGGTCTGTCTTAGGCAACATCAGTGTCTCTCACCTGTCTGCAGAGACTTGAAAGAAAATACATTAAACTTCTAACACCAGCTTGGATACTTGCTTTGTAGTGTTCCCTCTTGGTACATCCAAAGCTCCTGTAGGAAGTAAGAGGTTAATTAGCTGGAATACAGGAAAAAAAAGCTCTTAAAATGTCAACTGAACAAGAACCAAGATATATATATATTTATATATAGTGTGTGTCTGTCTGTATATGTATATATGTGTATGTATGTTCCAGTTGTTTGACCTTGGCCTATCTCAACTCCCTCATCAAATGGTTACAACCATAAGTACAGTCCCTGAAGGGTAGGTTTATATCTTCTCCATGTCTAGAGAGGATGAAAATGTATAGAATATCTTATTGGTAACATAGACAAGAGGAAGGAGGGAAAAACAAAGTGAATTAAATGCAGACGATGGTGTTTGCGAAGATGGGGGGGAAATATGGAGATAGAGATCTTCCTCAAAGTAATTATCCCTGCAGTCTTATGGTCTGGATAAAGTAAAACTTATTGCAGTATTACTGGTCAGGCTGCTAGGTTAGATTATGGTTAGACTAGGTCACTAAGCTTTGGTTAGGCTGAATGTATGATTGAAGGGTCTCCTTGTTTGATTTTGCTATGGATTAATCTCTCTTTGAAAAGATGGCAGGTGTCTCATGCATTGTCCGTGCAATGTTGACACACATGAGAACATAGGGAATGAGAGGACAAGAAGGAATAGGCTGGGCTTGGTCATCATCTGTCTAATATCAGATCCCCCTGCCATCAGAACTCATGTTTTACACTGCTTTTTTTAATACTTCAGTGCATATAGATATTTCCATGTAGGAATACAACAAATTCAAGTAGTTGACCTAGCTTTATATTGTCTAGTATCTTTGTTCTATGGAGAAGAACAAGTAAATGGCACTTGGCTGTTAAAACAGCCATCTCTGGTATTTAAATATGAAACCTGGTGCTGTTTTGGCTGTTTAAACCTGTTCTGTTTGAAGAAATGTCTCTTAGCTGCTCTAGGTCAGAGCTGCCTGTAGCAGTTACTGATATTGTCTGCCCTCTTTGAAAAGTCTCCCAATGCATTTTCACTGAGGTGTCGAGGGCAGAAGCAGGGAACGTACAAGCTGCTCATAGATGAGGGAGAACAGAACTTGTCAAGGCCTCTTTGGCAGACTTCCACATCAATAATAAAACTGTTCTGTTCTTTCAAGAGATGTTCATGAGTGTAACAGAACATAGCATTACTGCTTAAACGGCTTATGTGAAGCGCTCTTCTGGGCTCAGCAGTGTAAGATAACTGACAACCTACTCAATCTAGACCAGTGGAAGAGCGGCATCTGCTACACTTGCTTGTGGATGATACTTTTTATGCCTGCGGTAGCCTGAGGTGTAACTTACCTGTTTGCATCTCTTCTGTTCAGTACTGTCTAAATGCCTGCACTGCAATAGTTGAGAGCGTTACTAATTTTTACCATAAGCCCTGGAAGTGAGCAATAATCTAAAGCGTAATCAAAGAGCATAGCTTTGCAAGAGGACAAAGTTTAAAAGCAAAAGGCATTTTCTTCTGTTTGTTTTTGTCATGGTAGTAATCAGTTGTCAGACAGAAAACTTGACTAGCAGTTTAAAAAAAAAAAAAAACTCCTCACATTTGAAAAACAGAAGCTTTTTGAATGGGCAGAACTCACTCTTCTTCAGATTGCTTCCACAATTGTGCCTCCCTCAGTCCAGTTGCTCTATACAGAGGAAATACTTTAGCCCTGCTTTTTTCCCCCCCATATACTTTGTTTCAGGCTGATCTTGGGTCTTCTCTTCCTCTTAAGTGTCTGCAGTGTGAGCCATATATTACTTGCAGGTATGGAAGAAAAAAGCCAAAGATATGTGTTTGAGTGGCAAGCATTAGAATTAAAAACTAAACTCCCAGCACAGGGCTGATTCTTGTGGTGAGTGATGAAACTGATGAAATGTATGGATCTGCTCAGTGTAGCTTGGCTAGAGAAATGTATTTGTAGGTTCTCATGTAATCTTGCTGATAAGACAGTGAAGCATAGCTGCTTGTACTTAAAGCTTAACATTGAAGTGTGATTTTTTTTTTTTTTTTTTTTTTTTTGGCTGCAGAGAGAAGCTGATATGGGTGACCTCCAAGTTAAGATTAAAAGGATATAAGGAAAAAAATAAAGCTTTTGTCTATCGGTGAACAGGTGCATCAAAAGCAAGCCTGTACTTGCTTATCTGTTTCTTGGACATGTCATTGAGACCTTTAAGACTTAAATCTGGTAGTAGAGTGAAGTCAGTTGCCCAGAAAAAGAAGCTGCTCTTTCCTTGCATGGTGTACCTGGTGTGCACTGTGTGATTGCTTATTTCAACTGGCATCTGTTCAAACAGAGCTGTGATGTAAAGTCTGAGTAACTGCTGAACTGCAGGCTTTATAAATGTCCGTGTGTTCAGTGTCACAGATTTTTAGGAGACTGCAACCACAACTATTTGACCAAGTCTGTTATACTTTCAGTGCATTATACTAAGTGGAATATTTTTATAGTTAATGAGAAGGAAAACAATTGCTGACGAGTGTGGTAAAGTTACCTTTATGGTTGCTATTGTGAGTCTGATAAATTTTGTCTTTAGATATTACCAAGAGTCATTTAGAGGGTGGTGGTCCAGAAAAGGTCTGAATCCCATTGTATGGGGCTTCATATCTACATATCATAAATGTACATTTGTCCTTCTCCCAAAGATGTTGTAACCTAGAAGATAAATCTGAGCAGCTGGATCCTAAAAACAAGCAGAAGCAATGAACTAAATGAATGGCATTATACTTGCGCCCAGACTGTTTGGGTGCACAACCTTAGGGAAACTGGGCGTTGATACCTGTTAAGTCATAGGGGAAGCTATTACTGATGGTGTATAGCAGGTGCATGCATGCAGATATGGGCATGCTTATGGTAACTGCGGTTAGAACTTTGATTACAGAATAGGCATAACTGTAGCAGTGATTTGAGTGTCTTACAGAACTCTGTTCTGATTTGAACAAGGTAATGTGGCCCTATTTATCTAACCTTTGAAAGTGTGCAGGGAAGCTGTTGTGCTGTGCTTTTTAACAACTTAAAGGATTGTTCACCTGCTTTGCGGAGGTGCTATAGTTAAGGTGATGAGTTTGAAGGAACTGTTTTCAAAGGGGCGGGTAATGATTTTTGGTTGTTTTTGCATGTTTTATTTGGCATGTTCATAACTATTTCTCTTGGGCTTAGCTTGTAAGCAATGTGTTAAATGTTTTGAGTAGGTCATGTGCAGGCCCTGACCGTCTGTCTGGGAATTCTGGTGGACAGAAAAGCATTTTAAAGGATGCTGTTTGACTTCTGAAGTCAAAACAGGAGGACCCTGGTGAGCTGGAACATGAAAGTGTTTTGAAGCAGATGGAGATGAATAATTGGATGATCTATCCATCAGTGTCCTTGGGAGGAATTTGGCACAGCTAAGACAAGCTAGGCTTTCTTTTGGTCCAGTAGGCAATTAAATACTGATTTCCTGTCAGATTGTCACAACAGCTGTGATAATGGCAAATGAACTACCAACATCAGAGCTGAGCTTTCAAGAACCCCTCAGATAGTTACTTGAGGCAATCATTACTGTTGTGCTTTGTTTTAAAAGATATGTAGTGGCTGGTGATTGATTAAAATAATGACTCTTTCATCTCTGAATTTGCCTGTTGTGTTCATTTCATCAACATGTATCACATGTTAATGTCTGTTTGCAGTGAGCATGTACAGGCCTAGTAATCCTCTGGACCTACTGGTCACAGAGGATTCTCTGAAGAAGAAGGAATGAGGCTTAAAGAGGCAGGAGAAGACACTAAAAACATCTAGGCAGAAGTGAGGGAGTAGATGGAACAAGAAATCCGTTAAAATAGCAGTTCACATTGTACTGTTTACAGCAAAGTTACTGTAATCTCCTTTTTCTTTACTGTCTTCTCACCTTTGAATGAAAGAGGCCAGACAGAAGCTGGTTTAAAGAAGCATTAACTCTGCTGAAGTCAAATCCTTCTAGGTGAAGATCTCAGTTCATAGTGCTTTCTGTCACAATACTTTATTCTACCTGGGGGCAAAAGCCTAATTCTGTTGGTGTTGCAAGGAAAATGAGTTGGCCCAAGTTTTTGCTAGAATCTTAAGTCTTAAATTACACTGAGTTTAAACACTTATCCTATCAGTGATTACAGAATCTGTCTCACTTCTCCCTCTGTTTATAGTTGCTTTTCTAACTGCTAACAAATTGTGGTTCTGATTTCAGTTTTTAGTATTAACTTTACAAATACCTGACAGTAAAACAGTGCTGTACAGTTAGGTGGCCCAACTACCTAGGAACAACCTGTGGTCCATGAAGAGGAAACTTCAATTTGTGCAGCATCCTCTGTGTTAAGATCATGAGATTCATGTGAGCAACTTGCATTTCTTATACATGGAATGAATGTGTATTCATGAAAATACTATTCTGCCCCTAAAATCCTACTTGGGAAAACATTTGTGAAGTATGTATGTCTGTTACTCCTTGCCATTTGATTTGTATAGTGAAGCCTTTTAATCTGGTGGAAGCGTTCATCTGCCTTTTTACAAGGTAGCAAAGCCTGCTTAGATAAGATGTGCTACTGCAGCATGTCTCAAATACATGGTACGTTCTGTTGGGGCTTAGAAATGTGTTGTGCTAGGTACTGTATTGTATCAGTTTCTTCTGTTCTAAATTGGCAAGACATGTACAAGTTGAGGGGGTGGAATGAGAGGAAGTTGAGATGAAATGAGACTCTAGAGTTTTTGCAAGTCCCCTCTGAGATGGGCAACAGGGCTAAGAAGCAATTTCTTGCAATCAGTTTCTCGAATCTGACAAAATACTCTTAAGAGGAGGCCCAGCTGTCCTGATGGGGGAGAGTGAGCATAAAACAACTGAATTGTGCTTCCACCCATGATCCCAAACACTCAAATTGCTGATTTGGATTCTTTGACTAAATGACGAGTGCTAAGTAACAACTGATTTTGATTGCTGTAACAGTTGGCAGATGAGTTTAATGATTGCTTATTCTTGTCTATAATTGGAGTGCTAGATAACAACTTAACCTTTGCAGTTTATGTGAAAATAAGTCCACCTCCTATGCTCAAATCTATGTCAACTCACAGGTAGGGTAGTGGAGTCTGTGGGAAAGGAAACAGACTGTTTGGGTTTAGAGACAAACCCAGAAGAAGTGGTAACATATACTACTGCTGCATCAAAGCCACCCCCTACAATATTTGTGTAAAGTAAGTTTGGAGGAACTTCTCTGCACGTAGAGGGTGAAGTGTTGATGCAGATACCTGCAATTCCTGTTGCCTTGAGCTATTTTTCTAATAGATGACTCAGAAGCTGACATCTAAAAGCAAATCTTTGAGCTTCCTGGTAGACTGAGTACAGTCAAACTCTTAAGGTACTTTTTTTTGTGGAATTTTATGTAGAGTTGAGTCAGTCTCACAGGCACCCAGTAAAGGTGGTGTTACAGTACACTTCATTGACCTACTGAATTTTTTGAGTTGAACTTCCCCAAGGGGTAGTATATCTAACAATTTCCGTGACCTGAGTGATCTGACTGCCCTCCTTAAACTAATATGTATAGAGGGAAGTTATAAATGGACAAACAGTAGGCTTCTGGGAATCTGTAACTTTGTTTTATAGTAGCTATTGATTGTATTGCTTATCTGTCTGTGTGGAAGTTGATCGTACTGTGGCCTGTTGGAACGCTTTCCTTGTCGTACTGTAGCTAGGGACATACCTTCCTACAGAATACTTGTGGTCTTACTGTATCCTGGGCCACATCATACATCCTCCACATTATTGGGGAGGATTAAACTTCACTAGCAGCTTTGATCTTTGATCTTTTTTTGACAGTAACTGGTGACTGCAAGTGAAACTGCAATGTGGATGGTAGTTTTAAAATAACATGTAAAAAGGTTGTAGTCCTTACTGTCACAGTGATCTGATGAATGATCAGATGCTGCTCAGCAGTGGGGTGGAAGCGTTTTGTGGCTTCTTCCTCCAGCCCCTTCAAGGAAGAGATGGTTTAAGCAGTTTGACTGTTGAACATGCTGGGTTTTTTTTTTTTTTTAAAAAAATCATGTTTCAATAGATTGCAGTTCCAGAGGTTAATCTTCCCTTAAAGTCCTAAGTTTTTAGTTTTGTTTCACTGCAGCAAATGTGCCTTCATTTAGCAAGTTATTAGATAATGTTTAGCATTAAATAAAGATAAAAGTGAATTTCTTTTTTTCTGTTCTGCATTTCATCCCATCAGCTTTCCCTTAATTATCTGAGTGTACTGCTAACCTTCATTATCTAAATTGGATGCAGATGATGGTCATTAGCTGGAATACAGATCCTGCTGGCAGATTTAATAGCTTTTCACTTGACTAATTGATATTGCCAGTATTCCCAGAACCCGGAAGAAGATCAAATTATAATCAGCTGAACATGAGGTAGGGTTTCAAATGATGAATTTTTCATCTTTCCCAAGTTCTATCTCATCCAGTATGGAAGTGAAACTGGTATGTGGCTTGAGCAAGGATAATGATTACGGAAAGGAGCTAATATTTTTGGCAGGTCCTGTTGTATGTTCTTAACAATACTCCTTTTAAAAGATAAAAGTGCTGCTTGAAAGTGTTCTTCAATTCCAGGCTCAGTAGTGAGTGCATGGCTGTCATGATTACTAGAAAAATGCCATGTGTGGTGGTGTTTTGTTTTAATGTCTACGTAGTTCATGGCTTTGCTATAGTGCACTGAAGAATTCTATTCTGTAAAGAGGTAGAGGAAGTGAGGACCTGATTACTTGGAAACAGTCTTCTCCAAGAGTACTTACTGCTAACTGAAACCTGTTGGCCCTTCTGCAGGCAGTGTATGGGGCTTAGAGTATGGCTGTCTTCCCACTCTGCTTCTCATTAAGTGCCCTGTTTGAGCTTGGCCCTCCCCCCCCCCCCAATGCTGCTACATGGAAATGGTCTGCCTGTTTAAAATCTGACCGGAAACTTCAGCCAACAGCTAAAATTCACTTACACAGCCAGCACGAGGAGCTTGGTTTACATTTGACTTTTAAATGTTTTGCAGGATTGCACATAAACTGCTTTGTGCATGGATACTGCTATTGCAATGTCAGTTTGGTCTTGATGAATTTGCAGTTATGAACTTCGGTTTAGACTTGAATTATGTTCTTTCAGATCTGGAAAAGGACATGTGCATCAGAAAGCTTCTCTTACTATATCCATTACTGTAGTTAGAAAATAAGAAATGATTTTTTTCTTGGAGCAGAGTGGCGCAGCGGAAGCGTGCTGGGCCCATAACCCAGAGGTCGATGGATCGAAACCATCCTCTGCTAAGACCTTTTTAGGGGGGAGGGGCAGCTGGACTAGATCTCCAGGGGTCCTTTCCAACCTTACTTATTCCATGAGAAATATCTTAGCTATTTAACAGTGATCTTGATGTAATCTTCCTGTGCTGTTCTTGTGCAAACTGTTTAGTCCTCGGGGGACTTGTTTTCTTTGTCTCAGCCTTGCGTGGTGTATTCATTTTGACCCTCTGTTATACTGATAAAATGCTGCTTTTCAAGGAGAGGTGGTTCTTGTTCTTTGTTCTGTTTGTTCTTTTTGTGCCTTTACGTATTTTACTGACAGAAGATGTTGGGTTGAGTCATCTTGGTGTCAGCATGAAATAAATCTTTAAGATGGCTATTTCAGTAGTAAAATATGCGGTTGGACTTCGCATATCAGAGGTAGCTCCCTCTTGAAGCTGTATTCTTTCACAATTAAATATTTAATCACATAAGTCAGCTGTATCACCTGAAGAGTGTGGTATGTGTTTTACCTAGAAAAGTAATTTCATTCCTTCTAACCTAGCTGACAGAATAAACTTAATGGTAATGTCTATCTAGATGCCAAGATGAGTTGTTAGATAAGATCTACTTTGTTTAATAATGCATCAGAGCTACTCATTAAAATTTCAGATGTTGCTTGTAAGTTGCTGAGTAGTGTGAATGTTTTCTGAAGTCTGATATCCTCTGCACATCTTGAAGTGGTATTCGAAGTCTGAACTACGAGCTTCCTGATAATGAATGTCACCATGGCACTATATGCAAAGGAAACAGGAGTGAGGACTTAGAGTTCACTTGCCTTGTGCTGTCCCTTGCTGTGGTAGTTGAGTGCTTCCTAAGTGAATCTTTTTATATGAAATAACTGCTCTCTGAGGATAACTTTCAGACAATGGTCTCTTTTCTGTAATGGGAAAATGTATTGCTATGTACAGTTACAAGACCTCTTTTAATTGATTGTTATAGTAGTAGCTCTTCCCTTGAGGATGCAGTTTCTATCTCATAACTGTGACTTTACAAAGCATGTGGATCCTAAACTGAAGATCAAGCCTACTGGGAGCTCAGGAGAGCCAGTCACATGCTCTCAAAATTAAGCTACTTGGAATGCACTGGCCTCAACTTCATAGAGTTTCCATGTGGCTGTCATCTCTACTGGTTGCTTCCATGTTGTTAACAAAGGGAGATTTGGTTAAAGCTGACATTGAAGGGCATTTCAAGTATGTCAGTTAATTAGATGGGCTGAGCACAAAGAGCACAAAATGACAATTTGAGGAAGAGAAACTGCTATCAACTAACTTCATCTAGGATTTCTCAGACTTTTTTCACTCTTAAGCTAAGGGGGTATGACTAAGGGCTGGTATTTTACTTTGAAACTTCTTTGAGGTGTTCTGTTTTCAATGCGTTTTGTCACTTGTGGAAGTGGAGTAGCCTCATTACTTTTAAGAGCGGTTCAGTAGCACTACTTTCTTTCCCCAGAGTTACTCTGTAAACATGATGGGGCTGGGGAAGAGTTTAACTCCTGCTAGCTCTGGTAAGTGCACAGCGGAGAGCAGGCACAATGTTGGCAGCTCACTCTGCAGAGTAAAGGATGGGATTTCTTTGCCTTTTCTGGTGGCAAATTTCAGCACCTTGGCCAGTGCAAAGCCCTTACCTGCCCACTAAGGGCTAAGCTACCTTCCTGCCTGGGCAGCTGCTCTTAAAACTGCGTTGAGGCTTCAGAGCATCCAGCAAAGAGATGTCACTGTGTTCCTGAGACTGGGCAGCTGCTCTAATTAAATCATGTTAGGCACCAAAGGTGACTTGACAGATGAATTCAGACAAAGGTAAATGCTGTTCTGTTTTTGTGTTCAGTTGATGTGGCGAAGTTGTTCCTGTGTTTCTTGTTTTTGACTCTACTGTGTAAGGAATTAGAGGAAATGTCATTGACAAGCAGTCTAGAAGTCCATATGCAGTTTGTTTCTTTCAGTGAAGTGTTCAGTACGTTAGGGATTCATTTTGCAAGTGGGAATAGTAGACGGGGGCATGGAATATGAATCTGTATATGTAGAAAATAGGTTATGATGCACAATAAGCATGGTAAGGATGCATCCACCTTAGCTAAAAAAGGGCAATTGCACTATAGATTAGTGTCCTCTGGAGAAGTTTATGTCCTTGTTTCTGACATCATGTTTTTGTTCATTGAGTATGTTAGTGGGCTGGCTTGGTCTTTGATCTGACATTTGATTTAGGTTTAACTAGCCATTTAGAAAATTCCTTGTAGTTCCAAGACAGCTGAAGAAATAAAGCCATGTGTTAGGCAGATGATCTGCTTGTGAAAGTTGCATGCTGGCTTCTAAAGCATGCTGAATTTGCAGCTTATTGATAACCTGACATTATGGAGGCATGTTTTTTGCTAATAGCATTATTATACTATCCCAGTAGTTCAGTGCAGATTTTTACTGTTTATTTAAGATAGAAGTTACTGCTGCAGTCATTCCCAAGTAGACAAAAGATGAAAAAGATGTCTTTGTGTGTTACATGCTTCTAAAAGATGCTATATTGTAGTCCTTATCTGCTTCTAACAAACTTTTCATAGTTGAGTGAAGAAGCTCGAAATAGTTAATTCTGGAGTGACAGACATGACGGTGTGGATAGTGGGGATCCAAGAAGCTTTTCTGCATCACTGGCCTGGTATACTTGAACATGGTTTTGTCTTTGGAAACCATTTCTATGTATGTGAGGATAATTCAGAGTCTGTTACCTTCTCTAGCTTGAGTCAGTGTAGCTCTTGACTTTCAGGGTTTCTTTATGCACAAAAAGATCTAAGTGTGTGCTAGTCTCCTTTATAAATATGAGGTAAGAGGTGATACTTACCTGCTAATATGGGTAATTATATTCTGCTTTCTTATCTTACTCAGTCTTAGTCTTACTGAGTTACGGTATTTTGCAATCACATTAATCTTTGAGTTATATTACATTCCTGGTGATAAAGGACCGTAGGTGAATTTCATTGACAGCATATAGTAATGAGAGGAAAAAATAGACATGATACTAAGATAGCTCCTTTTCCCCACCTTGTTTAAACAATGTATTCTTATTTGGTAATGCACAAGGGTACAGTAAAAATGTACATACTTCTTGCACAATTTCACCTTTGATTTTTGCTTTGCTATTAAATTTTTACGTAATGGATGAACACTACCACAAACAAAAGCACCTTTTTTTTCTTGTTTGAAGTGATTGAGTGAATTTCATTAAATGGTTGGACAAGTTGAGGCAGACCTTGATTTTTAGAATCTTCATGTACACACAGAAGCATAGCATCCCACTGGAGAGAGCAACCAGTCTTGTGCCTTGGGGAGGCAAAGGAAAAGTCCAGGACAAGTCACCTTTGGAAATAAGACTTTCTACAGGATTTCTGGACCATGTTCTGCTTCTGAAGAACTACTTGAGGGGAGGCTAGATTGCTGAATTCAGTGCTGTCTTTCCCTTGGTCATCTCATGTCATGTAACTTGGGAGAAGTGACTTGCATTTTTAGTATTTGAAGTGCTGAAAACTGGTAGACATAAACAAATGACAAGTGTTTGTGTGTGTGATGTGTTTGTTCATTTTATCTTTTTTGCTTCTCCACCTCCAAATGGGGGAAAGCAGTGTGGATTTAATTCTCTAGACTGATCACTCCAGAAACATGCCACTTCAATCTCTAAAACTGTATTTTTGCTTTGAAGTCTCCACATCTCTACATGTACCTGCAAGAATGCCCATGAGACTAAGGGTTTTTGAGGTTGCTGTAGATGCTTTGCATCTTGTACTGCTGAAAGCTAGAATAGATTAAGTCCTTAAGGTGTTCCACATCACCCATGAGAGCAGGTGATATCAAAGAACGCAAGAGATCGATGAGTTCTGAGACTGTTAACTCAGATCACATTTTACTGTGTACTGGAAGCAAGTATCAGCTGACATGAGAAACTGTCAGTGGTTCATTGCTTCTGTGAGAGAAGCTAGGTCTTGCTAAGCTCATGGCACTGCTTTTTTGACACTATGACAATGAAGAAACATACGATTTTCAGCATGTAGTTTAGCTTTCTTTCAGTGCTATGAGAAATGGTTTGTGAATGTAACTTACCTGAAAACTTAAACGAAATTTTTGTCCCAATCAAAGATGGGGAAGGAAAAAGAAAAAACCCTAAAACAGTAACTCCTGGAACTGTTGCCATTGGTTTTAAAGAGGCTTTAGATCAGACACTTAACACTTGCAACACCCCAGTTCAGAGGAGTGCTTGAAGTTGTTTCTCTGTTCTAGCTCTTAACAGTACTTGGCAGTGATCATATTGCCCTCCAGTAAAATCCTAGATGGTCTCAAGAGTAGGGACTTGCAGTGACTTGACGTATATATCTGAAGGAAAGAACTAGTCTATTAAAGCCTTGCTTCAGTGAAATCTAAATATACTTTTAAGATGCTTTGAACTGTATATAGTAAAGCCAGACTTGAGCATGTGCTAAAATTTTGCTGAGTTGAGATAAAATGTATTTCTTTTCAATTGTACAATTACTTATTAATGTTAAGTACAACCCCCTATTCATATTTTAGGTAAAACTTGTTCTAGAATAGAGCCCCAGATCAACTGTATCCATAGGCTTATAGGAAGAAAACTGCAGGCTAACTGTTTGGCTCTGGGAAAACCAAACAAGTCTACTGTTAACAAGCTGTTACCGTATTTGACAAAGTGATATTAGTGGTTCATGACAGCTTTGGTAGGTTATAGGTAAGTAATACCTTCTAGTGTTGGCTACTGAGGAGTTAGCTGATGCAAGGTGATGTCATATTGACGCAGTGTTCAAAATGTTTTCCTTGAAGCTCCGTAAATACGGATGACTGTTTGAATTCAACTGTGATTTTGATTGTCTCACTGATCATGTAGTACCAAGAATGTGGGCTTGCTCAGGGAAGCAGTGATCTCCTAGACCACTGAATGTGGTGTTCTCTTCAGATGGTGAGTGTTTATTATCGTGGCATGGTTGGAGGAAAAGAAGTTGTTACAATGCCTTGTTATGGCAGGACCTTGGAAAGTTGCACTGGCTCATCAACTTCTGAATGCTTTTCTAGTTAAATGTATACCCAGGTATCTCAGTGATAGGTGGTATTGCTTTAGCACCTGTAGCAACATTTGATCTTTAACAGGAAATGACATATAGGTATTCTGAATTCCGACAACATGCTTCTGAAGAACTTGTGGCAGAAGATGGGTCCAATTGCATAGTAAGAAGAATGATTGTATTAGCTCAAATTTGTATGTGAACTTTCCATATTCAGTCCTGAAAACTACTCTATAAAGTTTTGGGATGACCTGTTGGTAGAGTTTGTTGAGCAAACGGTGCCTTTCCTGGAGAAGGTTCTTTGGAATTTTGTATCTTTGAAAATGTTCCTTTTCTGTCCCTGCTCTTCCCTTCTCCCTGTTTTTTTCAGCCAGCCAGGAACAGCTTAACCTTGAACTTCAGTCAAGTTTGGATGCTTATATGGCCTGTACCTGATGTCTGAGTTGTAGTATTGCTGTGTCTGAGCAGTGTGGGTCTCTATCTGGAGCCAGTCCTCATCTGTATCCAGCCTTTTTGTTCAATATGAGACGACTGCTAATGCCTTGTGTCTGGGTGGTCATCCTGCAGTGCCAGTTGAAACATGTGACCAATTAGAGACAGGTATTTTTGATGTTGAAGAGCAGTTCTAACTAAGTGCAAGGTAAAGTATTTATAGGTTACTTAAAATTTTTTAATGGTAACCATACTGGAGTGATGTTTAAGTGAGAAGTGATGCAGTTTTGAATTAGAATGGCAGATTTTAACTGATGGCAGACTTACAGACATGGTGAATGAGAGAAGCAAGCACAATCTTAACTGTAATAAAATCAGTTTTTCAATATTATTGTCTTGTGTCCTGATCAGGCCCTGTTACCCTGGTAAGAGTTCTTCACGTTGTTAGCATGCATCTTTGCAACATATTGATGAAGCAAGAAAATGTCATCCATTTGTTGGGGGAACAGATGAGGGTAAACAATGCAGCCAAGGTCACAAAGTTTGTATAGGGCGAGTAATCAGAATCAGGTTTTGGGTGTCCTAGATTAGTATTTTCACTGTTGCTTAGGACACAAGAAAAGCTCTTCTGCATGTATTGAATTAGTTATTTCTTATGTTAGAGTACTAAACACTAATTTTCAGGTGCTAGTGACAATGTTGTCTTAATGAAGACTACAGTCAGAAATTATATGTTGTATTCTCTGTTCCTTCTCAAATACGAATGACTCGTGGGCCCCAAAGGCAATACAAATGTGAGCCTGGACTGAACTGAGCGAATCCTAATGAGTGCTTACATGCCAGTCAGGAGCTGAGTAAGAAGTATTAGAATATATCACTAGCAGATAAGCCACTTTGAAATTTTTCAGTGAAATAATACTTGAACCAGAGACAAAGATCAATATGACGAGATGAGATTGTGGCCTCACACTTGAACAGTGGGACAAAAAGTAGTTTTTAAGTCAGGCTGAAATTATATATATCAGTATTCTTATCTAGATGAGGTGTGTGTGTGGATGAGGCGAGTGTTTTTTTTTTCCAAGGCTGTAGAGTCAGGATAAAGTGGAATGAAGAATAAGGTTTGAGGTAGTAACCTTAAATATCAGCTGATAATTAGCTGTGAGTTTGGACTAAGGTTCTATCAGTGCTCCTTCAAAAGGCCAAAATACAAGCAAATGAGAGAGGCCAGGCGAACTGTGATCTACTTGGACTTGTAGAGCTCCTTCCCTGCTATAGAGATCTCTGTAGGCTTGTCATGTTTGTCAGAACAAGAAGGCTTTTACCTCAGGTTATAGTAAGCTAAGGACAGATCTGTCCTGAAGTTAATGAGAACTCAAGTTGATAGCCTGTCGCAGACAGCCGCTCGGAAGGCCCAGGGCAGAGAGCAATTCTGCTGGTAGGGGTTTGGCCATTCTGGGAAAATCTGTGGTCATGCTAATGCACCAAGAGAAGGAGCTGAAACTGGGAGGATGGTGGCCTGTTGTGCAGAGGGGTTACTGCTGGAAGAGCTGGTGCTTAGTACCTGTGTCAGCTTTGCACTATTGCTAGTTTGTCTCTGTAGGAGCTGTTTTTCGGTGGTTTTGTGGGACTTTACAGTCCTTGCAAGTTCAGTTAAGGTTTTACTATGTGCCCGAATGTTTGTATTTTATGCATACCTCGGCCTTCCCTTTAGAACACTCTCCTAGTTAAGAGTTTAAGTAATCAGAATTTCTGGATTCCTTTTCTTTAACCTTCTGGGTTCATTTTAAGATTGTCACATGTATATTTTTCTTCTGCAATTGTGGGTATTAAACCTAACTCTTATTTGCAAAGGAAGCATGAACTTACTACTACTTTCCAGTATCTACAGCTTGTATTTTACAGTACAAGACTGAAGACATAATGGTGAGTTGTTACTCAGTGCAATATATTGCAGTGCTACTGGAATATACTGTTTTATCCCATGTAGAATGTAGTTCTTGTGCAAATGCCATCACTTCTATGGGAGAAAGAAGGTCAGTGAAGTGTGCAGGTGTGTTTTAAATGAAGTGGGAACTGCTGTGGGTTGATTACCTCTTGCCAATTTATCAAGGAACTTGAAACAGCTAGATGCCATTAAAGATAGATGTCCAAGGCTCTAGTGACTTACTGTGGTACTTCCTTTGTAAAGGAGATGCACTTGCATGCAGTCACAGGATATGAAAACTGTTTAAAAATATGCTATTAAGAAAAGAAAGCAAGTCTTGTTTTGGTATGTGGCTTGTGACTTTTTTTTATAACTCTTGGTTTAGCAATGCCACCCATGTGGTGGTAAGGGCATGAAGACTGCTGTTCCTCTTCAAAGGGGGGGGGGATGGGCAGGAGATGGGACTCAAAGATTAACTAAACCTCAAAAAATCTGTTTTTGTGTAAACAGTGCTCTCTGTTAACAGTAGTTAAAGGGAAAGTTGCTTATTCTTTAACAGCTTAAGCCAAAGGATGTTTTGAAGTAGAGGAATGATCAAATGATGGTATTGTAGTTGCCAGTTGGTTTGAGCAATAAAGTGAAGAGGCAGAAGTCAAAGGAGATATAAGGGGAAGGAAAAATGATCCATATAGGGAAGATCTGAATTTCTGTCTTTGGAGATAGAGGGATTTCATAGAAATACTGTTCTGAAGGACAGCTCCATTGGTGAGGAGGAAGATGGAAGGTGTAATGACAAAAAGCTGCAAAGGAGGGTGGATCATTGGGATAAATGAGTGTGTGGGGGATTTTTTTGTTTGTTTGTTTGTTTTTCCTCCTAGCTATTAAGCAATTCATTCTCCTGCCACTGTGCCCAACCCAGGAAAAAGAGGGGACAAAACAAACAATATATAAGATAAGTCAGCAGATGATGCTCAGGGGCTTGCTTTAAAGGGGGAGGAAGTCAGCATCTTTGCAGTGTGAGCTGGAAGCCCAGGGCATCAATCAGTGAGTAGAGCCTCTTGGGATATCTGTGGCAGTTGTCAAGGTTTTATTCACAGCTAGTGTGATGTCTGGAAAAATACAGCCTTATGAAAAGGGAAGATGAGAGAGATTGAGCTGTGATAAAAACCATTTTCCTTTAGAGGCATGCAAAATTTGTAGGGCTTATAGTCAGGTACTCACCAGCTTGTACTTAGTGATGTATCCTGACTATGCTATGTATGGTTGCTTTCTCAAACAGTCCTCTGTTCCCACAGTAAACCTCCCTTACATGCCTGGGTAATAGGGGGAAAGACTGAGAACTGCTTCAATTCAAGCTGGATGTGATTCTCAAGCTAGAGGTTTGGGGAGGGGGCAGCTGAATGTGCAAATGGAAAAGGAAGACAGGGAAAGGAAACAATGGGGAAGTGCAAGTCTTGTCACCTGAAAGTGTTGTGTGGTTTTTTTTTTTAATCTTTTGGGCAATACAGCAAGCTGTAGTACACAGGTGTGGAAATCACATTTGCATGATCTCCACTGTAATGTGCCTCTATGGGGAGGATGGAGAAAGAGCAAAGGCATCCATTTTCCTGCTTAATGAGTAGCTATAATCTTCCTTTTGACCCAGAATATGTGCATAGCAAGAAAAAGAGCAACGAAATTAACCCAATCAATATATTCCAGCTCTTCAGTGCAACACAAGCATGTTAAGACACTTAAGTGGTTTGCTTTCTCAGACAACTGCTCTTTACATTAAGTTGTGGTTGTTTGTTTTAATGAACCCTACAGTACAGGAGTTCATCTTAGTGCTGTGTAGCTTGATAAGCAGAACCCAAGAGAATTGCCTGCTGGCTATGAAGAACTGTGGTGTAATAATTACTCTCATTATACCCACCAGCTGAGCCTTCTGCCAGGGGGATAGGCAGCATGAAGTCTGAAGGCTGCTGTTCTTCAACTCCCATTGATATGAGCTCCCAAATTCAGCAGGACCAAAGATGTTTTCTGTCCCTGTTTCCTGTATTCCCATGTGTGTGCCTTTTTAAAAAAGTGAGTGAACTCTAAATAGGCAGTCCTATCATCATTGCAGATTCTTTTTTTTGTTGTTGTTTCTGTGCCTTTAATTTTCTCTTCCTTATTATGGATTGCCAGTTTTCTGCTTAGCTGGTGGAGAGCAAAAAGGGAGTAACATCTTACCCCTGTTATTTCCGGAAAGGTGCCTTACCCTTCTTCCTGGCTTTTCTTCAACCACTGCTATCTTTCTGGCAGCACTTCTTGATTTACAGATTCAATATTGTACTGTATGGCCAGTTTCTACTGAGGGTGACAAGAGAACATAGGAGTCATTACATTAATAACAAATACTTGCATTTGGCCCTTGTTATCAGGGAGGCAGAAAATACAATATGCATCCCAGAATGTAGTCATGATGCTATTGTGTCATCTTAATGTGTGATGTACTTCAGGGTTGCATTTGGATTGTTTTTTTTGGCATGAATAGTTGTAGTGACAAATGTCTCTTTCACACAAAGCTCTTCTACATCTGTAGACTTCACTTCTTGCACAAGAAATGCTGGTTTAGTGCTTGTACAAAGCCTGAGCACAGTAGTTAGATGTTTCTCCTAATGATTGTCCACCAATAACTGTTCTCTTGACTTCTGGTGATAGAAATCCTACTACTGTAGGGTAGAGCTGTTCGTATCTCTGAGCTGTTACTTTAGACTGCCTACAGACTCCAGAAGACAACTTTTGAGTTTGTTGCAGTTCATAGTTTGTAAGATTTCCCTAAAAGCAATAGAGTATTTAGTTTAAAGAAAATATTCAACTCTGAAGCAAAAATCTGCTGTGAGAAAAGTCCTGCAGTCAGTGAGCTTAATATATTCTTTAACTCTCCTATCACAATGTTTGCTTTTTTAGAAAGTTCTGGTATATGCTGCGGAGATGTATGTAATGCCCTCAGGCCTTAATTACAGTTTAAGTTTTACATGTTTTGAAAAACTTGGAAATATTGTTTCCTATTTTAATGACTTCTTTAATATTAAAGGCTTTGTCAACATTGTTTCCCTGGGACAGCTTTAAATTCCTTTTGGAATTAAATTTCTATTCCAATCTTGTTCCCCTCTGCACTGAATTTTTCTTATGTTGCATTTAAAATTGAAATTTAAGCCCTATTGTGCTACTGATGTACAGACATACTAATGATGTGGCTCTGTGGATTTTATTGGTAATGTTTTGATGGAGGCACAAATGTATTATCACTATGCCTGAGTGATGACTTCCCTCTTGTAATAGTCAAGAGCAGAAGGGGGGGTGCTGCAGACATGTAGAAGGACTGTTCCTAACTGAGCGATTCAATTTTCTTTATTAAGTTTGGAACTTACTTATAAGAAACACTTGCCTAAATGCTTAATTTTGTACTTTTTGGCTGAGATAGATGGTCAGTTGTCTCGGCTCTAGAAACCACATACCATACTGAAATATTTCATGTGGGCAAAGCACCTCTGAGAACTCAAGGGAGGGAGAGTTCAGGAAGCATTTCACAAGCAAATGATGGCAGTTTCTTAAGATACCTTTTGTAAGCTCAGCTGCAGGAGTGCATGTGCTGCTGCTGTGCCTGAAGGTGACCTGTTAGTGCTATCCTGCAGCCAAGATGCAGCTCAGTTGACTAGGCCATCTGTGACTCTGCTTCCCTGGTGCAGACCATGCGCAGGACTGCTCTTGGGCCTTGTGAGGCTCTGAAGCCCTAGGTTGCTCAGGCCTCTGCCTATGGCGTGGTGCAGTTGCATACCAAGCTTGTATTGAGCCCTGCCTTGTAGGAAGACTTAGCTCTGTAACCTTTTCTAGGCATTTGTAACAGCCGATTTCTACTCAGATCTGTGTGCATAGTTTCCTGTGGGCTTGAGGGGTTTACTCAGGCACAGGAATTTCATAATAATGTACTTGCAGCAGTGTTGGGTGTTTTGTATAATCTCCTGGTGCACCATGATATAAAATCTAACCTGTTTTAGATTTGTATGTTGAGGTTGAATCAGTAGTGTGTGGTACTGCTTATCACCTATGTGCATCTCAAGATCTAGCTTTGTTTCTGTAATGACAGCAGTGATCTGATGTTCTAATAACATGATTCCACTTTGGAAACTTTACAGGAGCAGGATGCAGCATATATAGTGCTTGTGCTTTGCAGGCTCTTGTGAAGAACCCTCGCCGCTACTGATTTTTCTTGTGTTAAGGGCTTAACTTCCCTACAGTAAAGACAAATATGTCCCTGAATGCCACAGAAATTTGTACTAGTTCCTGCTTGCAGCTTAAGAGCCTGTCGTGCTGGCTTTACTATAGCTATGAAATTGCTTTTAAGCCTCTGCTGTGCCTTCACATCCCCACAGATAAGCAGGTGAATAAGGAGATGGAATGCCTAAAGATCTATTTCATCTTCATTAACAGTGATTCTGTTCATACTGCGTGCAGATGAATGATTTTTTTTTTTTTTAATTGTGGCAGAGGTAATTCAGCTTCTGTTCTAGCATGAGGTCTCCACAGTATGCAAGAGCCTTATACAGTTTAGGAAAGAGGAAGAAACAGTGTTGCTCTTATGATACCCAGGGCACAAATGGGGCTGATGCTGCAGAGTGCACAGAGTTGCCTGCAGAACATGAGGTACTAGCTTGCTGGCTTCATGGGGAAAGAACTGTGACCTTGATTTTCCAAATGTGTTTTATTTCCTTTGGCTACTTGAAATTTAATGGTTGTCTAATATGTCTCTAATACCATAGTGGGCAAAGAAGCAGACCCAATTACATGGCCTGAAAGGGCTTAGTGTGCAGGTAGCAATGAATAATGATGAAGACTGGCTGAGAAGTGGTAATTCACGTGGGCTTTGGCAGGAGGAAGGCAGCACCATACTTCAGGCTACACAGCACGTGGTGCTCCCTGAAATAGGACTTAAAAGAAGGATGTGGTCCCTTGTTGCTTCGTTCCTTTATGAGGATAAGCTAAGTACCTTACAGCTTTTTTTCCTTTTTTTTTACAAAACTGCCTTAAATGAAAACTGAGGCAGAAGTCATTTTATTCCTAACTTGTTTTTGGAGTCTTAGGCGAGTGACTCTTCCCAGCTGGAGGAATAGCAGAGCCTCCTATACTTCTGGCACGTGCGTGGGCAAATGTCAAAGTTTGTACCTGTGGTCAGAAACTGAATAACGGCTTGGAAGGATGTGTTTGGAACAGGGATCCAAAGCCTGTTGTTGTTGTCTGAGCACTGCGATATTGCATGTACTCACTGTGGATTCCTGGTGCTGTTTGGTGCTTCCCTTAATACAGGCAATGACTTCCTCACAATTGCACAGTTTGAGAACAGTGCTTGGATCTAGAAAATTAAAGATGAGGCCTGCACTTGTGGAAGGTTGCCAGTCTATCAGCCACTGCATGGCTTACTTAATTACTGAGCTGTGGCTATGTAATGAGGGAGGAAGCTTTCAAGTATACAGACAATGTGTGTTTCATTAAAAAAGCAGCAGCAGCAGAGGGGATCCTAATTCTATTTAAATGTTTGATGGTCTGTCCTTCTGTAAAGAAGTGAAGCCTAGGTGATTACTTTCTCCCACATAATGGGGCCTTAAGAAATGCAAGTGGTTCTAAGCTCAAGTAATTGTCTAGACTGAGATGACACAAATCTCATGCTTACTCTATTTCAAGTCTAATCCTGATACATATGCTCTTTCAGTAACTGTTTTGATAATAGTGGAGCTGTAGACATGAGTGCCCTGAAATGGATCCTCACTTTAAAGAATGTCTTTGTTTTACTGAGTTGCTGAAGACTTTGAAGGCCAGCTCACTGGATGCACATCAGCCATGCTCAACCATCTGTCTCTTGACTTTTCTGCTTTAGCTCAGCTAACTGCAGGTGAACACAGGGGTGGTTCTCTCTCTGGACCCATTTCAAGATAGCAAATAGATGCTGCTCTGATACCTTTGGCATCTATTTTTTTTTCACAAAAAATACCTGACTTTCCTGAGCCTGCTGATTCTGCAACTCGTATTTGAGTTCTTATTGTGTTTTTTTTTTTTTTGGTAACAACATACTGACTCTGGGTTTAAACTCAGGGTTGGAAAGCTTGGGACACTCAAAGCCATACTGTGTCCATCAGGCAGCTGTTGCTATGCTTTTATTGAGAGCAGTTACGTATAGTTAGTAGATGACCATCTATTCGTGTGCACCATTTCAAATTTTCTTCTGCTAGGTTGCAGCAAGAATTCCTAACCAGCAAAAATGCAGCAGTGTTCTGTTACTTTCTTTTCCTAGGTCTAGAACAGCTTGTGTAGTACAGCTCAATTGCCTCTTTACTTATCAAAACAGCTTTGAAAGCTGCTTTACCAACCTCTCCATCTGTAGCAGACCATATAATCCACTCCTGCAGTTGAGGTGAACATAAATACCGTTTCATTCAAAGAAAAGTTTTCAGAAGCTCTTGTGGTGGGATGTACATGTTCATATAAACTGATCTAATCAGTATTATTTTGTCTCATACGTTGCTAATGGTGCTTTTCTCCTCAGAGCTTTGGTAAGATAAAGGAAACCACTTTTACTAGATGCATGTTTTCTGCTGGGTATATGTCATTAAAGTTGATGACTCAACTGTGTCATAATAGCCTCAAGAAGAGTGCTATTTTAAATTTAAATGTACCAAGGCTGAACAGGGATCATTTTGAAAGGGATACAAGTGAGATGCTGTCAAAGAATTTCAGGCTCATGCCTAACTCCCTAATATTGCTAGAGACTGTAAAGCAATGACCTATTCATCATCTATTAGTGTTGTGAAATCATGTACTGTTAATGTAACAAATGTTTGTCCTGTTTCAGAATCAAATGGATAACGGACAGGCACAAAACTGAATAGTGAGTCTTTTTCCTAGAGCTCTGATTAAAATTTAGTGACTTGTAATTGAGGCTATAATGATACTAAGAAAGAAAAAAATGGATCTGATAGTTAAAATTAAATTTTCAGTAGAGCAGAAATAGCATAATTGGAATGCAACTTGCAGACTAGCAGAAGATGTGTTAATCATTATGTTGAATATTATTGCTAATATCTTTCAGGGAACTATGAAGAATCAGTGAAGTGAAAAACAGTTTTGGTTTTTAGCTTAATACCACTTCCAATTTATCTTCACATCACTTTAGACTTAGGGCATGAAACTGGAAATACAAAGAATACTCTAGGGATAGTTAGAGTACAGGAATTTTTTCTAGTGTGTAGCAGAAATGCTTAGTAAATGCAATTTTCTGGAGTCATCTGGAATTCAGTTAAGAGTTGCTCTCAAAAGGAGTTCAATAGAATCTAACAATTCCTGTCCTGTTTGCTAGGATGTGATAACATCAACGTAAATGTCAATCATATAATACTGCATTGGGGCCCAAATACAAAGCAGATAATCAGTAGTTTAAGTGCTGTTTAAATATATGTAGCTTACAGAGGTGTATGAAGCATTTTGCCGAATGGGTGCCACAGAGTTGCACAGTGTCAACACGTGGGTATAGACTGCTTCTTCCTGATGGTTTTGAGAGTTGTCATATGGATAAAATATAAATAATTTCAGAGCATGGATAGGTAAAATCTCTGTTCAATGCTTTCATATGAGCAGTGTTCAAAAAACACTTTTTGGAGGTGGAGTCAGGTTGGTGAGGGGTTTTGTCTTGTCTGCCTCAGCACTAAAAACAGCTGGTACAGAGCTACTGCAAAATGCACAATTAGCCTAATGCTGTTTGAATGTTCTGGCCTTCGTATTAATTGTGTTTAAATATTAATTGCAACACAACTGAAGGTCTCGGTATCAGTAATTGTTCCAATTTGGTGTGTTGCCATTCTCTGGATTGTCTAACTTTTTTGTTTAGCAGCCCATCTGCTCTTTCAGGAGTAACAGTGGATGTAAGATCTCCTGTGGACTTTAGGTAATTCTGAGAAATTGTTAACATTGATAAAGCACTGCTTTTGTTTTTTAATTGTTTTAACTTCTGACTTTCCATATAACATCAAGGAAATCCAATTTGCCATTGAATCTGGAAACAGCTTATATGGGTGACTTGCTTTAGCTGGCTATTTTTGCTTTTACCTTCTGTCCTGTCCCTTTGGGGCAGATGATAATGACTTATCTGAAAGCTACAATAATACCAAATGTTAAGTGATGTTTATCTTCTAAAAACAGGCTGCAGGAGTAATGGTAATAGAAATAACACTCAAGGTGAAATGGAACTGAATTTAGAAGCTTCGTTATGACTAAAAAGACTCTCTTACTAGAATCATGCGTAATGCTTGTCAGTAGTGTTTTCTCTTCGTTGTGTTGTCCCTCTTTCTGCAGGGATAGAAGTGCATGAGGGGAAGTGGTATCCCATGGCAACCAGCTCCAGTGTGAGAGGCAGCTAACTTTGGAAGTGATTCTTAATTAACATATGCTTGGTGAGGAAGCTCAGGATAGCTACTGCTCTTGTCTGTGTCAGGGTGCAACATAGATCTTTTACTGGTTTTGGCTGCATTGTGCTGGTGACAGCTGGCATCCTCTTAATGGCTTCTCCAAGTTTGCTTTCATGTTAGTGGCTGTTTATGTGTGTGCATGACAAATGATAACAGGCTGTAGGAATTGCTAGTAAAGGCTACCTGCACCACATAGTTTAATGTAATCTTTTCATGTTTTTAATGGCCATTGCCTTAAAAAGCACTCATTCCCTGACGCAGGGGGAAACTAGCATTTCAGAAAATGCTGTACAGTACTGGTAAAATCTTAAATATTCCTATGTGTAGTATGCAGAGTCATTTGACCACTCATGGTGGAAGCAGAGCTTAAACAATAGTGATATGACTGCCAAAATGCAATGACTTTGACCTTGTCAGTGAGGAAGTTATGTGAATACAGATCTCAATTTCTAGTGTACTTGTATCAACTTCTGGGGGGTGGGGGGTAATCTACTGTATAATACACACCACGTGCTGTAACCTGAAGGGTTTTTGCAAATGGTAATGTAATGACTTCTCAGACAAGCACCTGTGTGAAATGCAGGAGAGATGTGCTGATGTTTTTGTCTGTTCCTAAATGGCAGGGGGATGTCTGTGTGTGTGGCTAAATTAAAAGAATCTTTAAAGGAAATTTAGAAGTGACTTTTTTCAGTTAGGGTGTTGGCTTAGGAGACAAGCTATTGCTCTTAGCATTTGAGTGTGAAGTAGTACACTGAGACAGGAGATAGGACCAGCTTCCTAGTAGGCTTTCAGGGTTCCCTTGCAGAAGATGGTTACCAGCTTAGCAGGTTCACAGGTAGACCCTTAAGACTTGTTTTGTTTCATCTTAACTAGTTGTATTAGAGCTGATTTTTTGTTTGAAAAAGGCTGTGCGGCAGTCCGTGATCTGACTGCTCTAAAAGCGAACGGATCTGTAGGTGTGAGCTGAATTTAATGTGCTTTGGCAGCCAGACTTAGTATAAGGGAACTTGGGCTCAGGGTAAGGGGATATCATGAGTCTGCCCATGTCCTAGAGTCTGACTGAAGGCAAGCATTGGAAAAAATGGAGACCTTCACAGAAAGTGGTGGGATATGGAAATTTCACAGCAGTTAGTGCATTTGAGTTGCTGACTATGGGTTTGAGGTAAGTGCTGACAGAGGAGAGAGCAAAGGCTTTTAGTAGGAGAGCAGCAGGCAAGGTATCTTGCTATATGTTTATGAATAGGGAAGGTAGAGGAAGTCCACTGGATACAGAGAAAGTTACATTATCAGGAGCTTGCAAAGGTGAAAATTCACTACTTGCTGTATTCCTTGTACAGTCCTAGATTAAGATGTGGTAATGAGAGATTCTGGTTCACAGAAGTTTTGTAAGACCTTGTACCATCCAAGTCAAACGCATGGAAGTGTCAGTTATCTTTAGAGGAACACTTACTATGTTGTGAGTAGCAAGCATCTCTGCAGCTAGAGTCAGCTGATAGTGGTATTCAGTCAGTGGCATTTCCATTAAAAATAGCTGTGAGGCAGTTTGAGGAGATAGGGGAAGAGTTGCAGGTGATAGACATTCCACTGCTTGGCTGGCTGAGGTGACTCTTGTGTGTGTTGCTGTCAGTCCTTAGCATTGATCTGCAGTGTTGATAGAAAACGGTGTTTTGTTTGATATTGTGAAAGAGTAAACTTTCCAGCATCAAGTGATGCAATCTCATCTTTCTTTGAGATGAAGGCATGGAATCTATAAGGAGCGAGAAGAAACAAAGGACACTATTATATTGTAGCTACTGCAGGGATGTGTGTTTCCAACCCAGCTGTGTTGTGAAAGCTGGTTTTGTTCCTTGCCTCTTAATTTCAAGAACAGTTAATTTCAACTGGCAATATCTACAGTATGAAATGGCTTTATAACTCTGGAGAGCTTCCACTCAGGTGCTGTGTTAATCTGTCCTTAGCTCTTCAGACATACTGTGTTCCCAGTAACTCTAATTGGCAGCTGATATGACACAAACTGTTTACCGGTCTTGAGAAGCAGCAGCAAGCTGTGTAAGTACTGTCTAGCAGCACATGACCTGTGTTGAAGTTCAGTGCACTGGTACCTGCATTTGGCTGTCTAGAATGAGGGGAATTTGAGGGGAGCGTGAGTGAGAGATGGTGAACTGGTTAACCCTGCTGAGAGTTTTGCAGCAGAACCATGAAGAGTTAGTCTTTGGTGGGGCATGGAAAACATGTTAGACTATAAAATCAAGCCTGTATTGATTCCATCATTTTTAGGGGTGATATCAGTTATGCTGAAATTGCAGTAACGCTTGGGCAATATCGCTGTACAAACACCCTCATGTGAGGAAATTGTGTGTGAGTACCAGCTCAGGTACAGCTACCTGGAAGCCAGAGCAGGTGCTGGAGACAGGAAATTGTGGCCTTTACTACTAAAGCAAGAGAGGTAGGTATTGTGACCTACTTCTGTGCAGCTGTTAAGCCGAACAAAATGATTTGTTTGCCATCCTTACCTTCGTCTGAAGTCGGCTCTGTTACAGTTCAGTGAATCGTACCATACAGGTTCTGTCAAAAGAGGTGCTGGGCATGCTGTTTGGCTACCATATAAGCAATGAGTTAAGGCAAGGACTTAATTGAAACATATGGAAGGACATCATTGAAACATATGGAAATGGCTAAATTGGAGTCAGTCCATTGCTTATCTCCAAAATCACTTCCATAATTCTATGCCATATTGCCCACTTGTGCTGCGAGCTGAATGCTTCCTCTTTTGTGGTCAGATGCTGCTGTCGAGATGTCTTCTACTTGCTCATGTCTTCCTCTGGTGCCTGTCAAGGAAGGACCTAAGGCCTCTTGTTTGTGTTTCTTACAGCTCCCAATGTCTGGGAGATTCTTAGCTTGGCTGTGTTTTCCTGCTATATTACGTTGTCTAACTTGAGGACTGATTGTCTTATTTCATAAATGTCACTTGAGCAATTTGCTATAGCACCACAAGGACTCTTCATGTGAATCAGGGAAATACATTGCAGTTCTTTCTTTCTCATTTTTAAAACACACGCAATGAACACCACCACTGAATTGGGGGCTTGCATCTTAGTAGAGCAAAAATGTCTCCTAACTGGAGGGTTAAACAGAACCATTCCTTATTACATTTCTCACACTCGTTAGTGATATAGTTGTGGGGTTATAAAATGTGTTATACTTCTATCTCCTTAATTCAAGTTTTGCTTTTAAAAGTAAGTTATTGTCTATATTGTTCTTATACTTATTTTAACTGAAATGTCTACTTTCCTGTTCTGTTTTTTCTCATGTTTGATTGTCAGGGATACTTCACTTGTGCATAGCTTTGAGGCTTACGGCAAAAGGGTTGATCTCTAGAGAAAACTTACTGTGTTGCATCTTCTGCCAACTGAGGGTTTTTTAATGGTTTTTACTGATCGCAGTGGTAAATTTATCAGCCGAGGACCCTGTCTGCTCAAACTGTATAGTGAGCTATCTAATATATTTGATTTAGACTGACTTACAGGTTATTGATCAAAGTTCTCTAACCTTTTGGTCTCTGCCCTGTTGGAAAGGTGCCTAATAACCAGGTTCCTCTTACTGGGGGAACAGTCCTTGAACATGAGCCTTGAGAAAATGTGTAAAAATACTAGCAGTAGCTTACAGAATACAAAATCCAAACATACATATATTTGACTGTCTTTAACTGTTAAAAATACCGAAAGGATGACTGCAGTGAGAGCTGCTACTTTGTTTTTAGAGGTAGTATTACAGTGTAGTGGTTACTTAGTACTATTCAGTGCCATCAGTCACACAAACTAGTGCAGCATGTGTAAGGTGAAAATCCTATCTTTTAAGGCAAATACCTGAACTTTGTTTACTTAATCTTTTTCATTTAAATATTAATTTAAAATGTTTTTCAGTAATGGCAATTCTGTGCATTGATCATTGTGCATCACAATGTAACTGGTTTTCAAAAAGAAGACTACATATAGCTATTCACACACTCGAAGACTTAGCATTCTTGCATTGATTACAGTTGTATGCTTTATTGGGCACTCTTATGTACATGCAGTATTTAAATGTATAATTGGATATTTACATCTTCATGTACCTATTCAGCCCACTATCTGCAAAAATCAGGTTGGAAACTTCATGCTTGGCTCTCTGAAATTGGGCTGTTTATAGTTGGTGTTTCAGACTGCAGAAATGCAGAGGCACTTCAGTAGTAGTTTAGTCCATGGGCAGATTTCAAAAAACTACCAATCTCCCCCCCCCCCCGCGTGCCCCCCCCCCCCCCCCCCCAAAAAAAAAAAAGTTGCTTTCCTTAATCCCTAGATTCATCCCTGGAGCCTGATCCCAGTGCTGCAGGGCTAGTTAAACTGCACTTAAGTGCCAAAGGGCCTCCTAGAAGCCCTCAACTGTTCTGTCGTGCTCCTTCCTCTGTGGAGTGGAGTGGTGAGCACTGGCAGCAGTGGCAGTAAGGTAGGCTAGTACTGAATGTTTCATTTGTCCTTTTTCCAAAAGATTGTCTACATACTTCTGTCCCTCCCTGTAGTCCTAATCTTGCTCTAGGTGCACCCAGGCAATAAGTGCTTTCCTGTCAATCTACTTTGCTCTAAAACTGTTCTCTGTCTCCAGGCCCACTGAAGCCTGTTTTCACTTGGACAAACCTGTGCGAGTGCCTCAGCTTATCCTCTAAATTCTGTACTCCTGCACTTTCCTTCGCCTCAAGCATGGATGCTTTAGTAAACCTGTGTTCCTTACTTGCTCTCTGCATCTCTATCTCCCTTGTCATGTGACAGTCTGAAATACTTGCTCAAATGTTACTGCCCATATTCTCTGCTTGCAGTATCTGTATTCCTTGTTCAACTGCCACTTACCACCTGGAGCTACCAAATTCCCCCAGCTGAATTCCCAGCCAGGTGCTTGGCTGTCTGTTGTGGTTTTGTTTGTTTTTTGCTGTAGCTGACAGTGACTCAAAGATGTGAAATCTGCAGAAAGAACATATATTAAATAATTCAAGTTTCATATAAAATTGGGTAGTGGAGCCTGCAAGTAGATCTCATTTTCACAGTATAATCAGGATCTGCTTGAGCTATTCTATACATCTATTAGGAAATACCACAACGTGGATTTAGAGTAGGGGAGAGTTGCTTGTGGTTTGTCTCAATGTTATGTTTCGCAGGCGCTCTCCCTTCTGTTACCTTCCTGACAGTAATAAATGATGACAGTGCTGCAGTATCCTCTTCATGGTACTGCTTTTGGGAATATACTGAGTTTTTCTAATTTGTGTACTGATGAAAGGTGCCAGATGGGTAGTTCTGAACAGGGAAGCTGCTGTTTAAGTAGGAAATTCCCTGCCTATCCCAAAGGCAGGGATGGCCCAGATGGTGATTGAGAGCCAGCTCCACAGGCAGTATGGATATGAACTCATGTCATCTTTTTCCTGCTTAGTCTTTTGCCTTTATTATCCTGCAGTCATGGGGATCACCTACACTCAGCTGTCACTCATGACATTGTAGTCTTGATGAGTATGAGTGTTTTCAGCTGTTTGTGTTTTCTAGAGGATTTCTGTCTCTTGATCTGCCTTTTTATGGTAGCTTCATGTTTTTTCATCTGTAATGGCAAAGCAGCCTTTTTGACTCCTACTTTGGAGATCAAAAAGTCCAGTATTGTAGCCCACTGTCCCTTTTACATTAGACATAGGTCTGCATACCTATTGGTAAGACCTTTCTGCTCTTGCCAGGCTGATACTGCTGTGAATGTGGCTGAATGGTATGTAATTAATGCTAGTGGGTTTTGTTGTGAATACTTGTCTGCTGGGATCTGGCTGAAGATCACAAAGTTCACTTTATATGGCATGCCAGAGAGATACAGCAGATAGTAACACTTTCTTTGTTCTTCTAATCTGCTGTGAATTTGGACCAGTGACCTACAAGAGGTGGGCTCTGATGCTTTGCTTGTTGTCTGTGGTCTCCCAGTCTACCCACAACTGACTCTGTTGCTGTGGAAGGTCTTATTGTAAATTTTAATTTGAAGAAGTTACACTAATTTCACTATGAATGATGATGCAATATAGAAGCCTGAAGTGGAGAGTTGTTTAGATTACTTGCAAACTGGGAAGTTTTGGAGGCATCTTGTCTTTGTCTACATAGCTCTGAATTTTTCTGTTTACAGGTTAGCCTACAGTATATTTACAGACTTTTGATAAAATCTGATTAATACATGAAATACGCTGGGGAGCTCTCCAGACTAAAACCGTTAGACGGGAGTTATCCCTGGCTTCCATCACGCTTTCCTTTTTCTGGCCTTTCTCTCACCTTTCCCCTGCGACTTAGAGCAGGGCTGGTAGGCTTTGGGGAGGCCAGGGAAGCGGCAAGTTCTCCTTGCAGCACAACCTGCTGCTATTGGCGTGAAAGTAGAGGTGGCTGCCATTATGATACTGCTGCAGAGTCATGTTAGTATTTTTGTCTGGTTTCTTTTTATTATGCCTACCCATGGCTACTTATCAGCTCGATGCTTTAAAGTGTTGGGGAGAGATGGGAGAGGGAAAGAAAGACAAATACCGCAGCTGCTGCTGTGATGACAATGTAAATGATGGCTGGTAATGTACAGGGAAGGAAGTGAGTGTTCTCATCTAGTTATCTCTCTCCTGTTGGGGTTGTCCTCAGTGAATTGTAATGGTAACTCATAAGGTGTTGAAAGCACTTTTATTAAGTGCGCACTGTAAAAAGGGGAGCCAAAGAATAAAATAGCTTCACCAGAATTGTACGAATTCCCACAGCTTCTCTGTATTGTTTCTGTCATGAATTGCAGGTATCTGGAGCAAGGTATTACGAAGGTGTAAACTAGCATTGTCCAGAGCCCTTACCTTCAGCTACACAGATCTAATTCTGCTTGCTGCAGTCACACAGGTGAGCTTGAGTTCATGCATCGTGGCTTGGTTTGCCTTGCCCTAGTGCTGAGTGGTGCAGGCCAGCTGCTGCTGCAGAGTACGCGAGTCCTGCCCTAGGAATAGGGTTCCAATTAGCGATGCAAGCAGCTTGGCAAAGTCTCAGTATCTAGCTGAAAGTAGTAGGCTTCCTTATTCCTTCCTGCATTGCTGTTCCTGGATCTGTGGGTTGATTGGGTGGAGGAAAATGGAAGATGCACTGCGTGTAAGGTGGAGAGAGTAGGTGCTAAGTGATTTTCCAATTAAGATGTTGAGGCAGGATGAGTTGATGGATTGTTGTCTGCCTTGTCGTTTGGCCTCATGTGACTTAATTTGAAATTCATAATTTGTACTGACTATTCAGAAATGAGTGTGCAAACTACCCTGGTTGAAAAGGTGGATAACCTGATAAATATTTTTAATACAAATATCCAGATGGTACTACTGTACAAAATCATATTAGTGTTTTTTGCAGCATATGACTGCTGCTTAGTATGGAGAGCAGCTTTTTACTGTTGCTGGTTCTATGCTATAAGATCTGCTGGTGGAAGCTCTGGTAAGCAGTAGAGTAATTTCTCTGGCTTTTTTGCTCTGAAATCAGCCCCACCACAGTAGGTTTTTTTGCCTTGGGATTAAAGTGTATAGGTAGAACAATGCTGTCTGTCATCTCTGTTTAATGACTTGAAAATGCAAAATTGGGCAGTTGCAACTGTTTTCAAAGGCAGATTCTTTTCTGGTGGTAAATAGGTCTTGCAAGGTCTTTACATATGTATTCTGCCCTCTGGCAAAATGGCCGTGCTGTCTATTAAGAAAATAGAGTTCAGCTTTAAAATGATCTAAAAGAAGAAATTCACTTTATTCTGAACTTCAACAATGGATGCAAACAAATACATTAGAAATGGGAGTATTCCTTAGGAATAATTCAGCTAGCTCAAAGCAAATTTCTCGTATTTTCTGATACAATGCTCTTCACCGGGCTTGTTGTACAAGTAAACTAAGTAAGGATGTTGGAGTTTTTCACGATACTGTCCATTCCTTTGCATTATTGGCACAAAAGGCAGGCAAGTGTTGTGGCTGGAAATCTGAGACAAGTTATTTCCTGCAGCAAGAGAATGGGAATAGATTCTGCTTCTAGTTTTCCCTTAATCTGATAGGACTGATAATTTAAGCCAATGAAATATTAATATTCCCTGGCATTGTGTTGAGCTCCAAGCACATTTTTAAATGACCTGCATAAGTAAACTGAAATAAGATGACATTTCTGTATGATGAAGGGCTTTATCAGTGAGCGATTTCAGTTTTGTACTCTCTAGAAGGGTGCTTAGTGGCAAGCGGGTAAGTGTAAATGACGATGCGGCTTTATAGTGGAAGGACTGAAATCCAAAAAATGGAGATGGGGTGAGAAGACTAATAGCCGATGTTTGAAGGTTTTTTGGGTTCTTTAACATTTTATTAACCTTTGGACTTGGAATAAGCAGTGATGAGGGAGGTTAAGTCTTTGAAATGCATCTGGCATTAGTTCTTTTCAGTCTGCAGTAAAAGTAGTAATAAGGGCAAGATGTATTTATGAAAACAGATTTCAGATCATGCTTGCAACTTTTATTGAAGCAAATGCAATTTTATTCTTCAGGAGAGAATGAAATTCACTGAGGACAAACAAGTCCATAAAGTCCAGATGAGTTCTTGTGATGTGCACATGGTAAGTTCTACAGAACTCAGAAAAGAATATTTTTCTTTGCCTGTTCATTTGGTTGTTGAATTAGGGGCTATTGCTATTGAATGCTGAAACATAATAGAAAGGCAATTATCCTGTTAGGTAAACTTAGTTAATACTATTTAGCAAGTAAAATGTGATTTCTTCTATTCACAACTACCAGGCCCATGGTTAACCACAAATTTGCGGGGTCAAGAAGAGTGGCTTTAGAGAGGAGGGAAGGTCTTGCGTAGTACTAAAATAGGTAGTCACTAGGCCTGTGTGATACATATCTACTTTAGAAGATGAGTTGTGTTTTTCTTAGGAAGCTGGCCCAGGACTTGACATTCTGACCTGAGCTTTTTTTTCAGATTTTGTAGATATTCCAATTAAAGAGGCTTGATTCTTGGCCTTTTTTTTTCCTATTATCTGTGGCTTAGCTCTCAGAAATGCTACTTGATTTAATAAATTTTTAAACAAAGATTTCTGAACCAGAGTTCTCTGTTTCATTGGAATTCCTAGGGTGTTGCCATTAATCGTTCTGCTTCCTATTTCATACTATGAGGATCCACAAGATGGCAATGTCCCACAAAGGGATTTTTGCCAGAGGAAGGGCTACAGGATTGTTCTGTTTCAACCTGAGAGAAATACAGATTGCTTGAATGTGAGTTTACAGAAAGGCATCACTGACACATGCTGTGGTAAATGAAACTCAACTGACTACTGACTTCAGTGAGCCTTTCTGACGGTGTTGCTTGGGACAGGGCCAAAGGTACCTGGTGCAGAAAACTCTTCACTGTACTGTATCGTCTTTGCTTCAGGTTGATTGCAAATGTGCTCTTCCCCCCCCACTCATTTTTGCATGCTGGGTGGCCAAGAAAGCTCCTTTTTTTTTTTTTTTAAACATCTGCCCACAATGCAATCCTGCTGTTACTGCTCACTGTCAACCCTTTGTAGAAAATGTCATTTACTAGCTTGCTGTGCCTGCAATGTCAGAGTTAGGGTATTGGTACATTTCAGATAATTAACGTATCCACTAGTATGTCAATACTTTCCTTACAAACATTACTTACCTTGCTTATGTTTCATACTGTGAGTTCAGGTACCACTTCAGGACCATGAGATAAAAACCGTACAGATACGGTCTGTGTTGTCAGTGAATTTTGCCTCTGTGGCACTGAATGGCAGATGAGTTCTTGTGATGTGCACGTGATCATTCCTTAAATAAAAATGCTACATGAGGACATGCCCAGCAGTGTAGCAAGCTTGTCTTAGCCAGTGCAGAGCCTATCATTAACTTACTGATGAGATTTAACTTAACTCCTTTATTACTTAGAATCTGTTAAAATAAGGTAGGTGTCTGGATGTTTGTTTTGTTAAAACAGAGTTCCCTGGAGGTAGCTAGAAGGTTGCAGGGATAACGTAGTTTGCTGAATAGCTGGGGGAGCTGCCTCTGAAAATTCTTTTCAGCTTTAGAGCAACTGTTTGATGGGGTGCAACTGGGAGCACTCTACAATCCCTTAATGTTGTCATGTGTGCTCACTAGCCCTTCTTCTATTAATTGCTTCTATTAAGTCCTGAAATTGTATATTCCCTTAAGCACATATTATACATATGTATATTCCCCTCAGCTGTTCAGTGTGTTTCATGGTCAAGGATGGTCTTTATATTCTTGTTTTACTGTAATGCAGGGAGATGTCATGGGGCAAATACTGCTTCTGAAAGCTGTAATTTTAGCTGCCTGTGTAGAAGTGCAGGAGCTTCTGTAAGACAAGAAATACACACCAGGTATTTGTGCCCATGAGCATTAATCTGTCTTGGCAGTTATTTATGTACGCTGCTTATAAAGAAGCAAATGTTTCTTTAGGTTGCATCAGTTACTTTTCTTTTTCGTCTGTCTTGGAAAAAATCCTATGGAAAGTCAATTAGTAAAGAGCAGAGCTGAAGCTGTGGCCTTACAGAGCTCTTTAGGCAGCGCAGCATGTGCTTGCAGTCGGCACAGGCCTAACTTGGAAATGCTTACAGCTATTTTGGTTGGTTTCAGCTTGTGACTTGGTTAGTGGCCAGTTCCCTTGGGCAACGATACCACAAGGGCACTAGAAATTAGGAGACATCTGCCAAGTTTTCCTTGGGAAAATGGCATTTTGGAATATGAATGTTTCTATTTTATTTACTGGAAATCGAGCTGGTGTTTGGCATGCTGACAGCCCAAGTCTTGTCCAAATAATGTCCCTTTTCAAGATTCTGATTCCTTAGCATTCCCACAGCAGTCTTGCTAGTTACTGAGGGAGATCAAGGACCTCAGTAAGAATGTGGTAGATCAGTGATGGTCTTTCCATACCTTTCTGTGCTTTGGACTCAGCCTTAACATTAGGCTTTGCACTGATACGGAAAACCCTCAAATGCTTACTTGGTTCTTGTCTTCCAAGTGTTCCATCTTATTTTATTTCCTGCTCTCCATTATTAAAATAAGCTTGTGGAATTAATTAGCTTCAACTAAGATAAATGTACAAGGTTGCACTGAAAAAGTACCTTCATGTGAAGTATATGCCTTAATCTCTGAAACAAGAGGTGAGTGGGTAGCAGGTGTTAGGGGTGACCTTGGTTACACTGGTGTGGCTCCCTGGCCAGTGATGGGGGGGGGAGATAGGCCTCTACAGTTAATGCAGGGAAGGAGGTCTCCTAGAACATCCTCCTTAATAAAGCACTCTTTTTTTTTTTTTCCTTGAATACTGAACTTCCTTTTCCTTCAACTTTATTCAAGAATAAAGCTATTGCATTACTATTCCAGTGTTTCTTCTCCACGTAGAAAAACATATATAGCGGGTAGGGGGATGACATTCAAGTATTGTCTTTTACTACCTTTCAGTAAAGATGGTCACACTGCATTTGAAAATACTCTTGTACTTTAAAACAATTATGTATTTTCAGGGGACCTGAAGATTGCTGTTCTTTCATCATCGTGTGTTGACCTGAATATATATTTGCAAAAAAAAACCCCACTCTTAATCTAATCTTGATGCATATTTTTCCAAAGGAAAAACTGAGAGCTCTGACTTGTAGGCAGTAACAAAAGGAGTTGGAGCTATGCACTACTGTCTTCAGTTCTCTGCTCTTGACAGATTGTTCCTGTATTAACAGCAGCAACTACACATAATGTGGCTGTTTCTTGGCCTGCAGGAACAGCTTACTGCTTTTATTCCATCTCCCTACCTGCCTTGGTTGATGTGAAGATAACATGACCATGAGTTCAGCAGATCGCTACTGTTGGGCTACCATTGCTGGCTGTCTGTGTTCTGTTTGAGTGGCACAGGTGGTAATACCTTAAAGTCTTAAGTACCTTAGCTAAATCCTTTAGAGTTCTTTATTTAGATCTCCAGGGCACAAAGTGATAACAGGTTGCCCCTTGTTGTAGAATAACTTAGGGAAACAGAAGATGGGGACTCCAACTTGAATTTCTTAAACTCTGACAGGAGTTGCTGGTTCAAAGAGCTTGATAGGCAGGCAGTTCCCACAAATGAGAGCCTCTGTATGGGGATCAAGAACTGGCTGTATCTGTAGCAGCTTCTTTGGAAGATGATAATGAGTTCTTGTTTGTCAGATCTAATAACTATGTTGAAACAAGTAACTTGTTCTTTCTGACTGAGTTCCACTGGTATTATTGGGTCATGTTCTCGATAGTTATTTATCTATTTGTGCCCCAGGGCTGAGCTTTGTTCCCATTATTCCTTTCCCTTTAAAACAAAGGAGACCGAATAGATAGTATTTTTTTCCATCTTTAATAAGGATTACTTATCCCAGCATTGGAAACAATAGCAACTATCCTGCATGCAAACTATTCTTCACTTCCATATTAGTTTTGAATTTGAGTTACTCAGCATGAAATGCCAATAACATTGATAGTTGTGCTACTGATTTCTTTACTCAGCCTCACAGTTGAGGGGGATGGAGGGCTGAGTTGCAGCATACGTGGATGAACTGCATGCTGTTAAAGTTGTTAGTAGGCTTTCAGTTACCAGTGCAAAGAATTTTCTAGTTATGCCTTTTTAAGTGAAGTATGCTTTAGGAGTCAGCCTTAGTCAATATGGCTCTTATAGAGGACTGAGATGAACTGAATCTGAGAGGTGGTTTTATTCCTTAAGAAAAAAGGGCTGTGCTAATTGAAAGGCATGCAGATGAAAGTGCTGCCTGCAAAGCTGGCAGAGTGGGCCCAGAGGCAGCCCTACATACAGGTTGGAACTGGGGAGCTCTTATGTTCACCCTCTAAACTGACCATGTGCAGCCTTCAGAAGCAGGTATGCTAATGTATGGCCATTCCTCTACCATTTTTCTGCATCAAAGTCTTTTAGAAAACAGCAGGTGAGCTATTTCTCAGGACTGAGAGTCAGTGTGATCCTGATGGTGCGGAATCTCTTTACAATGCTGGTTAAGTGTGGAATGCAGATGAAATTAATATTCCCCCCCCTTCCCTTATTTTCTATTTCTACCCTCTCTTATGAGAGCTAGCACTCACGTAATTTATGCCTGAAAATAAGGTATAGTTTTCAGTCAGATCAGTGAGCTGAATCAACTCTTGTACTTGGCTGATCAGAAAGCAGAAGGTAGGCTGTACTTAGAAGCATGCTAACGACCAAGTGTCAGAGTGCCACTGTGCAATCCCTGACACCAGCGTGAACTTCTGACTTGGTTGCCTGCCTGGCGTGGCTGCAAGTGACTTCATGTGGGGGCAAAACAATTAACTGGACTTGCCAGAGGCTCAAGCTAGAGCTCTGAACTAGTAGACATCCAGTGATGATGATCTTGTACGAGTTTTCTTTATGCAAAATGTTAGTGTCAGCCTTCACCAAAGGGAAGATGCAGGGTGTTTTGTTATGTAAACTGGGACATGTGGGCGCACATGCAGTGTTTCAAACATGTAAATATATCTACTCATTAATGACACACCAGGGTGTGACCCTCAGAAATGCAGTTGAGGTTATGTTGGCACTATAAAATTTATAGCTTTAGTTATGTGTTTCTGTGCTTTTTTTTTTAAGGTCTGACTTTTCTAAATTAGGAGATGGAAAAATAGGCTTTTACCGTAACCAAGGATGCCCAAAATGACAAGAGCTGATATCTAATTGGCTTTATGGCTAAAACTTTAATGCTCTAAACTATGGAAGCAAGTGTGGGATATCTGAGTCTTTCAATAATCATTGAAAATGTTTATTGAAAAAATATGCCTATGCTTTTAGACAAGACTATCCTTTTGCTTGTTCCTGTTGGTGAGCTTACTAGTATCATGAGCTGATAACATGCTGAAAGCAGGCAGCCACACAAATCTAGATTTGAGTGGAGAGTTTTTTTTTTTTGGGGGGGGGGGAGGGTGGAAGAATGTTCTCTTAAAATGCTATTTTTCTCTGTTGAAAGATGACTTAGATGCCTTCTTTACATAATGCAGAGATGAATGAAAGCTGCATATGTCTTTGCCCTTTTTGTAGGTTGCTGAATCTGTAAGTATTGACCTTCTTACTGGAGGCATTGAATATATTTTGCAGGTTTAGAACCTGCCTGATACTCAGATTGTATTTGCTTGTGGGATTTCTCTGTTCAGTTACAGACATCTTCCTGGATGCACTTCAGAGCAATGCACTGTATCAGAGGGAGATGTTCTGGTAGCTGCCACGTGGTGGTTCTGTTTCAGGGTGTAGACTTTAAGTGCTCATAGGTTTCTCTCTCAGTGATACTGAGAGCCATGACCCTCTCTTCTGATAGGTATTCTGAACAAGTAAGGGATTTGGGAACAGTTACAGTTTTGTAGAATGGTTGTAGGTTTCCCTCATCAATGTAATTAGCTTTCTTCTTTGTCATGAGGAATATTGCTTGCTTCTGTTGTGAAAGGGTACATGAAAAGTCACAACTTACCTTGCTGCTTGAGAGCAATTATGGCTATAAACAGCAGCATCAGGAAAACTTTTGTATTTAAGCTTTTCAGTCTTGTTACTACAGGGACAAGTTGACTAAGTATAACTGCTTGCGCTGTTGGAGCTCCAAGTGAAAAGATGCCCTGGGAAGCTGGGGGGGGGGCAGGTGGAGGGCAAACCAAGGTCCTCGCACTTGAGCATCTCGATGATATCCAAGGAAGGGGGATATGAGTCTCGAGTGCGCTTCTACGGTAATGTCCCATTCAGCTGTGTAAGCTAACTACCAGAGTGTGATTCAAGGTAAGTGGGAAGATCTGGCTCAGTATTTGGGACCATAATCATATCAGTACAGATAACTCCATTTATGTTCCCCCTTTTCTTAGATTTTATCAAATGTACTCAGTGTCCTGTTTCTCTCTGTTTCCTCCTCCATTTTGAATAGTAGAACTATATGTAATAAACTTGATGCTGGGATTTTAGGGTCTTTCTATGAAAGAGAAGGGGGAAGGAAGAGGCTACAAAAGCTGAGGGGCAGCAACTACTGTTAGACTGAAATTTCAGCCTCAGAGGAGTTAGATTGTGTGTGGGTAGGGGGTAACTGCACAGAGGATAGAACTTAGGAATTTTGTTTTGCAGCTTGCCTTGCTGAACACAGTTTAGAGCTGTATTCATGGACAGTTGTCACCAAAAATATTTAGTGTTAACTAATTATTTAGTGGATGTCCAAGTGTCAAAAATAGCCAACTTACTTTAGCTATTTTTTCATTTCTGTATTGCCCCAAAAGAATGGAAAAAATAGGCTTTATAAATACAGCAGGAATGAGTATAATAGAAAAGGGGACCCTCAATTTAGGACTTGAAGTAGGCAATAGCCCTGCCTGTGCCTATTCAGATGGTAAGTAGCAGAGATGACAGCTAGTGCTTTTTAGTATAGGAATTGATTTTTTTTGATATATGAATATGAAGCTTTTAATAGGAATAGGAAGTTTTCAGTTCTTCTACTTGGATTAAAAACTAAACACCTTGCACCCCGATATACAGATCATGAAGATGGTCACTGAAATGCCTCTTTCCTAGTAGCTGCTCTCTGACCTTATGTGAAAAATAAGCAAGTGCACTGAAATCCTGAAAAATGACTGTGTTGCTCAAAGCACTTTAGAGGTTTTGAGCAGGCTTCCAGGTAACTGCTGCAAAATAGTGTCGCATTGTCTCCTGCTGACAGCAGAGATTTAGATAGGGAGGAAGGGGAGGGGGGCAGGTTTCTTGGTCCTTGGCTGACAGCTGACAGGTGGGCAGTGATACTGTAGTTGTCAGTTTATGGGATTTGCCAGAAGGTCTGCATGCCCTTGGCAGGTACTTATCTTGACAGCACCAGCTGTCAGTCAGAGAAAGAGATGCCTGGATGCTGTTGTGCCTGCTACTTTCTCCTCTTATGCTGAGGACTGAGATTAATACTTGATAATGGGTTGCCTGATGTAGCAGAGTAGATTGTGGAATATTCTCTGCAGTCTTTTTATTTTTTTATTATTTTTTTTTATTATTATTATTTTTTAATTGCTTGTTAGACTAGTTTTTTTAAGAGATGCCAAAGCCAAAAAATGGAGGGGACATGCAATGTGAGAACAGAAGTCAAGCATCTTGTGGAGAGACTGCTCTTTTGGGGGAATAAAACTTGTGCTGTTTTTATTTTCCACTTTTTTTTTTTGCATGGAAGGAATATTTTTGTAGATTCAATTCTCATTCCCCTTTGTTGCCAGCGTCTCCTGTGAATTTAGATTACGTTTCTTCACAGTACAGAAATGCATGTTTTCTTAACATGATACAGAAGATAGGCATCTGACTGGGTGAAATGATGCATGCAGCTGTGTATTTGAGAACTTACTCTGGGTGAAATTCTGACTCCATTAAAATGAATGGCAGTTTTGTCCTTAACACAGATGTTGCTGATATTTGGATAAAGATTACATGTTTCTAGAAGAGCTGAACAAGGTATATAATAATATTAAACCCCCCCCCCCGCTTGGATTTCTTTAGCATTCTTGCAAAATCATGGTGATGTACTGAACAAAAAACGTAACCCAGAGCAGTTGTTGGTCCTATAGTGCCAAATCCTGTTGTTGAAGCAAATGGGAACTTGCTGATAGCTTCTATTGAATGAGAACTTGAGCTGTGCAAGTGTCCAGGCAAGCTGCGTGAATTTTTTGCACCTTTCCTGGTGCTTTGTTTGGGCTATTGCATGTTGTCAGGAGTGAGTGAACTACTTGGAGAACAATAATGTTCAGGTTCTGTAGAGATTTCTAAGTGCTTTTAACTTCAATTAAGGTTCATTTCTACACTTTACTTGTAAACTTGAATATGCAGGGTATTGAATAACTCTTGAAGTTGAGTTAATTCTATGCAGTCAAGGTCAGAGTAGTATTTTAAATAGCTTTTTTGCAACTTTTTCTTTGAAGCTACAAAACTTTAGTTAAGTGCCAGTAACAAATATGGATAGATTTGGGTTCTTTAGTTTGTGTGTTTTTGGCCTCTCTGGCTTTGAGACACTGTCTTAAACTGGTAGTGACAAGAAGGTAAGTAAAACTATTTGAAATCAGAACTCCTTAGCAAGTTTGTGCTTGGAGTTTCTTTTGTTGTAGTAGAGGCTGATTAAACCATGTGTGTGTTAAGGACTCCCTCTGGGGCACTGATATGGCTAGTGTGCTCCCATGTGAAGGTATCCATGACTGCCAGAAGAAACTGGAATGGGAACTTTGTAACACAAAGTAGTAGTTAGCTGAGGTGGTTCTACTTTTCTCTTTTCAAGGACGATTGCTACTCAGGCAGTAAAACTAAGTAGGGCCAAGTCTGTTTCATGACATGGCACAAAAGAGTGTTTTGGAAGAGAAGCTCTATTGACTGACAGTGTTTTTCTGTTTGCAGCCACTGAATATGGGGGATGTTTGACTTTTGCAGGGTCACCAGTGAGTTCCTTTTGATCTCCAGGCAGAGGTGGTGTTTCTGTTCAAGAAAAGTCTTGCCATTCTTCAGCTTGCCTGAGACCTTACATCAGAGTTACGCTGTACTGAATGTTTGCCTTGCTCTCCCGGCCTGTTTCTCTCCAGCCCCCTAATACAGACGTGCATGCAGTTACAACAGTGACAGCAGAGGATTTCCTACTCTACCAGTATACCAGTAGGACTTACGTGATGGTGTCTGGACAGTGACTGAGTTCAGTCTTGTGTAGCTTTACAACTGGCATCCACCAGGGAGTCTGCAATCAGAGTGATCTTTACTGTTGCAGTAGAAGAACTGGAGGTGCTATGGCAAGTTGATTGCTCCAAGGATGGCTTGGGGGTTTTCTTGGTGGCCACGTACTGTGTGCAGTTGGTAGTTTTGGGTGCTGTATCCTTTGTGGTCCAAGCTCACGAAAAGCAGGGAAGAGCTGATAATTGCAGAGATCTGCTTCACAGTGGTTGTCTGGCATGCAAGGAATGGGATCATGTGCTGGTCTGGGCAGTCAAAGAAAAACCAGGCTATAAGGAGCAACAGAAGCTGCTCCAGCTGTCAGATCAGAGTTGCATCTCTTAGAGCAGTATTTCAGGTCTGAGGGGATAGAGATGCCTTGCTGACATGCCTTCTTCTCTAAAGTCAAGCTTGTTGCTTAAATGGGAAACGTGGTAGCGGCTCCAGGTTTGACCGATAGTACAGTTTCTCCTACCTGGACTTCTCAGACTGGACACTTGCGCTGACTCTAGCCCCTGACGTAGATGAAACAGCAAAATCTGCTCGGATGAAACAGCTTGGGCCATGATGAACTGCTGCTTGCTTGCTTGCTTACTGGTGCAAATCTTAGCCATCCTCTTGACAAGAGGAGTCCTATGGCTGGTATCAGAGAAAGCTAATAGTGGTAATGCATTTAGGTCCCAGAGCCTTGTTTACTGGAGAACAGGAAAACTGATAACTCTCAGTACCACAGGAGAAAAAGAATATAGGTCCTCCTTTCCAGAAAACAAAAAAACAATCAAAAACAAACAAAAAAACACTATTGTGTTCTGGTGCCAGTTGCTCACATCATAACACTTCATCTAGCAAGCATCACATAGCTATGTGGATTTCTCCAGGGCCAAACTGACCTAAGAAAAAAGCTTTCTGAATCCTGTTTTACTCTGTGTGTAAATTCTTAAGACTCTGCATTTGTGTTGCTTGTGCCTACCTGAAGTATGTTTCATGGTTTTAACTCTATCCCATTGTTGTAACTAACACATTACTTCCCCCCATCTCTCCTTTTCTAATCAGAAAGGAAGAGAAGTAGGGAATAACCAGACTTCTGGTTAAGTTCTTTTGACAAGTGTTTTATTGATTCAAGCAGACTTCTGATCACTCTTCCACAGGCAGTTCAGTGTGGGTCATTGCAGCAACCTCTTCCTGCTCTGCCACAGAGGTCTGAAACATGTACAGAAACTTGCTGTTGGACTGCCTCCCTGCTGAAGGACCCCAGCAGTTTAGCTACATATTGCTAGAAAACAGAGGGCAAAGAGTATTTGCCTCTTTAAGTATACCAGCACTGCTATGTAGAGGGCCTAAATGCACTCATGTCAGCATTTCATTTCCTTTGATTGTTTCTCAGTCTTTTTTATGCTTTTTATGCATAAATGCCCCAGAAGAAATCCTAATCTGAAGCCCTTCCAAAGGGCTAAGCAGAGCTTGCTGTATTATCTACTGCTGGAACTTTCCTGACTGTTTTTCCTGAAATCCATTTGCTGACTTGACTCAGCCCCTACTGTGACACAGAATATCAGGCTGCCTTGATATTCTGTAAGTTAGTCTTGTGATTTCTTTTTCTACTCAGGTCCCTCACCAAAATGGAAATGTGACTAAATGGAAAATAAATAGTTTAAAAAGGCAACAGCTCAATCATGCTGTAGCATAACTCGCCCTGCAGAGAAAACACACTGCAACAACATCCTAACAGACTGGCAGCAGCCTCAGGGTGTTCATTAATTGCTAGTCTCTCTCCTTGCTGCCTGAAGGGTAAACTTCTGGATGAGTGATGGCTTTTCCAGTGAAACCCTGTCCCAAAAGCCTTGGCAGTACTACCTTCCCCCCCCCTCCCCCCCCACTGCTTCTCCCTAACTCTTGAACAGTTAAGTTCCGGTGCCCTGCACAAAGCATAGAAGTGCTTCTAGAGTTTAATATTTCTTGAAGGTCCATACCTAAAGTGTTTGTGCTGAAACTGTCTCACTGTGTAGCATTTGACACTGAAAAGTGTAAATTTTCTTTAGGATGCCTGCTGTCATCAAATGAGTGTTCTTCTAACGAAGTACACTTTCATGGCTTTTCGTTTAAAAAAAGAAAGTGTTAAATGAATGAAGAATAAACGATTGGTTTGTTAAGGAGACTGAGAGAGGTCATTTAAATTACTGCCTTTTGTCACTTAAACTGCTAAAGGAAACTGAAGAGTCCAATTTTTAAATTAGGATGATATTTTTATAGTTGACTCTGTATGAAGATGTTGAGGCCTATTTTCCTTGTTCTTTTTAAACAAGTTCTGGAGAACTTAACCTAAATAAATGCTGATGTCTGTCAGGCGCAGTTCTGTTCTTAAGGCTACCTTGTTGCTATAGGAGTGTTAGGCTGTTTGCATCATACTCTAAGCAAGCTTGCTGGCAAGCTAGATTGATGGCTTAAAAGATGCTAGCCTCTGCGAATTGCACGGCAATGCAAAACGAAATGATACGCTCAAGTCCCTGGATGGATTTTAGTGTGTTGTGTGATGTGGTAGAGATGGTCCCTGAAAAGAGATGAGTCCAGACTTCAAAGTTGAAATTTGGGTGGGGCATTTAGTAAATATTTAGGGAACTGCTGAATAAAGTAAGGTTGACTAAAGAATTTATTTTTCTTCAGTGCATTAACTTTCTCTATCATTTTCCAGCCAAGATGGCATGATTTGATTTACTGCGTGGTTGGAACTTGCAGGGTTTGTACCCTTGAATATGTTCTCTAGAATTCCTTGCTTATGTTTGGACATAAGCTGGAGTGGAATGAATACCTCTCTTTAAGAAGAACCTGAAGTATTGTACCTGCTCAACTGCACTGGTGTTGTAGGAAGTCCTTCAGCTCTATCCAGTTGGTACATTACTTAACTGACAGTTTAGCCAGGTGAGTAAAATGAAATTTCTCTCACTGAGGTCACAGCGTAGCCTCTCAGTATGGGGCTGCCATGCAGGAAGGCTTGATGGTTGAGTAGTGGGGAGGCTGACACCAAGGTGTGCAATTGCAAAGGATGACGCAGGACTGTATCAACCCTTAAGTGACAAGGTGACCCTCAAGCAGCAGAGACTAGGATGCAGATGAACAACTCTATGTACAGCAGAAAATCATGATGGAGAACAGGACTAATGTGTAACACTTGCTGTTAAATAGATGTTTATCTGCACCTGTTTGACATGGGATAAACATGCTTCCAAAATAAGTTGAAGAGGTTTTGTTCATGTATCTGATGTGCTAGTAATTATATGACATTTTGGTGCAGAGCGCCTCAGACTGACCAATAACTGTAGACAACTCTTGCATTTACTGCAGAAGGCATACAGTATTTTCTTTTTTTGAGGAATGTATGTTTGCCTTCTGTAAAGGGGCAGCTACATAATTAATCATGTGCTTAACTGAAGTATTGCCAACTTTTGAACAGGTGAAAAATAGAGGCACCATGGAGAGTCTTGGAAAGGGTCCTGTTGTATAAGTTAGTCTAACTGCAGAAGGAGATGGGTTTAACCTATCCTTCTGACTAGGCAGCACAACACAAAGTCTGCTTGTTGGGTTTAGCAAGTCTAACCTACAAAGTATTCTAGCCAGCCTGTTAGGGTGACCAAGATGATCAGGTATGGAGAGGGTCTGTGCAGCTTCCTAAAGGAAGGAGCAGGAAGAAATCTCAGGAGGCTGTGCTGTGGGAATGGCCAATATGGGAACTCATTGGAGATGGCAGGGCATGTCAGCGCAGGTGGGTAACGAAGACAGAAAAATTGTACTAGAAGTTCATTAAAGAAGCAGGTGGAGGGAATTGCCACACTGAAGGACTTTGAAGAGGAAATTTGACCAAGTTAGGTGAAATGATAATTCTTTATGCATTATACAGCAAGAAAGACTGATCATCTAGTCTGTATAGTGCAGGTGTGATAGGATATCTGCTAACTAATTTGTTCTTACAATAGCACTTCTTTCTGGGAAAGATCTAACCTTGATCAAATCTTTTCCAGTAATGCAAATTCAGTCTGTTTTGTCTTGTTTGTAAGATTAATTAGTAATGGCTTTGTTCAGATTTTGGGGATGTTTTTAAATGTAGGCCAAGACTTGTATTCTTTGGAACCCTGCTAGAGAAATACATGGTGATTTGGTGATTATTTGCTGCTTGTAATTAGAGAACTTTCTCTTAGCTAGTGTTTAAGACATTTTAGGTGGGATTGTTTGCAGATTGGCATAAATTCAGGTGTCCGGGCGTAGCTATGTATGCTTCCCAAGCATCTCAGCTCCCTTTACAGTCAGTGGAGATCTGGAACAGCCAGTGGAGTCTTGTGAGGTATTAGGCTTATTCTGAAGTAGGTGGCTGAAGTGGCGACAGCTTAATCTGGAAACTAGATATCGCTCTTAGATCACATAGGTTTTGTTTTCTAATGTTTTATTTAAATAGCATGGGATACCAAGTCGCGTGCTTTCCTGGGATGGGAAAGGCCACAGAAGAAAGGGGAAACTGAGTAGCTATGGAAATTGATATCTTTAGTAGAGGGAAAATATCTTTTTTGAAGGGAGAAGGAATAATGTCAAGCCTGAGAGTAAGGGGAAGGAATGAGTTGGGAAGGATAGAGAAGTCTAGGCTGGGGGTGCTGTCCCAAGAAGAAGTCAACAATGAGTTTGGAGTTGAAAGTAAAGGTACCTTAGAAGGGAAAGGGTTTGCTGGATCACCTCTTCAGAGCTGATAATGAAGTAATAAGTTATAAGTTAGAATTTGGGCAGAAATGCAGGAGGGCGCACAGGATGGGGGGAAGAGAAGAAATTCCAAGATTTTGAGCAATGGCACTAGAGCTGTTCTTGTTTTTTGGAATGATAATGAGGCAGCTCTGAAAGACGAGGAATGACCTGCAGCAATTCATCTGTCATCACAGTGTGGTTGCAGTTAGGATGCATTTATGTCTGGAATGTGGAAGTGAAAATAGATATGTGGGCTCTATTTCTGTCACTGCTTTACATCCATGGAGTTACTTAGCTCTCTACTGTAGTGCCTCAGTCTTCTGTGTATAAAAGCAAGCTGAGAGGGTAGTACTTCCTTATTTTGTAAGGATAGTAAGATCTAGGCCAAGCTTTTCAGGCTTTCTAATTAAGCTACCTGTCACTTTCATGCACTAATACTCTAGGCTTTAGAAGTTACCCAAAATTTGAGTTACTTTCTAATCTTGAGGCCAGGCCTTGATGGACCCTTGTGGCCTCACTGATTTGACTGATCTCCTGACCAGGTAAATTGAGATGGCTGTTTTAGGTCAGTTCAGAAGCATTCACACTGGGTTTTGGCACTGGCAGAACTGAAATTGTCTTTGAGAATGTATTTAATTAAATTGAGGCAACCTGAGAGAGCAGCCTGGGAAAGGCAAGATCATAATCTGAAAGAAAACAGCTTGAGAAGCGTAGCCATGTCTCATGGATATGCACCGTCTTAATATCAGCACTTTCACGTGCACGATGCTATTAAATCAGCCCAATTTAACACTGTCTTCTCTTTTCCTACCTATATAGCTGTGAAAAATGGCTTCCTTTAGTCTGTGACCTACAGTGTTTGCACTGCTTGCTTGGACAGCTTAAACAGCCAGCTTGAGGATTCAAGTTTAAGCCTGAATCTGTTAGCACCTTATTATAATACACCACTACTCTATTCCAAACAGCTGTCTGGTAAAACAAGTTTTATTCCCCTGTTTATGAACAACTTGTGGGCTTCTGTTGAATAGTCTGAAAACAAACCAAGAAAACCCTGCCTGTATACCACCTAAGATGTACTGTTTATAAGCCTGTTATCTCAGTGGAATATTTTGAGGGGGCCTGGAAATTGAGGGAAGGTTGAATAAAACCACTCATCTGAGATGCTGTGAGGAGGTTTTGGCTCAGTGTTGCTGTCTGCTGTCAGACAGGCCCAGGAATCTTATTTTGTAAAACGCATGGTAATATTTTTTCTTTCCTACAGAAGCAGGACTTTGTCCAGAGGGAGTGCATAAGGAGTTCTTCTGTGTATTGGATTTTATGCAGCTGCTAGGCAGAAGGAGAGTCACCTGCTCACAACACTACTTATACTCATTAGAAAGCTACTTCCTTTAGGGTGTTGCTTGCAGATGTGGTTCCTTTATCTACACAGCCAGACATTATTCAGTAACTGTCTGGCATAGAAGGTAGAATACAGGTACTCTAAAGCTGTATGTTTTTTTTTTTTCTTTTTTGTAATAACAGCTTTGTGTATCCTTCAAGCACAAGCTGCAGCGCTACTAGTATTTTAAAATATTGATTGTATGCTTAAGTGTATCAAGGGGGGAAGGAGAAAAGAGCGCTTCCTTTTAATTACTTTATTACTTCACTTGCAAGTAACAGTTAAATTTCACCAAGTCTTCACCTCCGTTTGTTATTTCTCTTCTCCCGCATTGTTTTCTTCACACCACTGAAATCCTGATCAGATTGCTTTTCCTAGCACAAGGAGCCAGGGACTCTGTCTAGCTTGCTTATAGACAATTACAGCAAAGGGGCCCCAGTGCAAGTTTCGACTCTAAATTTTGCTCATTATTTTTGATATGTTCAGAATTTAATTCTGGTAACCAGATAACTTGCAAAGGATGTTGAGTGGTGAGTGGCACTATAGCAATTTTGTCAAGCGTCTGTCCTGTTAGCTAAGAATGTTGTGCTGAAGAAGCGATTAGGTATCACTTCTCCAAATGTCTTTATAGTGATGAAGTAGGCTATCTGATCTGGCTTTTTTCTTTTCATTAGGTAACTAGAGGCATTCTCTCAATTTTCAGTTTTATACCAGACCAATATTTGTTACATGCAGTGAGTCAGTAGTGGTGTTCAAAAAATTCTTAGGCTGTGAGGAAACTTAAGAAACCCCTGAACTAAGAAAAAAAAATGACACAGCTGCTCCTAGAAAGTTCAGTACACAAACTAAGACATAAAGGTTCAATGCTTTCATTACTTTGCAGCCTTAAGGGCTGGATGAAGGGGAGCAAAACAGGTAACATTTAGCTGAAAGCAGTACAGCTTTTACTTGCATTAGAACTTCTGTTGTAAACATTGAAATGACAGCATGCCTCTCAATTTTCACTATCCTCAGGTCATATGATGTTAAGTATCTTAAAAGCTTTTTCTCTAATATTTATTGAATACTCTAACTCCTGTGAATGAACGAAAACTTTCTGTCCATTTCAACAACTCATTAGAAATGGAGAAAATAAGGGAGGGTGAGAAGCAGAGTGCATTGATTCAGCTTCTTTTGAAAGTCAGAAGCTGGAGCAGGCTGCACATCCCTGTCATAAGCCCAGATAGCAGAGATGTGGAGATAGTGCTTGATATGGAACTGTGGTAATTCCTGGCTGCCTCTGTTGGGTGGGGGGTGCTGCTCCTGGCTGTCCTTGCAGGAGTAGAGTAGTACCTGCTGCTGCCTACCTCCACTGGAGGACTCGCTCGGAAGAACGCATTTGGCCCATTGCCCTCCCTGTCCAAAGGTTTTGCTCTGCAGCTTGTGACCTGTGTCTGGAGACAGAAGTTCTAGTGTGACTTAAATACAAGAGGAGGACAGCCCTGTCAAGCTCCTGGAGTACTGTGCTCTTGTCCCTTATCGTAGAACCCACATCTAGCGAAGGCATCAGTCCTGGCAGGATCTGAGCTGAACAACCGGTTGCCAGTATGTTGCTGTTTAGCCTGTGGTAGTGCTTTGCTCTGTATTGCCCTCCTGCGTGGAGGGCAGTCAGAAGCCTCCTGTGTCAGGCTGAGCAGCGTTCAGCCAGCGGCGACATCTGGCCCCCTGACCGATTCCAAAGGCAGTGGCTTCTGTGCAGGGCCTGTAGACGCCTCGGGCTTTGTCACGTGGTTGGGTTGCTAATGGCTTTCTCTGGTCTGTGGTTGTGATCGCAGGGAGCTAATGCAGTTTTCCTGCTTGGAAACAATTGATATGTGAGGATGAATCTTAAATGCCCTCCTTAAGAGAACAAAGAGGGCTGCTTTGTAGATATTTATTTTTTTTTTATGTCTGATTCTTCTTGGGTTGTGCTTTGCAGGCAAGCTGTTTCCATGTTGGAGGTGAAGGAGTGATGGCTGTACTAGGCATTGTTAAATAGTTCTTGGGTATAATTTCCAGGTGAAGGGAGCTTTATGTAAAGCTAACTGTGGGGCGAGCTTGACTACCTGTACATCTTGCTCCTGAGGCAGGTCTCCCGGTTGCAAGGTAAAAATTAGTCTCTGCTGATGAATTATCTTTGAAATACACAGGATATCTGCAAGCTTCAAAAATGAAGCAAAAAATGAAACTAAGGGGACAGGAAGAAAGTTTTCTCCAAAGAAAATACTTGACTTGCATAATTTAAGATTCCTTGTAACCCCTGGAAGGCAAGATGTGTTATGTTACCAGGTCACTTTGGCCTCCTGATAAAATACTTGAGTGCAATTCCACCATACCTCTCAGGCTTTTAGTCTTTTTGTCAGACTCTTGCTCCTTTGCAGAAGGGATGTGCAGGACTAAAGAGCTTTTTCCTAGGAGATAATCGTCAGTTCAGGATGGATCACACCATACCATAACCACGCATAGACTGAGAGCTCGATTAAGTTGTGTCTCCAGATAACTGGTGACGAACCAGAGTTTTCTTTTTGTCTTGGTCTGGTGCAGTGTCACTATGTTTTATTTCCACAGTGTTCGTAATTGTCCTTTCTGTAACTTGACAAGAAACACTCTTGATATATGTTGTTGTTTTATGCAGAAGGCTGAGGTCAAGCTGCACAAGTGCAGGCAACATAAAAGGCTTTTGAGAAATGAAATCAGCCAGCCTGTTGTGGGCTGTTTAGTCAGTATTACAGTTTTGGGTGTGCATGCAGAGCACTGTAAACAGAAGTCTCAATTCATCCCTTCTGCCCTTGGGCTTTAACTGCTTTCTGTGGGTTTCAAAGGGATCTGAAATCTTTTCTTACAGTAGGGGGAGTAAATTGTCAATGCAAAACTTGCTTACTCGTGTGAGGTCAGTAGTGTAATATTAGTAAGCAAGTAACAGTGATGCTTAGGGACATTCACTTATCTTGATGAATACCTGTTACTTGATTAAACAGAAGAGAGGTGGTACTGTTGGCCAAAAAGGGAAATTAAGGTCATCTGTCCTGGGGCTCGGAAATGAGTCGAAGTCCTGATGTTGGACAATCATAAATTGGCTGGTAACGAGGGGTCTGGATTTGCTTGCTCTTCTCTTAGGTGAAACACTGGTTTATCAGTCTATAGAACCTCCATAGTATTTCTCTTTTGAAAGTATTTTGTATGTAGTGTTACTCTTTCTGTTTTGACTGAATCACTTAGGAAAAAAATCTCTGCGTGTAACTTTCTTGTTTTATTCTTTTTTCCTTTTTATTCCTATTTCCTTTTGTATTGTGTATACAATCAAAATTCTTTGTATTCATCTTAAAGATTTGTCTCCTTGTGAAGCAAAGACTTGTTTGTTCCCCAGACTGCTCAGGCAGTATCACTGTTATCAGCAGTCACTAGTTTTGTGAATAGTACTTTGTATTTAGTATCATAATAGATGTATGCTAATTGTGGCTGAAATCAGCCATGTTGTCCAAACATACAATGGAAAATGAGTCTTAGATGAGAATGATAGTACTCAGCAGAGACTGTCTTCTAGTTGCTTTTAGCTTAGCAGACTTAGTTTAAGGCTGAAACTTTCCTTGTTAAGTGGCCAGGTTGTCTTAATCTTTGCATTTTCTAATTCAGTATTTAACTTCAGATTTTTCATTGTAATTTCAAAGTATGCCTTCCATGTAGCCCAGGAGTGGTGTCTCTGTGCCTGTGTCAGATGCTCTGTTGTACCTTAAAACTACAGCAGACCATCATTTAAGTACATAATAATTAGACGTGTCTTTTGAGAAGTAGTGGGGAAGCAGTGATTTATAGCAAAAAGAGGACTAGGATTATTCAGGAGGCTGGTTGATATGAGCAGCTCACAATTCTTAAATGTTCTTCAGCAGTATGAAAATCAATGCACTAGCTCTTAAAAAAAAAAAATTAAGTGTGTAGGCTCTAAATCCTTGAGAATCACTATAAATTCCTAGGGATGGATTTCCTATGCAGCCATTTATAGAGCTTTCCATTCTGAAAATGCTGTACAAAGGTCAGGTCATTAAGCATCAGCTGAAATTGCTCCAATTACTCTTTAATAAATGAATCATCAGTGAAGACATTGGACAGGCATTTCTTCCCTGGATGAAAGGGTCCGTTATTTAAGCTTCATTTGTTACCTGAAATTTAGAAGGCGCTGTGATGCTATAAAAGACTTCACTGAACCTTTGTCTCAAATTACACTGGCTCTCCTCAGGTGCTCATTAGTTTACTGTGGGGTGTTGCAGGGAGTTCCCAAAGTCACCTGTTAAACTGTGCTGCCAGTCAGAAGGGGAATTCGGTGCAATTTCTGTGCTTCACACAAACGCTGCACTGCTCAGACTTGTGTAACATTGCCAAGGTAGTTACTGCAGAATAGGCTGTATTGTATATTGTATAATATTGTATATTTTTATGTTAATAAATATACAATATGTTAAATGTACAATATGTTAATACTGTATATTTTTACCTTTGAAATTATATATTTTTACCTGTGGCTACCTTTTTCCCATCAACTGCAGGTGTAGCCTGTAATTTCAAGATGTGTATGAAGCATATTCACTTTATTGTGTGGCTGTCTTTGGGAATAAATTTTAATTTACATACTTGTTTCCAAGTGCTCTGTAAAAATAAAGGTGTGTGGTGCAGAGGGCTCTTCACTCTTGGGGCTGCTTGTAAGCCCTGTCATTCGCAAGGCAGTGGGAGCATCTCTGGCATGAGCTGCTGCTCTGTGTAAGGAGAGGTACCAGAATTTACCTTGTCGGAAAAGAGATGTGGGAAGGCATGTAGAAATGTGCTGCTTTCTTTGACTGTGTACCGTAATATGCTCCTTCCACTTACAGGTACTTTTGAACCATAGATAAGCAGGAATGGGGCAAGATATTCAGTTCTTCAAGGGGTTTGTACTGTTTTATTCTCTGCCCTTAGTGACCTTCTGTGTTTTTGATCTTCCCCATTCTCACTTGTCTCCTTTAAGCTTTCTCCCTAGGTTGGTAGACAGCAGTGTGTCTCTGATTAGCTCCTGAGTGCTCACTTAAGCAGTGTTTCAGGTATCAGAACCGTTGTACCTAAACACTTGATGTATGTTAATCATCAAGGTGTGTTCCCAGATGCAGGTAAGATGACTATATGCAATTAAGTGGCTTATTTTAGCCTGTGAAAAGCTGGGTGGAGGGACATTTTGCTCCTCTTGCTCCAGAAAGATCTAGTGTTTTTTCTAGCCCTGTAAATAGGTGTGAAAATGCAAAGTCAGTATCTTTTTACAGTAGATGAAAAATCTAACAGTGGAGCCTGATCGTTTTACTATTTTGATGTTGGGGGAAGTGTGATCCTCTCTGACCTTGAAGCATACAAACAGTGCTGTTACAGTTGAGCACATGCTTATGTGAATTTCTGAAACAAGACCCCAAAATATTGGAAGGAGTTCTGATTTTTCTGAGCTTTCTGTTGCAGTGTTGCATCTTGGTTTTATTGCTGAAGTGCTCTGGGTTGTAGGATACGTTGTTTCCCTACACCTGTGCATCTTAGCATTCATGCAGGCTTCAGCAGTTGATCATGTTTCTTATTGATGGTTTTTACTATGTTTTTGATGCCAGTGGTAGATAATGGAAAAGCTTTAGGTATATTTGCTATAATTTGGTGTTCCTCTGGAAGTTTGCTTTGGGCAAGAGTTGTTTCCACTTTTTTTTTTTTTTTTTTGCAAAAGTCCTGCTCTTACTTTCAATGCTCTGATAAGCATTAGTAAGTCAGGAATTATCTTGGGCAGTGTTTTTCACTGAAGATGTTGACTCAAGCAGCTTGCTTTCAAACAAGAGCTTAAACCTGTGAGGCTTTACATGAAAGAGCACTCTCCTAAGTGATGTTGATGAAATTGGACTCTTCAGTACTGTTGTAAAAACTATGGCTTCTCATGCCGTCGTTTCAGCTTGCTTGAAAGTTCTGCAGGCTCAAAAGTAAGAAGAGAGTAGGACAGGAATCCTGTGTTCCTCTAATGCTAAAAATCCATGCCACACCAATGATCACTGTACCAATTTTGTGGAGAGCCTAACTCTTGAAGTTGAGCTTAGATTTGGAAATCCTGTTTTAATCATCAGCTTTTTTAGTATGCACTACAGATTTAGATGGTATAAATTGTCAAGATATGGGTGTAACATGCTGTGCCAGGAAACAGTAATCTGTTGCTTATTCTCTGCAAAACATTTAAACATTTATAGTTGGCTTGACGTACATATCTGGTTGTGGAGGGAGTTGCTGCTGCTGGCACCAGGGCGTTGGTTTCCTACGTTTTTCTTTAAGGAAATGAGGCTTGTCTTCAGATGTCAGAATATCAAATAAACAAAAGGAAAGATGTGAAATGACTCAAGATATGGGAAAGCCCTGGAGAAATCATCAACTTTGCTATTTTTTGGGCAAGCCTATATCTGCTTTTTGGCTCCAGCTTCATAGGAAGGGATTGAGAAATGGGGAACTGATATGATATAATGTTTGTAAGATAATTTGAAGACTGAAAGGTTGACGCTCTCTCATTTGTCTTGTGGTTAAAATTGCTTTGGAGGCTTTGGCCCCTCCCTATTCAGCTAAGTGCTTAAATCTGTAGGCTACCTTTCTGTATTAGTCTCAGTGGCACTACTAATGTGATTTGATGGTGTGTGCTTTTTTAAAGACAGACCTTCGTGCACCAGAGGCTCTGATGTAGTGGTGGTACAGAACTTGAGGTGTAAGCACCTCTAAGCCTGGAGAGAGAAGATGGTTTGATCTCCATGCCCCAGGCTTTACTCTAAGCTTGCTTTTGAGGCTTCTAACAGGAATGTATACTGAGGTCTTAATGACTTCTTTAGATGAAGCTCAACATAGAGTCCTCAAAGATGAAAAATGAATGCTGCAATACTGAACCTGTTTAGAAGCATGGAAGTGTTTGTGTGGACAAAAATTGAGCTCTGAGCTGGAGATGTTTGGGGTACCACATCCTTGGAAACAGCATTGCCCACTTGCTACAGGGAGTTGCTAAACACCAGATGATGCAACCTGTTGTGAGGACCCAGCTAAACAGCTTCACTTTATTTGGTGGTCTTGTGACCCCCCCCCCCCCCAGGGATGGTGCTGTTCCCATCTGGAGGGGCAGGATGTGCTTCTCTTGGTTGTCCTGGGCAATCTGTGCTGGTGTTGATGGGGTGAGTTCTGGAATAAGCTACTACCCTGTATGGTAAGGGCAGTGGAAGCAGCCTCCAGTGTCTCCCTGAGTAAATAGGTAACTGAATTCAACCAGCTGGTACTTGCTTGTTACTTTTGCTTATGTTTCTGCTGAAGGGCCCTCTGGAAGATTTAGGGGGAAGACTTATCTAAAGATAGCAAGCAGCAAAAAGCACAACAGCTTGTTTTCTGATCTGTAGTGCTGATGGCATAAGAGGAACAAAGGAAGAGCAGACTACTTGTTTCTTTCTGAAATTGGTGTTTGCTTATATAGAAAGAGAGAGAATATATATTCTTTCTATGTGGTGTGTTCTGGCTGTAGACTTGTAGCTTGTCTGCAGGAGCTGTGTGGTGAGCTTCCCAACCTGTCATATGGAAACTTCAGACAGCTGCTTTTCAGCTCACCCTTCTGAGATGTGATGGCTCTGGATCCACTCTTCTACCCCAGTTCCCTATTGCCTGTGTTAGTCACTGGGGAAGTAGCACTTCCAGTCCTTTCACTTGAAATTTAGTGCCTCAGACTCCTCCATGTGAAGGCGCCCATGCTCCCAAGCCTCATTAAGGCTGTTGGCCATTGCACTAGGGGCTTTTCTTTTAGTTCGGAGCTCACAGTCAGGTCAGATACAATAGCATCCCACTGATCTTCTGGAAGGCACATGCAAAAAGGCGCTTTTCTTCTGTAGAACACTTACTGCCCAATTTTGATGGTCTCAGTGCTTCCAGCTGTCCTTTACTCTATGGGCTTGGGGTGGGGGAGGCTCCCCCCCCCCCCCACACACACACGTAGTTTCTGTTGGAATCTGAGGTAGCAATAGCACAGCAAGGTAAGAGGCATTTTAGACACGTCTCCTGTAAGACCTGGTAACTGCAGACTTCAGCGGATGTGTTTCCAGTCTGTCCTAGGGTGTGTTGAGTGTTTATTGGTTAGTAAAGTTTTATTTGGATGCAACCTGTTGCGTAGCAGTAATGGAAAGGTTAAACAGTTAACAGCCCATCTGGCCTGAGCAGGTGCAAATGTATTTTCACTGTGCATAATGTGCAAAGCAGATTGCTGTAAAAGGCCCGCAGTTCAGTGATAAGAACAACCGTGGAAAGAACACTGACCCAGATGGGAACAGAGTAAAAGATGTCGTGTTCTGGCCTTTCCAGATGTATCAGGAAAACAAGGAAAGGAAAATAGCTGCAGCTTTGTGTTCTCATATGTTCCAGCAGCCCATCCATTTCTTGTCTTTCTGGCTGATGAGAAATGATTACTGCTCAATTTCTGAAACTACCACATCTGCATCTCCAAATGGTGATCTGTGGTGCTGTCAGAAAGCACTGGAAAAGTGTAGCTGAGAACTTGATTATGTAGAGGAGTCAAGGAAATATTTGACTTGACTTGCCTGGAATTGTTTCACTTGGATTATTTAACTAGTTTTGGTCCAATATGTTTCTCCATCTTAGCTAATATATGCTCAAGAATAGGGCAAAACTGGTTAAAATTACTGCATTGCTGTGTACCCCGAGAGTGAACCGGTGGTATGAAAATAACCTCGTTGAAAGGAAAGGACTAGTTTGTGGAGGGTGAGGGGGGGAATGTCAGAATGTGGTAATACACCACAGTTACTGATTTTATTGACAGTCTGCTGAAGTCTGGTTTAGACTAGGAGCTTTACAGCAGCTTAACTTGTGGTCAGAGGATGTTATACCACTGTAAAAGTGGGGTGTGGCAGTGGGAAGTTGAGTGAGTGGTGTGACAGTGGCAATCCTAAAGTATTTGTCTTGCATTTAAGTTGGAAAATGGGCCATTTTCAAGCCATCTACCCTCATGTCCCTACTTTCTTTCTTTTTTTTTTTTTTCCAGAGAGCCCAACATAGGGCTTGCTTTGACATATACTCATTGTGGAGATAATCTGATCTTTATGAATATATTTGCAAACAGAAGTCTCAATTTTTGTCATTGTCTTTACTCAGAAACTAACTGGGATTAAGCATCTGCCTACCTTGAATCTTTCAGGGCTCTTGACTGTGTATCATATCTCTAAAGTTAAGTTTGAAAAATGGATCTGTGGTTGTAGCATGTCATCAGATCTGTACCTGCTTTACAGTAACATTGAGGGCAAGTGCATGCTAACAAGCAGTTCACAAGTTCTGCCTGAATCTTCTTCAGGTCCTGGAGTTACTGACACATTCATGAGTCTAAATTAATTTGTATGTTGCCCTATGCTAGTTAGATGATAAAAGGATAAGAAGGGAAGGATGGAAGTAGTAGTTTGCCCATGTTCTTTGAATGGCAGAAATAAGGTGTCAAAATCTGTGAATAATTCTGGTATGGAAACAAGAAGGAACCAGGCTGTACTCTCCTTCCAAGCTCTGTTTCAGTTTGCAGTCCCCTTAGCTTGACTCACTTTGCAAGTCAGATTTGGAAACCAAAGCGATAATAAACAATGATCTCTGGTATCCATTTTCCCATTTTTCTTAGGACTTTACTGTGAATTCTAAGTCTCCAAGGCAAGATGCGTCAACCCAAATGAAATTGAAATTGCTGTAAGTGACCTGTATGTAGCTGCCAGCAATGGCATTAACGGTTACAGGGAAGGAGGAAACAGTTTTCACATGACCCTGTTCTAGTTTACCATGCCTCCACAGTTTACTTTCATAGATTAACATAACTTCTATTCATTACATAAATGGATTAAGAGATGTACCTCTTCACTGCAAATTTGTCTACCTCCAGTGGAATGGCTAATGTTATTCCTGGCCTGTTTTTGAGGAAGATGCCAGAGATTTCTTGTTAACTGCGTCCTGTTTTTCTGCATGTGGAAGACCTGAAAGGAACCTGTCCTAAAGACATACTTGTGCTCAAGATTGCTGCATTCATGCTTTGTGTCTGCATAGGTCAGAGCTGTCTTGGGAGTTGAGGAGTGTACAAACCTATTTACTTGACCATTTAGGAGGCAAACCAAGAAAAATGTTTCCTCATTGCAGTCCCATAGACACCTTGAATGTGTCTAAGATGACATCTTAGAGTAAGGTAGTGACCTGAGAGAGGGCGAGGAATGAGCTGAAGATGGTCAATGTCAGGACTGTTGGCACAGTGAGAAGGTGCTATAGAAAGCTTCATAGTGCAGTTTTTTCAAGTGGGTCTGTTCCAGGAATAGACAGTCAACATCTGCCTTGACGTCTATGAAGCTCAGTACATTTGCTGTTAAGAGATTTTTGAAAAATATTGCATGAAAATATACTGCACTGAGACTTCCCCCCCCCCCCCAAGCCTTGTAATTCTAAGCCAGGACATCTGGCTGTATTCCTTTACTGAGAGCTAGTTGGTGTAAAAGGCTTAGGTAGATATAACAGAACTCTTGCATCAAAAGCCAAGGCCAAATTTTTGAAAGGCTTTATAGTGGCTGAGTCCTTCTGGAATCTACATGTTCATTGTGTAGCCTTGGTGGGAGCTGAGCAGCTTTAAACTGTGTACCTATTAGTGGGTCTTGGAAAAAACCCTATTCTCCATCTCTGCTAGCCATTAGGGAAAGGCAAAAGCTGTCAGCTGGTCTTTATCTCATGTATTTTTCTCCTAGATCATCCTTTGCCACTTAAGCTTCTAGTCACTGAATACTACCTCATCCAGTTGGTGACTTTCAATATAATGGGTGAGGAAATGGCATAAATGAACAAGGGCTGTAATCTAAGGCCTTCATAGATGCGGTGGATATAGCCCTGCATGCTAGGGCTGGTTTGAAGGGGTAGAGATGGTGGGGCTGAGAGCTCCAGTGTTTCATCTTCCTTTAATTCTTTGATTTGACATATTCTAGTCCATAGCCATTGCATTTCCTTTGCTAGTAGAAACCTAAAAAGACTCCTGTTACTTAAATAAAAAATAAAATTCACCAGGTGGGATGAATAAGAGGCTGATTCTTCTAAATACGGTGGTGAATGTGAGTACTCCTCCAAAATTGTCTCATTATTTCTAACAGAGCCATGTTTTTTGAGACTTCATCTGAATGACAAATGCAGTGACAAATACTGAAAATCAGCATATCTTACTGAAAGAGGTGTGATATGTTTGAGGGTCTGTATTTGCTGCATGTGTTAAATGAGGCTTAAATTTATTAGAGTTTGAAGTCAGGTAATGAACAGCTAAGCTCTCAGATTTCCCAGGGTTGCACAGTGCTTGCTTTTGTCAGTGTGGAGTGCTGAGCTTGTTTGGAAGCAAGCTTGAATTTCAGGAATTTCTCCTACCTGTCTGTTGGAGAGAACATAGAGTTGAGCCAGAGCTCCCGGCCTGAATGCAGTTCATGCATTCTCCACAGGAGATGGCTGCTGTTCCCTAGAGCTTTCTCTGCTACAGCTGGCAGTATGAGCCTTGCTGCTCTGAGGTGGAGTCCCAGATGTACAGCTGCAGTCAACTGGGATGTGCAGAGAAAGGTGCAGTCCTTAGGGATGAGAGCCTGCAATGAAAAAGGGTAGAAAATATTGAGCCCAATGCTGCCTAATACTACTTTAGCAGAAGTTTTTAGGCCCGCTTTCCTTCTTCGTTTGGTTACTAGAAGATTGCATGTATTCAAGGAGAGGGAGACTGGAGAAGTTAACTAAAAAGTTCTGTTGAGTATTCCCAAATATACAGAAGCTGCATCAAATCCTGTAAAACTCTGCTTAAAACACTTGGAAGCTGCGAGTGCGCTGCGGTGGGTATCTGATAGGTTTGTCTCCGTAGCCTCCTCTAGGCTTTGGATTCTGACCACTGCTGGAGGTGAAACACAGGCCTGGGGAGGGCCAGGGTGACAACTCTTACTGACAGCAGTGGCTGAAGGGGCCTGTGCTGCGAGTGCTGAACGCCTGCTCTGGAACAGCTTGTTGCCCTGGTCTGTTCTAGGGACAACTGCATTCGTATTTCAGCTCACTAGAACATTTAGGGAAGACTATTTAAAAAACAAACAAAAAAAAAAAAAAAAAAAAAACACCCAATGAAAGAAATGCAGTAGTGTTTCTAGTGAGTTATAATCACATCAAAGCTGAGTCTTCTGTGCAACAGAATACCAAAACCCAAAATGGGAAACAGTGGAGAGACTCAGAAAAAGCATGCTTTCAAACATTACCAGGGATGTGTGGAGAAGAGCTGATGCCCATGGTAATGGGTTTTTGGCCCTTTCTGATAACCTTATGGAGAATGAGTAAGATGACTGGAAGGAACTCAATCAGAAGAAAACAAAACTGAAAGTGTAGATGGGTAAGGAAGCATGTGCAATGGTCTTGAAAAAGAGCAGGAACAGCAGAGAGGTGAGCTGCTGAATGCTGTGTGAAGCATTAAAATCAAGGTGAAATTGAACAAGGAAAGATGTTCCCATGGCAGAATATAAGTCTGTTACAGCGAAGACTTAAATTGTGGTATAAATCCACAAGGAAAATAGTGGCAGCCTCAGTGTTCTGAGTCATTTAAACCTGGACTGGACAAAACTCCAAAACATACTGTAAATAACAGTCCTGTATACTGGAGGAGTGGATGTTCCCGCAGTCTGCTGCTGTCATTTTTCTGGCCAGAAATATGGGTTGTTTTTTGGGTTTTTTCCTCTTTTTTTTTTTTTTTTCTTTTCCCCTCCCCAGGAAACACTGACTCTAAATTTTCTGGAATGGAAAGAGATGTGTTGCATACTTCTGAGGGAGAAGCAAAGTTTCCATTTTTTTTTCTGTGCCCTTCCCTCTGTCCCATCTTCCCCCCAGTGTATTGGTAGCAGAGCGTAAGCTAAGTTAATTTGCTTTCAAATTCAGTTGCAGTTATGAAGGTACCAAAGCATGCATTCATTAATAGAACTTTAAAAAAAAATTGTATAGCAATCATTTTTCCTTCTTCTGGAGGAACTGGAGTATCACATCCTGAGGTCTCTATAAACCTTGTTAACTTATTCTGATTTCTTTGAAGCGAACAGGAGTTCTCATGAGACTTTCTTTAAATTCAAGAGAGGCCTATTCCAGATGGATAACAGGAATTAAGTTCTCTGCATCCACTTTTGGAAAGCTCAGTTTATGCCTTGAACTTGTTCTGTGAATTAAGTTATTGTCTTTTAAATCTAAACCGTAAATGCTCATGGAAAGGGGAAGTTGCAGTAAATCTCCAAACCTGACCTTTTTTTTTTTTTTTTGAAAAATGTTTAGAAAAGTATTGCAGACAGTCTCGATCAAAAAATGATTAACTTGTATTCAAGGTGCTGACTTCTCAACCCAAGTAGATGAAAGAGTCAAAACCTGTTCCAAGATGATACCAGACTTAGGTGTCACTGGCAGAATTCATAGACTGCTGTCCCATTAATGGATGGGATGGATATGCAGTATTAGTGTGGCAATTATTAAACATAAGCAGCTAACTTGAGGCAGGCTGCAGTTCTGCGAGCCTCAAAGCTTTAGTTTTGAGCAAAGCATCACCGAGGACAAATTATCTTCTGAGTACTTTTAAACTATTGCTTTCCACTGTAACAGCCTTGCTGGCTGTCACTGGAAGTAAAATATTAAAACTAGAAGAAATCTTGGTTTGGCACAGTGAGACACCTCAATAGTCCTGAGGCTCACTGTGGTCAGAGAATGAATCGGGATGTCTTGTTTTCAGTGAAGCTGCTCGCCATCACATGAAAATAGCACTAGTAGTTACATAGCAGCTTAAAGTGAGAGTGTCGTGGCTTCTTTTAATTACCTTTAGACCTGCAGATTTGAATTATTTTACAATTTTGCAGCAGGAAAGATGAGATGGAAGAGAACCTTTCTTCACCTTTTTGGAAGCATTGAGGCTTGTTGTAAGCAGAAGGCAAGGCAAGAAATGCAGCTGTGACATGTAAACCAGTAGTTTCCCTCTGCGGAGAGGACTTTTGTTCTATGTGTGATTCCTGGATTAGTTGCATCTTCCTGGACTGCTACAAGGCTGTGAGTGGGAGGGACAAAAGTCTGCCCGAGGTCATCAGTGTTTTGACTTCATTTCCAAGCATAACACAAGGAATGTGATGTTTGCAAAAGTGTGATTCACTGGAAAAGTTTTTGGCTGTGATGTGCCTGGAAGGATCATCATAGAAAAACATCTGCCTTCTGCTGTCTGTTACCAGTGTGCAGTATGCTAATGGAAGAGTGATGTGTTAGACTTCTACAGAGCTTTTTTTTTTCTTTACAGTGCAAAAATTTGTGATTTAAAAATGTACTTTAAAATAGTTTTCCTATACTGAAGAAATACTACTTGTTTAAACCTTTTGAAAATCAAATGAGTGCATATTAGGATTTATTTTAGCTGGCAAGGGTGGTGTGCTGTTGTCATATAAAAGTTTATGGGTGGGGTTCCCTAATTTAGGGAGAATAAATAGTATACCTCACTGAAATTATTTGTGCTTGTGTGCATTATATATAAACCCTATTGCTCATAGGATTTATTTTGTCACATCTTGTTTATCTTGTATAGCAGAAGAAAGTCAATTTTAAGGAATGTATGGTATACCAGGAATCTGGGCTGGACGGTCATAAAAGTGTGTGTGTTTCTTTTTTTTTTTTTTTTTTTTTTTTTTTTTTTTTTTTTTGAAATCTTCATTCTACAGAAAGACTCATCTTACTGACTATTCAGCAAATACATATCGTAACAGATACGGAACTAGTACTTGGTTTTGAATTGGCTGAAACTATTGAAAATGTTGCTGTCAAACTTCCTGGATTTTGTTGTCTTTATCAAAGCTGGGAGCTAAGCCTGTGATTATTTGAATATAGCTGGGTTAACAAAGCAGAAGCACAGATGCCTTTCAAATCGACATCCAGCATGGTAATTTGACTGTGGCAAACTCATCACCTGGCTGTTTACTGTGCCCTTACCGTTTGTATGCGCATCCTGTTTGGATCAGATTTGGAGGAAGCGTTTGCAACCAGCCTAAAGACTCTATACAGCTCTGTACAGCAGGATACCTGTTTTCATTTCTGGGTAACTTCTGTCAAAGACTTCTAAAACCACCACAAAGAAAATACAGAAATGCACCTTCACAAAAGGAAAGGGGAAAAAAAGATAGAAAGCATCCTTTGTAAGGATTTTAAAAGCAGATAGCCAAGGAAGACTACTTGAAAGTGGAATGTAGCATGAAAAAAATCATGATGGCAATTGTGTGTTTTGTAGAGATGTGCATGACAGGTGGGTTAACTGATTCCATTGGAATAGATGTCAAAGGAATGTATTTTGCTGAAGTACAGTAATTCTGCAGTCACAAAGAATGAGGAAGATATACAACTGGATTAGGAAGCCACAAATGAGCTACAATACATCTAGTTTCAGTGTACTCTGCGTGACTTTTTTCACAAGTCCCTAGCTGTGGTCACTGCCAGACTGGTCACTTGAAAGTGTTTGTTACCTGGCAGATAGTGTGTGGCATGAAGCTTGGAGTGCTGTGTGGTGAGTTTTTGTTTTTTCTTTGCATGGTACAGACACGAAGAACCTGGGAAGTTTTAGCTGAGTTTGTTTTGTTTCATGGTGACAAAATACCATTAGCCTGACACAGGGAATGACTGTGAGCAGGTGCAGTCTGTAAGGGGAGAGCACCCAACAGTCACCAGTCCCTGCTCCAGGTAGCAGAACTGCCAGTTTTCTGACAGCGCTAGACAAAACTGGAAATACTAAGAACAAAGTACCAAGTTTAAGTATACAAAAGTGGAAGATGTTGTTTGTTCTGGCTGAGCTGTTGCAAAGCTGGTGGGTTATTACGAAACTTGAGTTTTGGCACAGGATAATACAATAGGATGCTTTTAAAGACAGAGTACTTCATAGTGGTTTGGCCTTTCATAGTAGACACATCTGATTTTGAAGAAGGGTTGTTGCTGCTGTTGCATTCTTGCACTTTATTTTATTTTATTTTTTTTCCTAGATGGACCTTGTAGCATATGCAAGGCTGTTGCCTAAAGAACAGGATCTGGGCTAGCTGCTAATTAGCCTGTCTATATAAACTTTGACAGCAGCCACCAGCTGTTAGGGCTGACCTGTGTGTCCTCATCGCAGACTTTGCTAGAGCTGAGGTGAGTGTGCTCAGAGCTGACTTTTGTGTTGGACAGCTGGTCCCTTCACCAGGATACCAAGGATTCAATGTTGTTGATTAGAGCTTGCTGTCCTTGGTACCCTTTGTCACTGCCAGAGGCCTGTAGTGCAGTTTGTGGTTGTTTGCTCAACTCCAGAGGAATGGCTGTACTTACCAACTGCAATGCAGCATAAGCATCACCAGCAGTAATATGGCATATTCATGGGCAAGAGCCTCCCTAAGCCTCTGACAAAGAGGGTGGGCCAGCGACAGGATCTTTCACAGCAACTGAACTCCTAGTTTTCTGTGCAAAACAGCACAGAATTACTTGCTTCAGAGTAGATAACCGCCTCTGCTGAAAATATCAGCTTTAAATGTTTTAGAGAGAAATATGTTTAGATTCCTGAGGCCTCATGTAAGGTTTTGTAAGATGACTATTTTTACTGCTTTAAAGTCATGCTCTTTCACACTTGCCACCTGGGCTTTTTACCAAGCTGTAACAGCTACCATTGCTTACACCAGGATTTAGTAATATATCAGAGAAAAGCAGGGTAACCCTGTCAAGCCAAGATAATGTTATGTGAAGTTTGTGGATTTATTTTTGAAAAGGTATTCATGCAGACACCTGTGAATGTCACTTCTGCAAACAGCATCACACCAGAAGTTCTGCTCCTAAAGCTCTTGCTCTGGCTGGGCTTTGCCCTAGTTCTAACCCTCAAGCTCTGTTCCCAAGTCCATCCCCTTCTGTATGGTTATCTACCAAGGAGAAACGCCCAAAAGCTGCTACGGTCTAGAGGAGGCTTCTGCTTTTTTTTTTTTCCCTCCGTATACTCCCTGTGTCTGTGTATTTTGCATTGATGTTGCGCATCCAAAGAACCTAAATAACTTTGTCTTACTGGTTTATGCTGGAGGCTTGGCAAGTAAATGTTTTTAAAGGAAGTACTTTGGAGAAGTATAACTGGATAAGTAATAAGGAGCAGACAAAGAATACAGGATACTGATTGCTTATTTGAGAAAGACATGGGACAGTCTGACTCTGAGAACACTGACACGCATTTGTTTCTTGATTTCACTTAGGAAGTCTAGAGCACTTCCTATGGGAATCACATGAGATCCCTAGCTCAGATTTGACGATGTTTGTATCTGACAGAAAGGACACATTTTTGAGCCTTTTCTTAACAAACGTAAGAAGTGAAGAATAGCGCTGAAGCTACCTGAAAACGGAACACTTGATCATTTTTCTTCAATGACTGGTAAATTCTTGGATGAAAGCCTTGCCTGCTCTTTTTTGAATGAAAGAAGACAGTTCTGACTGGTTATTGTTTTCCTGCCTACAAGCAATGCCTTTTCACATGTCTGGTTTACCTTTCCGCATGTCATGGGTTTCCTGTTTCTTGACTCTGTTCTGCTGGGGAGCAAATATGAATTCAAAGCATCTTTTCTTTGACATAAGCAATCACAATTAGGGCCAGAAGTTAAACAACTGTTTTTCTTTTGCTAATGTGTTGATTAATTCACAAAAGAGGTCAGTGGCAAGAGGGCAGGGTTTGGAAGTGGCATATGATCAGTTAGCCAAAGGTAGGGAGAAGTTTGCAGTGCATTGGCAGGACTGCACAGAGCTGCAAAGATTTGAAAAGTCGTAGCAGATTAGGTTAAATGCAAGCCAGTGCCGGAAGGCACATGCTGGAAATAAGTTCAATACTGATGTGGTCTGTTCTATTGTGAGCAACAGGAAGAAGAGCAAGGTTTTAATGTTGTCAGTTTAGTAAAAACGTATGTTCACTACATAGTAGAACTTAAAGGATTGGATATTTATACAGTTAAGGAGGCCCTCCCCAGTTCAGATGAATTAGATGAGATGCAAATGAATTAAGGTTGTATGTATTCAGATGACAAAAGTTACTGCTGGGAATCCAGATACGGATTCTCAACTTGTCCAAGTTATTTCTCCAAAGCAACTGATAAGAGTGACAAGGTCATCAGATCAGGAAAATCATCAGTCCACTGTAAAGATGACAAATCCTATTTCTTTTTTTGGAAATAGCCTGATGTGCTGCCCTCAGTGGCTGTGACAGTATCCTAAGTTGCTGCAAGAAAAGCTTCAGCTTCTAAATACAGAAGAGGGAAGAGTGCGTTATTACGGTCTTCCTTCAGAGCAGCAACATGTAAACAAGCTGAGGTCTGAACCTGGCTGAGCTGTAGGGAAAGGAGGAGGAAATTCTAAGTTTTCTAACTGGCTGCTCTATTTTTTTTTTCATGATCCCTACTAGTAATGACAGTGCAATCCCATCCACGTATTAGATACTTCAGTCTTTTAAAGACAGACATCCTTTTGCAGTATTTTGTTTTATCTCTCGGTATATGGCATTGCGTATAGAGTGGGACTGTGGTTTGGGCCTTTTTCTGGAAGAGCAACATATGTAACTAAGTAGTGGATGATGTTGTTGTTCCTCTATTGCAACTATCAGAATACTTCAAATGAGTAGAAAAATGCATTGTGTAGGCAACAAACATCTAGGTTAGTGTCTGACTCTGTATCTTGCTGTGCTGGTTGGGAAGTTCCAGCTAATTCTTCGGAGATCGATCAGCTCTCGTTATCTACTGCCTTGGATTCATAATAACTGTTTAAAAATGTCTGCAGCTCATCTTAAATTCTCTATTGTAATGTGTGAAGCTGTTGAACTTCCTAAGAAGTGGGAGCCCTGGAAAAGTACAACTGAGCTCTAAAGCACCAAAATCATAGCACTTTTCTGTTACGTGAGCTATTTTTGTGAACAGTGAAATTGCTTCCTGCCCCTAAAGGATAGGTAGCTGCCACCCTCTTGTGTGCCTTGATAGCACGCTTCTGGTAACAGAATCCTGGTTGCTTTGTCCAGCCTCTCAGCCAGAAGGCTGGTGGAGGTATTGTTGGTTTTCTTCTGGGTTTAAGTTTATCTGACTGGAGGCTGGAGAGGTGTGGGGCACGAGGAAGGAGGGAAGGCAGGAAGCGAGGCAGCTGGCTGGAGCCAGAAAGGAAAAATGCACAAGCGCAGCATGTAAGGAATGTAGGAATGTGAAATGCAAAAAGCAACGTGACAAATATTTAGCATAGATTTACACTCTCATCTGGAGATTTCTGCTGTGTCTTCATGGAGAGAGGCAACTGCAAAAAACACTGAATGCTGGCCCTTCTCACAGTAGGACTGGTGTGAAGTAGGAGCTGTCAGAGCTCCTTGCTCTCTACCCTGCTTGGCTCTGCCCTACCCTTGCAGCTGTGCTCCCTCCCAGCACCCCTTCTTTGCCTAGCCCTGTGCACACTGATCTGCTCTCCCAGACCCCAGCATGTGTCCCCATCCAGGCCCCTCTGCAAAGGCTTTCTCCTGCTTAGCCTGACCTCAGCACGCACATCCTGCTCACTGATTGTGCTGTGGCTCACTTGCTCAGCCGTGGCTTTGGCATGAATCTTGTCTTCTCTCGCTCCCTTGTGACTCCCGAGCAGCCTTCCTTTCCAAGTGTATTTCCCCTTTATTGACTCTTCCTCCTACAGATTTTCAGGGGAGGATCTGAAAGATTGTAGTCTGAATCCGGGACATGTAGAAGCCGGTGACTTGGAAAATTCAGGAACTTTCACGCTCCTGAGATTAATTTGACTAGGTAAAATGAGACATTGGTTACAATAAAAGAATCCCTTTGATAGGTGATCTCAGGTTGCCATTACTGAGCAACACATCTTCATTCCAACTTCAGCAGTGTCCTGGGCCACCTCTTGGCTTAATTGGCAGATTCCAAGAGAGACAGGTTTGTCAAAGTGGCTTTCTGATCTCACACTGGCAGGTGTTTGCTGATTTATCTTGCCCTCTGGATGCATCTCCCCACCCTGAGGGTTGATTAGTTAAAGAACAGTCTCAGCTTGCTTGGAAATTGTTGTTAAGCTTTGTTACTGGTCCTGTGTTGTCTGCTCTGCTTCCTTGAAGCAGCTGCCAGTTGCTGTGGTGCAGCTCTGGTTACCTTGCGAATGCCTCGGAGCTCAGAGGAGGATGAAGAGGACCAGTTTGATTTCTATGTCTGAGTGTGGTTGGAGGTTAAGGTCCAAGCCAAGCACGTTTGGCATGCTCACTGGCAAGCTAACACTACAGCTCTTAGTAAATGCCTGCCTCTGAGGAATAGCAGTTGTACATGTGATCTCGTGATTTGAACTAAAGATTGATTTTTAAAAATCATTTTTCTAGTAACAGAAAGGAAAAGCTGTTTCTGGCTTTTTGGTTAGGAAGGGGTGCTGCACCAGATCACCACCTAATAGAAACAGATGGACCAGGACAACCAGCCAATTCATTTAACCCTAAATTCCCACTTTCATTTCAGCTCCTGTTCCCTGGATCCTATGGCTTTATGCCTAGAGCTGTTTCTATACTTGATCTTTTTCTTCCCACGTTATCTGAGCTAATACATTACTGCCAGGATTAGCTTTCAATCACAAAGTTTCAAAGAAAATACCCAGGTTTTGGCATCTGATGTATACATACAGCAGAAATTTGTACTGTATCAGTATTCTGAATAAGCTTATGAGCTCTCTAGTGGCATGTAGCTGTGTCAGCAGAGGCTACTGGAGTTACGGCCTGCTTGCCATTTCGGAGGTTATCTTTTTTTTTTCTATAGCTGCTTTAGCTTCCAAGCAGGGGGAGAGACCATAATTTGAAGAAAAATTCTGCTCGTAACCTTTTGTGTCAGTGTTCAGGCTACTATTCATATTTGGAAGTGTCCATTTGACTTCCTAGATCCATGGAAGTATAGCAGCCTTATTAGGGGAGGGTTTGAGTCCTGTGCTGCCTGAGATTAAAGGCTCTTCAGTCTTTCATTCATGGAAGTTATCTTCCTCAGTTGGTCTGATTTTTGTTCTTGTTTTTCCTTTTTTTTGTTATTACTGTTTTTTCCCTTCTGGATCTTGTGAACCTGTTCTTATATGTAGGTAGGCTTAGGAGTGATTTCATTTGCTTCATGTTGAATATACCTGCTAGCAAACTCAAGGCATGCTGCCTCCGAACTGTGTATGTGCTCCTTTTGTGACAGTCATGTCTGTTTATTTCTCTGCCTTGCTTGAGTGTAGGCTGTGAAAAGAAAGTGAATCATGTTCCTTTTTGCTATCTCCTTTCTGAACAGTTTTTGGTAGCAAAGCTATTGCACACCTACACGCTTTTGTGAGAGCAAAGTAACAGCTGTCCTGATTGTGGGGCTGCTGAAGCCTGCCCACCAGGGAATTTATGAACCATGAAAAATTGCCTTTCAGGTTGGTATCTCTGTTCTCGGGAACAGTAGGAAAATGAGCACTGAAGTTTGCCTTCATTATGCTTGAATAACATGTTCCTCAGCAACATGTAAATGTGCCTTTTCCCTTATTTAAAGTCGCCGTAAGTCAGTTGTGTCGTGGCAAACCTTGCCACAGCTCAGCTCTTTTCTTCTGTGAGTAATTCAGGGTGATTGCTTAAGTCCAGAACAGTCTGTTTTATATAAATCTTCACTGACTGTCAGGAAGTGCAGGAAGGGGTGGTATGGCCAGGCAATAACAGAGCAGAACACATACTGTGGATATAATAGGTCATAGTCAGAAAAGTGTCTTTTCAAGATGATCTTTGTCTGTACAGCCATATGAAGTATGTAACAGTAACTATGCAGAGCTGACTCAAGGTGGGTCTAGTCTAACCTATCTTCAGGGATGGCCATACATAAGCACCTCCAGATTGGGAAGAACAGGGTGTGCTTAGGTGATGCGTAGCCCAACTGCTTTCCTGTCTTCAAAGTTCTTTAATTCATGTTTTCTCAGCTAGGGGTAGATTTCTCCTCCAAAAACTTGTTCAGTCTCCTTTTGAGCTGTTGTCAGCTTCTAGGACCTGTGAGTTCTTTGGCAGTGAATTCCATAGTTGTCTTCTGCTGTTGCTTTTCAATTTGGCTGCTGCTGGCTTCATTCAATGCTTGCTGATTCTTATTTTTGAGTAGGCAGTGAACAGTCCCACTCTAACACACATGTGATTTTTTTTTTGTAGATCTGTTCTGTCTCACATGGCAGTATTCTTTTTCAAATTCCAAAACTGAAAACCTGTATGGGCAGTCCCTTACAATTAAGGCAGAAAAACCTAGTGATTTAGGTGGTAGCAGCAGTGACGGAAGGCTCCAGCTGGCTGGGTTTGTGTAGGATTAGCCTCTGAATGAAGTTCTGGTTCTGTCAGGTTCATTTCAAGTTGCTGGGTTTACTTAATTATCACTACTTCTCATTTACCACCCCCCCCCCCCATAAAAACGCAAGCCTGATCCAGATAAAACTATAGGTACATTTTGTGACAAAAATGTTACTGTAAAGCTGGAGTCTATTTACTCCTTTGATCATTTTGTTCTGTGTTAAGTAAGGTGTAGTGCTTTGCATTTGCTTGACAGGACTTGGAGCACAGCCTGGCCTGTCTGCTTTCTGACACTTGTTAACTGAAGGTCTGATTCAAACCCACCGAAATCCATGTATGTATTAACTTTGGGTTCAATCGCTGATGCTGAACTTTGTGTATAACCCCTTTAATGTAATTAAGAGATCTGCTGATCTCAAATCTCCCGAATTTTAGTCTGTACTTCAGTTGCAGAAACTTCTGGGAGTGGAAGAGCAGCAGTGGGACAGCACTGCATTACTGTGTGATCTACTTGAAGAAATAATCTTTAAGAACCTTCAGTTCCCTTGACCGATTATGATCAACACCATGAAATGCATGATTATGTATTAAAGGTAGAAGAACTTCTATTGCTGAAACAGGTCTATAATCTGCAACTCTATTGTAGTATTGCTTCTCTTACTTTAGCTTCGGTAATTCCTGACAAATGGTTTTGTTTTTACCTTTCACGGCCCCTACTCTTGTGCTGTGAGATATCCTGCCAAAAATCCAATAGTCGATGAGCCATGGAATTCTGTTTCTGAAATGACAACTTTTAACAAAACAGGAAACTTCAGATCACCAGAGGTCGAAAGATCAGTGATTTGTTTTCTACAAATGCAGTGTGTCTGACAGCTTTTGTTTACATCAAAGGAAACTTCTGATGCTCAGATCTCCAAGCAATAGGCTCTGTAAATATCAGTTGTCTCAGGAGAGCATCTTCTGAATATGTTGTTTCAAATACCTAAATCTCACAGTTCCCAGAGACAGTCATGGCTGCCAAGACGTGCTGTATTTACTGTTTTATTTTCTGTGAGACTTTTTTTTTTCTTTGAACTGTTGCCTGTGCCTTGAATTTCACCTGACCATCAAGACCTAATAACCAAGGTACTGATGAAGAGTTGGGAATTTGAGAGAGTGAGAGCAGGGTTCTTAAAAGGTTGGTGAATGAATTATATTTCTGAATGGACTTCTGTGGGATTCTGTCTCATGTTGAATTGAAGGTAGATGGGGATATTTGATGCAGGAAGCTCCTTGAAAGTGGAAGTGCTCAAGTACAGCATAATCAGGTGTTAAACAGAAACACACACATGATTTTGAGTCATAGGCTTATGGGGTTTTTTTGAGATTCGAGTAAGAATTACTGGGATGTTACCAGGGATTTTTTTTATAACCTCAAGACTGGAGTCTTGCAAGAAGGGAAAAGGATGATTGATCAGGAGCAAGGATGGAGAGAAGTAAAAAGCTGGAAATTGCATTACAAGTATTGACAGGTAGATTTCCTTTGGGATATTCAGAAAGCAGCGTGAAGGGCAATAGTTTGGGAAGGTGCATCACCTCTGTAAGTTGTCCCGCAGAGGTTGGACGTGCAGCCTTGCGACAGCAATCAAGGTTAAAATTCACTCAAACCTTATGAATTTGCAAATGCAGACAAGGAGTTTCATACTTTAGGCTTGTGCCCTGTGGTTTGCAATGGCTCCTGCTGAGATTAAAAAAGGCTGCTCTTGAGTACCCCATCTAGTTCTAGATGGAGCAGAAGTAGGAGCTTGTCAGAATTGGGCCCTGTGCATTTTTCATGTTTCTTTATGCTGAGATGACCTGTTTTTTCCCATCTGTATGATTTCCCAGGCTCTTGTGCCAAACAGCCTCACACCTTTGCTCTGTCTTCCTTTCTGTTGTAGCCTTGTTCTGCTCTGTTAGTGGTTAGAAAGGACATGACCAAAAACCTCATCTCCTTTTCCTCTGTTGCTGTGTCCTTTGTGCCGCATTCCAGACTCCTGAGTACACGGTGCTAGCAGTCTTGCACAAGGATATGGTATACTCTGGGGTAACTCTGTGTTACCACACAAGACTTTGTCGTTTTATTGAGAGGCAGGGAGGAAGTGCACACTTTGACACGTACTTCATGACACATCTAGTGTTCATGCCACAGTTTTGCCAATTACACTCAATGTACTGTGGAATAAAAGCAAAATTGCAAAAGAAATACAAGTGGCTTGAGTGCATATCGCTAGAGCTCCTGGGTGCTCAAAAACTGGAAGAGGAGGTCTTCTCATTGGTGGATTTTTTTTTTTTTTTTTACTTGAAGTATATCTTCATCCACCAAAGCTTAGCAGAATATTAAAGATGGTTAGCCTCAGAAGTTTTTTGGAAAAAGTTTTAAGTTAAACCATGTTGATACCTGCCATAGAAATGTCAGTTACGATATTAGGTAAGCTAAGGCGATACAAGCATTCATTCTGAAGTTAAGATGTCTTAACTAAACCAGTCATCTCTCACCCTTTTTTTAGTTGAATTTGGTTTGGTGTGCAGCACTTACCTGGTAGAATTAACAGCTTTATAATTGTTATTGTAATAGAAGCATGAATGTAAATTTAAACGTAAAATGAAACTGCATTTTTTTATATACAAGTAGCCACTGTGAATACTTGAAAACATATTACTTCAGCTCAGAAATAACTTCCTCAAGAATGACTCTAAATGGAGTCCAAGAGTCCACCAGCAGAAAACTTTTGTCTCTTTTTTTTTTTCCTGAACAGAGCTGATACAGATGTTTTCCTGATGTTTTAACATGTCTGTATCTTCACCACTGCCAAGGCCACAGCACAGTGGGGCTCAACTTCCTTGGCAGGTCACTTGGCAGAAGAGTGGCTCCTAGGCAGGTGTGTGGGATAGAGGCCAAATGCAGCCTGCCTTCTTGATTCCCCTTTTCCCGTGTTGTTTTTGTGTGTCTCAGCTTTAAGGGCTAGGCTGGATCTTGATGCTTAATCTGCTGACCTGCTCTGGCAGCTAATTTGTGCAGTAATTGATGTACTGCTGCTTAAATGGGAATGAGTAGGAGTAGGTGGAGTGGGTCATCTGGAAAGAGGCTCAAGTTCCCTTTGTCACAGTTGACTGCTGCCCAAGCTTTTTCTTATGTTTCTCCTCCCCCTACCCCAAGATTTTTCCACAAATAAACTAGCTCATAGTTTCCAGATTTATGGGCTGTGGGACATGCGACAGTGTGTCATACAGTCAAGGCTGAGTAGTTAGGGTGGTGGTGGTGGAATTGGTTCCTCAGCGCCTCCCTCATAACAAGATAAAAGGGGAGGGGAGCCGTTCCGCTTCCTCAAGTGTGCTGCCTGGCCTTGCTTTCCTGTTCCCAGGGGCCCTCAGGAGAGAGGTCAAGTCCTGTGTCCATCTGCAGTCAGTAAGAGGGATGGCTCTGAAGGAGACGTGTGCAACGAGGATCGGAGCGAGTGTTTGTCTTTGGGACTGAGGCTGTAATCAGGGTAGAAGCCTGAGCTTGTCGATGCTGGCTTCATCCACCCTGTGCTGTCTTGCAGCACTCCCTCTGTGGGAAGTAACAGCTGCAATTTAGGGCAATATTATCTTTCTACTGCTTTACGGTACTTTCTAGAAACTTAAATGTGGCATTTTTCTCCTCCTAAATGAACTCTATCTTTTCTTCCTGTTGTCTTGCCCTCCTTTTCTCATCTGTTACTTTCTCTCCACTTTGGTGTATTATCCAATTTCCAGGTGGAGAAGGCCTCAGATCTAAGACTGTCCTTTTGTTCTGTCTTCAATATTGGATCTAGGACTCCTTTTTTTTTTTTCTTTTCAAGACAGCTGCTCTTGTGTGTCCCTTTTTGTTCATGCCCACTCAAAGATCAATTCTGTGCCTCCAGTCCTGTAAACGTAAACCACAGTCCCCAGGAGGGAATGAGAAATTCACTTAGCACTAGTCCCTGTCCTGTTCCTCACTGCTCTCTTTCTCAGACTTTTGGCTGGCTCCTTATCCTATACCCATTCCTATCTGAAGATGAAGTTTTGTGGGTTTTTTTTCTATTCTTGTTCTGCAAATGCAGAATATGAACTCTTTCAGGCTTAGCTGAATATCACACAGTTGGCTGAGCCTGGAGTTGCCCAAAGTTTGGGAAGAGTGTTTCTTGTATTTTCATCTGTCTCCGGAATGTATTCTGTTCCCTTTTGTGTCCTTTCAGTCCCTGGTTGGCTAAATTGTTGTTTAGTGGAAGCCACTGGTATAGTTAAAGATCCTTTATGGGGGCTATTAGCTTATGTAGTAAAAACCGTAATAGAAAATGTGGAACAGCAGAGAATAAGTGGGTGCTCATGTGTCTTTTCTAAATGCTTGAATACTGCTCTATAAAGCCTTTCCTAAGTGCTTGTCTAGCAGGCTGATATCTCAGCTGAGTAATGCTGATGTAGTTCATTGCATTGTAATTTTGTATATTAAGAATTGATTTTAGTGTTACTATGTTTTAATACCTTTCCGTGTTACCAGAACACAATTCTGAAGTAGTTCAAAGTATTTCTTCTCTCTCACCCCACTCCTTTGGGACTTTTGTTCTGGAAGATTTTTTTTTCTTTTGTGTGAATATTTTTGGTTCAGGATTGAAGAATAGCTTCAGAGTGTTTGGTATTGAATCTGTCACTCACAGAAATTTAAAGTCAGCACCAGGTACATATGAATGGTCTGGATTCTGTGTTGGTTTGTTTTTAAACAGCCTTAATGACTGTCATGAATCATGCTTGTAACAACAGGTGAGGTTAGTATTGGTGAGTGCCTGATTATCCTCTGGTATCATATAGAGGGACATAGATACTGCTCTTTCTGAAATCAATGGCCAAGTTCCCCTTAGCTTCTGTGAGAGGGAAGCAGAGATCTGTAATAAGAAACATGATAGTATTGTACCAGAGTGTGTAACTGTAGTCCTGAACCTCAGCCTGCTTGTTGCACTGCGTAGTCATCAGCATCTTCCTCCTCCCACGCTTGACAAATGTTAATGACAAAACACAAATAATGACATGGTTAGTATTTTATCTACATTCTTCCCATTTTATCTTGGAAAAAGCAGTAGTCCCACGGAATACCTCATCCTGGAATTAAGTAGCTGATTATAAAGCACTTTAGTGTGTTCACTCTGTAGAATATATTTACTGCACTCCTTAGTGAAGCTCCATAGCAGTTGAACTGGGAGAGCCTGTGGAGTTACAGGAACTCTGTGCAGAGAATGGGGTCCGCTGGCAATAGGGTGAGCTGAAGGCAGCTAAAACTGCAAGTTCTGTGAAACAGTGGTTGACACACCAACACTGATCTTTGTCAGTTGAAAAACCTATTTGATTTTTCTGGATGATCTAGTCTACTAGAATAGATCATTTTCCTCAGAAGTCACTTCTGGCACGATTCCATTTTCCAGCAGGAAATGTTTGTACAAATGCGTATATTAAAATCTGTATGCTTATCCTTATGAAAAGTATTGTGGTATGAAAGACGAAGTTCCTATGCAAATGAGTATTTGAGAAGAGTTTAGCTCAGAGCTAAATCATGAAAGCTAACAAAAATCCTAATGATGTGTTAAACTCGACAGAAGGTGCTCAGCAGGTCTTAGTATTTGGCCTTTAGTGAACAGCAGGAGATGGGTTTGACTGACATATGGTGGGTTGAGTGTGCTTAAAAGAGCTTTATTCACTGCTTTATGAGTTTGCAAAGCTTTCATGTTGCTCACTGGCAGCACTATTGGGAGAGATGATTCCTGTAAACAGAGTGCAGTGAAGCTTTTAGTGTTCAAAGGTGGTGATTCAGCACTACTGAAAAGGAACTTTCCTACAGCCACTGCCCCAGAAAAATATTAATTGATGCTTTCTTCATAATTAAGAAGTAAGTTACCTTATGTACTAAGCATTCAGTCAGCGCTTTTTACCCAGACTTCATACTTGCATGTCAGTTTGAATTCCCTACTAGGACTACAAAGCAGTACAGTCGTCATTCCATGTATTCTCCTTTGCTCCAAAACAATAAAACAAAATGTCTTGAGATAAATGTGCAGATGTTGACAGCTTGTCAACTTCCTTTGAAGTCAGTGCTTTGCAAGGGCTGAGGATTTGGCCTAGTAAAACTGAATTGACAGTGAGATATAATGGATCTTGATACTAATCAGCTTCAAAGAAGAGTTTATGGAGTGATCTGGCCAATGCTCTGAGGGATTCTTCTCTTGCTAGTTAAGGTTTTTTCACTCATGCTTCTCTTAATATGTGGCCTAGCTCTTGAGAGAATAATCAACAACCATTTCAAGAGTGATAATTGCAACACTACAGACATGCTTTTGCATCAGAATGATAAACAGTCTGTACTGAGAGGAAATAGGCACAGCTCAAATGCATCTACATCTGCTTCCCAGTTTTCTTTTATTTCATGTGCTAGCTAAAATCAGTATCTTTAATCCAGAGCTGTTCATGGATTTAACTCTGCAATTCTAGTATTAGTCTTATCCTTTGGGTGGGGGGAACATACTGTCTAGCACAGTGCAGATCGTCACCTCGGCCTGTCAGATCTTATCTGTATGTGTAAAGTTGCAGGGAGTATATGCAGTATTATTACTTCCTCTGCCTGTAATTGTTTTTCCTGTGCTTACACCCATACTCTGCAGTGCTGGCATTAGGAAGTCTACAAGACGCTCGGAAAGTCTTTATCTTGTGAATAGTATGTGAACTGTGTTACTGGATTAAGTGTGGAAATAGGTTTTGATGGCAAGAAGATTCAGGTAAGAAGTTAAGAGGGGTCCATGAAGATGTCTTGCAGGTGGTGCTAATTAGTCTTGGCATTGGCTTAACTCCGCCATGGATGAACTCCTGTGGACTGTGGTGTTAGGCCCCAGCTGCCCATTTCCAAAAGCACCACCCACCTCTGGCAATGGCTGCATTAGCGTGATAGCCCAGAGTGGTGCAAGCCATCCTCCAGCTTGTCAGATGGGTGGGGAGGTGTCTTCAAGTAGCGCTTCTCTGGCTTTGCTGACTGCAGCAGTCCTCATCCTGCTCCATACGCATTAGTTCTGGCACTGGGATGTGCTGGAAGCAGCATGTGGGGGAAAGGCTGTAAAAGCTCAAACTGACAATGCCGTTTCAATTGGAGGCACAAGAGGAGTCTGTAGGTCCCGGTGCCTGCCTCCACCAGGATGTCTTGCTCTGTCTACGTGAATGTTATCTGGCACTTCCACACATCAGAACTGCAAAACCTTGGATGTAATAAGCATGTCCCTGCAAATCTCAAGGGACAATGATCTTTCAAGAGTTTAATGTTACCTGTAGCACTTAATATTCCTGAAGCACTTTTCTGGATTACCCAACTTAATGAAGTTCCTCTAATGTTTTCTAGATGACTGTATCATTCAGGATGACTTCCTCCAGATTTTGGATTGGTTTCTTTAGCAAGCAACAGGATTCTTTGGGGGATTTTTTTTTCTCTTTCAAAAAGCTTAAGGGACTTTGGGGCAGTTGTCATACAAACCTGACATGTTTTAAGGTGGAAAATAGTACTAAAGTGCTAAATCCAGGTGTGGAGCAGCAGTACTGTTGATTGCTGCTTTTAATCATTTTTTTCCAAAGCAAATGCGCTTTACCACTCTTCTGGAGTATTTAAAGAGGTTAGAATATGCAGTCTCCTTTTACTAGACATCCAAGAATCCACATAGGAATACAGCCTTTCAAAACAGATTCTTAGAAGATCATGTACGTGCTGCTTAGGGAGTTACTTGGTATTTAATGTTACTACATGACGGCAGCTTGCCTTGAGGGACGGTTAGTTCCTGCAAAGCCGCAATTGAAAGAAAACAGCAGCTAGAGCCACACTCTGAATCCCTGAGGACCTTGAACCATTTTTTACCTCAAAGATAGGGATAAGGTGGTGGTGGCAGTCTCTGTTGCCTCAGGACTTCCGTTTCCTCTCAGTTTTTGTGGTGTGTCTTTGTCCGTGGGGCTGAGTGAAGAGCCTATATTCTAATGTAATGTAGCGAGTCAGTAACTAAATGTATTTTAACTGCAGCAGAGTCAGATTAAGATGCTTGTTTCCCAGCACACAGAATATCAGCCAGTTTGGGAATTCGAGATGTCTTTGAAGTGCTTTGGGCTGTCATTTGCCTGTTAGGATGAATTTCATGCAGTGGAGTTTGGAGCTCAGGGAAGAGACATAGCGAATGTATATTAAAGACTCCTGGGTGCAGAAATGCGCAGTGCAAGAAAATGAAAGTGCATAGCAAGGATACTGTCAGGTTTGGACAGAGGACTGATGGAAAGCTTACATGCATGATTAGTGTTCACTAACCCACTGTATTTTCTGAAAGGGATCATGCTAGTGGTCAGATATGACTGACAGATTCATTTGTAGCAGATAGGTATGATGACACTGGAGTCTTGGGAGTGAATTATTTTTCCAAGATCAACTTCACTACCTTCAGTCTTCATACCCAGAAATACTGTGGAATTTGTTGGGAGGTGTAGCTCTGATTGCAGATTCTGCACAGTTGCAGTTGCTTGTCACACTGTGCAGTATTTTCTTTTTTTAAGCTGAAGTTCCTGAAAGAATCTCCTTATCCAACCCATGATAGTACAATGGAAACGTTAGACTTTCAATGCCACTGTAAATGGAGCTTTTTGAGATTTGAGATCAAGCCAAGCAGACTGTTGCTTATTTTATTTCCAGAGATTGCCAGATCCAAAATTGCAACAGTACAAATGAAGCCTTTTTGCCTCTTCTGATTTAACTTAGAAGAATGAGCTAAATTTAGCTATTACTTAATTGTATTGAGTATTTTGCAGGACAAACTTGAGCAAAGTCAGGTGGTGATTCTGCCCCAGAGAAATGAAAGCAGAACCTGGCAGCAATGGAACAAGCATGTTTGGCTGTTGCCTGCCCAAATAGTTGTGTCTACACTGCAAAACATACTTAAAATAAAAGCAGTGCTTCCCAGTGATGAAAAACTTGATCTGATTTAATGAGATCAAGAAAATAAAGAGGAAGTTGAAACAATGACAACAGAGTAAGGAAGTGGAGAGACTAAGGAATTGTTGTGTGTTACAGAACACTACAGAACTTGGTAGGTTTCCTTAAGAAATTTTATTGGTAAGTTGGAAGTAATTTACTTTGGTCCCAAACACTGTTGATCACAGGAATATTACTGATTTGTTTTGAGGTTGACTGCTGTAAGGGAGTTGTGTGGTGTTATTCTTTTTACTTTTGTTTTTTCCTGTAAGTGCAGTTAGGGGTGTTTTTAGATGGGGCCATTGTGCCACTGAAGGTCTTTATCAAACTGGATATAAAAGAGGTTGGGTTAAAGATGACAGATTGAAGTGAAAGAGGAGTGCTCTGTGCAGAGAAGTGGTCATGTGTAAGTGCTCTGCCTTCCTGGGAGGGGTGGGAGAACAGCTGTACAGCATCCCAGTCCAAAAAAGCCGACTGTCCTGTGTGACAGTGGAAACAACAGGGTGGCTATTGACAGCGGAGTGACTTGGTGCCATGCTGAATGCCTTCTCTTCCTTTCAGATTCCTGCTTTGCTCTCCCTTCAGCCTGCCCCATGAAGCTGTTCACCCCTAGCTGGAAAGGTTGGCATAGGAGCGCTTCTTCACTGTCCATCAGCACAAGCACTGATATGAAGAGTCAGCCTAGGGAGTGTCTGTCTCACTTTTGTACCTCCTGTCATGCTATTGTAGGTATAAGGAGTTCCCATTCCACAGGGCTCTGTTCTTTCCACTCAGATGCAGCTCTGTTTTTAACTGACCTGTTTAGCTGCTTGCCACATTTAGATGTGCCGTCATCAGCTCGGTTCCTCTTGCCCTGATCACAGTTTATGGCTGTTCCACCCCTGCTGTCTGCTTATTCCAGACAGCGCTGGTCCTGCACCTCATTACAATGTTTCCGGAGTACCACGAATATTCTGGTTTGATAGGCCTGCAGCAAGGCTGCTGTGTGACAGTGAACAGAAAGTGCCTGGATTCTGTGCTGTGACCTTCTGTGTTTCCTCAGCAGCTTCCTGATGTGAGGGGAAAAACCCTAAATGTTACAGTCCTGTAGCTTAGACTGCTCTTCCCTGTGCTGCGTCCCAGAGGAGAGCCGTAACCTAGAGAATATGGAGCTGTGCTTAGCAGCATCTTTATTTTTGGTATAGATTGGCTGAATTTAATTGACATTGGTGGTAATGCAGTATCATGCTATACTAACAAAAGATCCAGGCCATCAGTTTTGCTAATACATTAGGTTCATGTGAAACTGAATTTTCCTCAGTATTCCATGCTTTGTGGTTTAAAAAGAGAAATCTAAATAAGAAAGGTATCATTGAATCCAGGCTGAAGCTGGCACTTCTGTGTTTTTTCAAATCTTCTATTTTTCAAAATGTGAAACCAGCCTGATGCTTGAGAGAGCTTGCCTTGGGTGATTCAGAGAGGGTGAGTTTGGGCCCTTCTTCCAAGAGGGGTTGTATTTAGAGCCGAACGTAGGACTTCTGAATCCAGTGTAATCAGTTAAAACTTGGAGAGCACAGATCACACAGCGTATGCTTGACTTTGGTGTGATTTATGGTTTATGCAGTGGTAGGATGGTCCCAAGGGAAGGTCTTATCCCTAGCCTGAGGACCTTACGGTTTCAGAGTGTAAGTAACAAGTTGGAGGAAGGGACTTGGTCTGGACTGTGGTTCGGGGTTAGGAATTCAGGCCCAGCTGAGTTTTGCTTAGTCATGGGTCTTGTGTTTTGGTCAGTTCCAATGTCAACAAACAAGATGGCTCTGAAGGAAGATCCTCTTTGACTCAAAAGTGTTTTGATTGCTACTGACTTCAAAGCTTAGCATGAACTTTAGTTCAGAGTGGCACGTTACAGTCTTAGCTATATAAAAGTATACTCTGTTTTGTAACTAGCTCTTGGCGAGCACGTTTTTCTCTTTTGAGGAAACTTTTTGTGTTTTCTGAAGTCATCTAGTACTTTGCTCTTCGTTAGCTGTGATAGCCTATCAAGTTCACTCGATCATTTAAAGAGAAAATGCTTTTGATATAACCATTGCACATGAATGTTCCTGTAATATAAGTGCAGTGAACACAAGAGCAAAGGAGCAGGCCAGCCACAGGGGGCTAGACCAAAGGCACACAAGTCCCATTTTGCTTTATCTGCCAGTGGCCAGTAGCAATGCCTATGGGAGATGGGGCCCAACAGGGCAGTGAGGTAGTGATGCTTCTGGCCCAACCAACACACCTTTCCAGCAGTTTGGACTGTGTAAATCAGTTTGCCTGTGGAGTCCCTGATGGATTGTTGTACCCCCCCCCCCCCGAGAATTTCTTTTTGTGTTCAGATAAACTGGCGGAAACTGGGTATGTATGAAATCAATTCAAGCAAGTTTCCCTTGTAGCAGACCTGAAATGTCAGTTTTACTTATCTCAGGCTGAGTTGTGTTTTGCTGCACTGTGCTTGAAGTGCATTCCTTGAGGCAGCAGTAGATGGCCTCTCTCGGGGCTACCTTGTGGCAACAGGGTCACTCGCCTTGAGCGTAAGCAAACCAGCTGCTCAGGTCCAGGTCTGAGCATGCTGCTTCCCCTGCCTTCCTCCCCTCCAGGTGCTTCTGGCCTCCCTTTGAAGCTGCCATCTGTGCTCACATGGATCTAGATGCCCTTTGCTGTAGGTGCTACTTTTATTCTGCAATATAATCACTCCATTCTTAACTGTACCTGCAGCACAGCCTTTCTGCTGCTGCTTTTTTCCTGCAGAGAAGCCTCTAAGAGTCAACTTCTACATAGTCTCTAAACTGAAAGAACAATTACTGCATTCAGTCAGAGTCTCACCATGTCTTAAAACGGTATTTTACCTCCAAATAATTTTGGAAGTGTTACTTGGCTCAGATAGTGACATGGATCCAAAATTGCAGTATCTGGTAACCTACTTTGTATTTCACCTCGCAGTTCAGTATGTTTCAGGTAGTATTTCAAGCAGTTGTATGGAAATACTGCATTCCTCCATTTATGGAAGTGAGTATGGCTTCCTACTAAATTTGTAGCTTTGTTTTTTGTGTTTTAAACCATGGCAGAGTGGCTTTGCGGCATATTTCCAGAAACACCTCGAGTCATTTTTATTTTCTTTAGTTTTGATAGGCCAGTGACATTGCTACTCGTGTTCTCCTTAAAATGAGTAGCTTTAACTTCTAGGGTCTTTGTGGGCTATTTGTAGGCTAGTTATGTTTATTATAGTAGTAATTTCTTGGGGTTGCTGCTTAGAAAAAATTGTCCTTTGCCCAAAGCTTTCCATGCATTTTACCGTTTCGAAGAGCAGCTTTGAATTTTGTTGTTGATGTGCTCAGTAACTCTCATACACTTGTTAACCTGCTGATATAGGAAATAATTCTTTCCTTGAACGTAGACAGTTTGGAACAAACATTCTTAAAAGAATGTTCTAATTAGCCTTAAATCACCAGCAACTTCAAGCGTGATTATTTTAAAACAATTTGCTGCAATGTATCAGCCTGTAAAAAGACAGTTTAACAAAAATCTAAGTAGTAGTTTATCTTCTCCTCCCAAACCCATGACATCCCCAAACCTAAGGATCTGTTCTTCTCCTTTTCGTCCTAGCTGTGAGGAACTGCAATGTGGAGATATACCCAAGCCCCCAGGAATATGGTATCTACTGCACTAGGTAACTTTTTTTTTTCCTTTGTGATGGCAGGTGAAGGAGAAAATAAGAGATCTTTTCTCTTTAAAGACTTAGTAAACAGATTTAGTTTACAGGTTTATTTTAGGACCTCCTTCAAGGAAGGTTTAGCTACCTTTTGGAAACAAGTTGAAAGAACCCAAGTATGCCTGCACTATTGCTTCCTCAAACCAAAGCGCTGTCACATGACGCTTTTATCGCTTGGGGACCAGCTCTTGCAGTTCGTATGGAAGACGAAGATCAGCTTCAGGTCAGTGCTCAGGTGTCCAAGATTCAAGAGGAGCCTGTTTTGATGGTACTGATAGCTGTGTAACTAGCTTTATAACTACTACTAAGTTCCCAAGCCACATGTTTTCCTGGGCCTGTTTGTAGATAGAAGATAATCTGCTGCATCAGATCTTGAAGGGAGGCATGTCTATCGGCTGCAGAGTGAGTTTTAGCCAAGAGGCTTGACAGCTCACAGTTAGCCAGAATGAGGAATCTGTCTATTTTAAGGGTATAGAGTCTCTTTTGTTTTAAGCTGGTAGGGTTATTCCCTTTTAAGCTTATATATTCTGAACAAGGATGTAAACTTGACTGCTAAAGTCCTGAAATTCCTGGAAAGGCACAGATCCAAACCAATGTACATTTTCTAAGCATCCTTTTTAAGGCTTCTGTTTTAGCACTCCTCCAGGTGCATTGCCCAGTACGATGAATGTGTAGAGGGGTCAGTTATACACATTTGGGGGTTTGTTTACTGTTACACCGAAGTTACCTAAAACAGCAGAACTGGGCGGGTGCTTGCTGCAGGAGCATAACAAAGGCTGGAGCTTAAAAGCATTTCTTAACTGCCTTTGAAAAGCTTTGTTCCTGTTCTTTTCGACTCATCGGCAAGTGCACTGAATGAGCCTGGATTTCACAGTAGGAGTATGTGTGTAGGTGCATGTGTATGTCCATGCCAGCAGGAAACCTTAGGCCCTCTGCAGTTGCGGATGTTGACGTTTCACGTATATAAGGACAGAGCTGCTTTGACTTTGTTTTTGCCTGCTCCGTGCACTGAGTGCCTGCACTTTCTCATATTTACATAGAGCCGTGTTGAAAAAACGGATCATCTGGAGTTGATATAAATGAAAAACAGAGCCCTTCCAAGGGCACAAAATGTGCTGGCAACCACTGCTGCAAGAATAATTGTCCTCATCTCTGGTTTTGTTCACACAAGGATTCTAAATATATCTTTCATCTCCTGGTGATCATTAAGAGTAAGCATATTCCTGCCTTACAGGGCTAGAAGTCAGTGGACTTTCTGAAACCTGCTTTTCTTAGAATATGCTGGATACAGTGGTATTGCCTGAGTTCAATTACTGGTTTAATAATGAAGAAGGTTGCTATCACTGAAGTCACTTGAAGAGATGTTACGTTTCCTGTTATAGTTGTCCCTTTCTAGCTCCTGGGAGGGAACATGAGATGTAAATGTTTTGAATTGGTTGCGTGGGTTCAGCAGCATTACAACCAGAGGGCCCAGAGAGGAATGTATTAAGTGTGTGATTTCACTTAAATTGTTGCTTGGAAATTAAGAGTGAGCAGCAAAAAAACTGGTCAGGTTTCTGCAGCTAGCAGAAAGAAAGCTAAAGCTAACACTTCCCTAAGTGATGTCTTTACTGCCAGAGTTGTACTCTGGCTCTCAACTTTTACTTCCAGGAAGCAAAAGTGCTCCTGTGGCTGTTGGTCTCGAGCATACCTGTTGAAGCTGTACTCTGAATTGTGAATGTCCGTGGGATGTGAACTGGGTGGCAAAACACAGCCTATGAACAAAACTGTTGCTGGCAAAGAGGCTGAGCGGATGGATTACACTTGCTGCAGGTATGTTAAGGGAATGGTCTTCTCTGTAACTGCTGATCAGAACTAATGATTGCTCCTCCTGCAGTAATATTGTCGCTTGGTGAGTAGGACTTCAGATTTGTGCCTTTCTCTGACACAGCTACAAATATTGCAAATCAATTTGTCCTATGGAACCAGTGCCAGGATTTCTGACAGTGTGCAGAAGGTACAAGGGAAGGTCTCTTACTGCAGTCTGGGATTAAATGATGTGGGGTTTTTAGCATCAGCTCTATGTATTCTGGATATGAGTGTCACTCTGTATGCTGGATCAGCAAGTTAACTCTGACAGTAGAAATCCAGAGCAGGTGAGATTTAGGTGTGCTCTCTCCAAAGAGCAGGTAGAGGGAAGGGGCAGAGGTTAGGAAGTGCTTATTGGAAGCTACTGTACCAGTACTGGAACTAGTGTAAAGGAAGATGCAAGTGGCTATGGAGAAACAGCCAGATAAGCAAGTAAGAACAAAGAGAATGGGAGTGCCTGACAGGGGATAAATGAAAATTTGGAGAAGGAAGACAATCACAGAACAGGTAAGGTTTAAAGGGAGCTCTGGAGATCATCTAGTCCAACCCCCTTGCTCAAGTAGGGTCACCTAGAGCATGTTAGACAGGGTTGCATCCAGGTGGGCCTTGAATATCTTCAGAGAAGGAGACTCCACAGCCTCTCTGGGCAACCTGTTCCAGTGCTGTCACCCTCAAAATGAAGAAATTCCTCCTCAGCATGAATCAACAAGACATTGTTCAAAAGCCTGGATTTGGTGATCTTAATGAAAGGAAATAGTTTTTGAAATAGAGCTTTATGATGCCAGTTAGGAAGCCCCCTTTCCTTTGTTTTTGATCCAGATTGCATAAATGAGATGAATGTCTCAAAGCAGTGTCGGGGAGCTGAATGCGCTCTTCCATTAATGAGCAACTTCACTCCAATTGTTCCTGATTTATGCTGGTGCAATTTGACAGGAAATCAGATGTTCATCGTTTCCTTTACCTGTGCGATGCAGCTACAGTGGAGTGATCTGTGCCTTAGCTAGTGTGTAGATGGCCTCTGTGTTGGATGGAGGGAGAGAGGCACTTTTAAGATGCGATCTGATCTGTTTCAGAAACCACCTTCAAAGTGTGGGACTTGCATGTTAGAAGTGCCTGTTTGTTTCCATGGGCTAGTAAGGGGAGATCAGCTCTAGCATATTCATAATGCAAATGTCTATATTCAGATGAGAGGAATTCTGTTTTATTTCAGCAGCAACACAGTCTTAGAAATCCCCAGTTTTGTCTCTTAAATTTTCTGAATTTTTACTGTCTCATTTCAGGATCAGTCTTTGAGGGTTTTTTTTTCTTATTTCAAAGCACTGCTTTATTTACATGGTGTAGTGCTCAGCCAGATGCACAGAAACCAAGGCCATGAGTCAGGAAGCTGTGTATCTGAAGTACCCCTATTTCGTTGGTGTCCCTGTCCGCTGAGGTTGCTTTATAAATCTCAAAGCCAACTGTTGAGGATAGAAGTTCATCCAGATCAACCATTAATTTCTGAGGAGAGTCTTTAATTTTCCAAAGTCCTGTTTTGTGCTCTTGGCGTGTAACTTTGGCTTAAATTGATGTACAGGGCATACAACTCAGTAAACCCTTTCTTTAGGAAATAATCATTAACTTGTTCAGCACTTTTCTCAAACAATTGCTTAGGATGCTGGTAATATTGTATCATTTGAGTACATTGTGTTCTCATGGAAACACATGTTTTCCACATGATATTTTGGGCTAAATATAAGCTTTAAATGATGATTGCTTTCTTCAGGCTTAAGACAACTTCGGATGATGTTTGGAAATGAACATGGTCAGTGCTTAGGTTAGCTCAAAAATCTAATAGAGGTGGTGCTGGCAAGTAGCTTGTCAAAGCTTATGCTTTGTCTTTCAGGGACTTGATTCTCTTGCTTTGTCTGGCATGGTTTTCTCTAGGCAAAGCACATTTGCAGCCTCTTTGCTCAGGTGTAAACAGCTGTACTAAGACTGAAGTGAGAAGAACCTATCTTTGAAGGTCCTTTCTTCTGTAAACTTGTCTTTCTGAAGCTCTAAAACCTTTAAGACAGTAAAAGGATAGACATAAAATTAAATGGACAAGATATTTTGAAACATAGAAAAGATCAAATCATTTCCAGTGTTGAGTGCTCACCTTGAAACAAATGGGGTTAGATTTAAGGAGGCAACAACACAATGATTTTTGACCATCTTGTTGAAGATAACTCATAGTGACTATGAAAAGCTAAAGAACACAAGAACGTCAATCACTTTGGAAAATCTTGGCTAAGAGTGCTGTCAAAGGGCTGGACAGATGGAATTCCACAGTTTGGGTCCCTTCAGTGAACAAGAACTTGAGTAGAAAAGATGATGTAGGAGTATTGTGTGGTAGTGGAATTGGAGAAGTTACTTTGTACTACTGTCAAGTGTTCTTAATCATGTTTTATCATTTCTCTTCTGTACTACCATTTGCAGTGAAAGAGTAGTAGTTAGTAGTGTATTGTCTGTCTTGATACAAAGACCCAGCATTTAACCCTAGGAAATCCAGTATGGAGCAAGTGGACATGTGGAGCTGGGGGGGATGAGGGGGTGAGAGCAGTGAAAGAGCATGCTGTAAGAGGAAAAGCTTTTTCCCTTACATAAAGGAGGATGCTGGGTTTGGAGTTTTTTTAAGGTGTTGTAAAAGGTCACTTGCATGATTTAAGTGTGAAAAGGAAATCTAGCTGAAAAAAGAGCAGCAACTTAAGAAGAACGATTATAAATTAAATGAGCTTTCCAAAGAAGACTCAGCATGCCATGGGGAAGGCTCATAAAAGAAGGTTCAGTGATTACTAATAATGTACCTTCCTAATAGAGAAAACAATTGATGTTTACTTTATTTGCATAAGTGCATATAGTAGGTATTGTGTGACTGTATACGTGCCCACATATACACACACATGACAGCATTACCTTGTGGGTGAGTGTATTCCTCTTCTGCTGTGTGGTGCTATGTGCTTCATAGTGTACGTGTGTGAGCATACACACCCCGTTCTGAACTTTAGAATTTTAAATTATGGGCACATTTTCAAATTATAGAACAAATATTTCAGATGGGGAGGGAATACTTCAACTAAGTCAAAATGTGTTCTGTTTTCATATGCTTTCATTTTAGTTCATTTTTAAATGATCCTCCTTCAGGTGCTGTCCTTTAAAACATAATTATCAAAATAATAGGTGAAGCGTTATATAGATAGATTTGACTTAGTCTTGTGATTGGAAGGGGATAGATGTGGACATATGTTGCTTTTCATTTATATTTTGAGTTATGCTATATGTTTTAAATGGAAATACAATTTAAGTTTTGGAAGCTGCTGAGGTGGCCATTCTGGGGAAACCAAAGTCATTTATGTCCTTACTGATTTTCCCTCTTGGGTTTTGAACTGTGACAGCTTAGTTGTCTTTATGGTGTTGTGTGAACAGAATGTGTCATTTCCTCTGCTTTTCTTTCTGCATGCCATGCAACAGTTTTAGGACTGTTTTTAGACATAATTATCCAAGCACTGTTTAATCCTTGAAGTAGTTTTCTAGAGCAGGAATAATGTTAGTTACTTGTCCAAATTGTAGTGCCTGGGATAGAGTAAATGTTCTTTCTTTTTCCTGTGGACACTAAATTACTGTTTATCTGGAGGATGCTGAAGATATCTTACTCTGCAAAAGTAAGCCGATGTGTACAGTGTGAGTACCAGTGAAGTGCTGTCTGGAGCATAGTTGCTCTGTGCCAGTGTTCCCATTGATTCTTGTGGGACTGTTCACACAAGCAGCGATGAGCCTCCTCAGAAGAGGGAGGAAAGTTTGTAGTGCTTGAGAGCTAGGACACAGACTGTGTCTGTGCAAATCAAAAAGCTTGAAGTTACAGGACCTGAGCTCTCATGGCTCATGCATTTCTTTAGTCTGTGTCAAACTCGGCATGGATGGCTTATCCAGCTCTGTATGGTAGTAGGGGAAGGATATAGGGGTGCCTGTTAGCTTCTCAACTTTCCCACTTCCCACATACCTGGTCACCTTTGGTCCCTTGTTTCTGAATGTGTAGGTGCTTGGCAGCTCCATTGTGGGCCTCTTCATTGAACTCCTTCACAGTCAAAACTTGCAAACAGCCTGTCATAAAATTTCTGGGTGCATCTTAAGATTATTTCAAATCAATACAGGCAGTCTAAAGTGCAAGGAGTGAGAAGGAAAGAGCAAGGGATACGTGCAAGTTTAAGCTGAATAAATTTGTGAAAGTCTACTGCGCAAGCCATGGAGGCAGTAAATGTTAATGGGCAAGCACATCTTACCTCTCTGTCTACCACCTACCAGCTTCAGATATGCTTCAGCATTGTGAGACTTGCTCTTAATTTTCTATTGCTAAGTCCTGAAAGCAATGTGGAGGTAGCGTGCATGGGTACAGATAGACTGCTTCTCCTACTGGTGGAGGTGCAGCAGGGAGGTGGGCAGTAGCTGTGCTCAGGCTTCTTGTTGGTGTGTTTCCCTTTCCACCCAGCACACTTGACTTAAGTTACTAGTAAGTCATCAGCCTTTTCTTTCCTGGAACTGAGGCCTTTTCAAAACTTTTTTAATTAAAAAAAAGGGGGGGGCAGGGAGCAAGGAGCAGCTTAGCACAGCCTTTTCATGTATTTGTGCTGCTTAAAGATAATTCCTGAGGTGCTCTGGGCCAGGATGCAGTGCTTCTGCATAACAGATGTCATTTACTCTTGCTACAGTGTGTGCTGTTTTCTCCAGAGAGCTGATTTCAAAACACAGTGCGCAGGCACCCCTCTGCTTTGCCTTCCTGGCTGTGCTGTCTCAGCATAGCCCTGGAGCATTAGCTTCCAGCAGTTGGCTGTGAGGGTGTGTGCGCGACTGGTGCTGCACCAATATGTGCTGCCCGCAAATGAACACTCTGAAGTAAGCATGTTTGGTATGGAGAGCCCCTTTGGGATCTGCCTGCTTGTCAGGGGCTGTAAAGATGGTTTTTCGTTAATGAGAAGATTAAAACTCCGCTTTTCTGTTAATTGATCAATGCTTGTGATTACTCTGAAGTGATGTGGAACACGGCTGAAGTTCTATTACTCATACAACTCTGATGATGCATGCTTTAACCTTTGTGTTTTCACCTATTAGCAGATAATGGGAAAGATAATTAAGGTAGATAAGTGTGTGACTGAGGTTTTGTACTTGGAAGAAAGCTATTTCACACAAAGGAACCTCCAGGATGCCATACAGAGCCTGTTGCTTTCTGATACGCAAGGGCCTGTCCCATTGCCCTTCAGTGGGAACCAAAGTGTCTCCCATTGCCCTTCAGTGGGAACCAAAGTGTCGGGCACCTCTCCTGATTCTGCCCTGGAGAAGAGGAACTGGAGCCTTGAGCAGCATTTTCAGCTTTCTGTCTTCAGACAGATACAGAGCAGGCAGGAGTGAGACCCTGCCTTCTAAATGAGTTACAAACACTGCAGCCTCACTCTCTGTGACTGTAAAATAGGAGGAATTCTAGTGCAGTCCAAGAAGCTCGCAAAGCTAGTAGAGGAACAAAAAGAGAAACCAGGCACTTCCACGGCTTTGCAGAAATCCATGTAGATTTGCTGCTTATGTTTCTCCATCTTGACCCAGACCCAAGTTTTCATCCTCCTTTATCCACATCGCTCTACATCAAGATGAGCTTTGTTCCTAAAGCATGGAAATTGCTCTGGTAACTTGCAAACACTGACCAGAGCAGCAGAAAGCAGGTAATTGGGTCCCTCAGCAGTGTCCCCTGCTAATTTGTTGAGGTTTCTGAATCACTATGGAGGTGAACAGTCTAGTTAGAAGATGCTCGAGTTGCTTATAGCAAAACATGAATAGAAACAAGCCATGGGACTACTTGTTTGTTTGTTTTCAATGGAGATCTGCTGCTAACAGATAAAGCTCATATCAGTTAAGCCTTCTTGTTAAAATAGTCAAGACCACGTATAAACTAAACTATTTCTTAGATATGACCAGGCAGAGGTACGTCTTTAGGTCTTTATGTTTCGGCTTCTGGCTTCTGTAATTGTGCTTATGCTAAATCTGTTCTGGGATTAAAAAAAAAAAAAAAAAAAAAAATCAGATCCCTTCCTTACCCATTGGTTACACAGGAAAAAAATAGTCCTCATGACCAAAATGTAGTAATCTTTGCATCAGCAATGTGATATAAATTCTGCCATCATTCTTGGTGGCACTTTGATGCTGAGATGGACTGGCTTTTCTCTGAGATGCTAGATCTGCAAAGCATTGCCAGCAGTGAAGGTCAAGGTAATGATCTCAGCTGTATTGGCTCCACCCCTGTGCTGGTTGAGTGTGTGCTTCTAATGCAAAGTAAGGCTCAAAGGTTAAAGCCAAGCTGTTTTAATTTCCATGTGTTTCAGTAACTTGCACTGACTTAAAATGCACTAACTTAGCTGATGTAACTGTCCCTTCAGAAAATGACGTGTCTTGCTTTTGAGAAGTCTTCCTTATTTTCTGTTGCTGTGATTAGGAAGTGCATATGCAACTAAAGCTGTGGTGGTTCTGCTCTTCCTGGGCTTCATTTTAATCTTTGCTATGTAACTTACTAAAAAGAAGCTAGTATCATGTATTGTTTGCCTTTCTCTCACAGTTTTACTGCTCTTCAAATTTGATAATATATTATAAGCCATCTCAGCTATTTTGCTCCCTCTTTTGTAATGGGAATGGCTGAAGAGGATGTGGCTTCACTCCTTAGCCACCACTGTGTTCTGGTAGGCTTGGCTAGTGTGCGGGGCTGTGTAGGCATAGAGAAGATTAAAAACAAATTGTTGATGATGGGGAGTTGGAAGATCACTGCTTGCTGGTTAAGTAGGGGATGTGTTGTGCTCAGTTTGTACTGGCAATAGGAACTATGGCCATTTGTGGCTAGAGTTTGTCATCTGGGGGGGAAGATTGTTGGATCTCCAGCCCCATTGGCACCTGACATAGGAACAGGCTTGGAAAGACTACGTTTTTTGTTCCTTGGCATGGTCGTTTTTCTTTTTGAACACTGACCTTGCTTCTGGCAGTGCAAACTTTGTTACTTTGAGGTTAGACTGGTGTAGCATGACCTGTGAATTTGCCTGCACAGAGGAAAAGATGGGCATTTGAAGATGCGTTCACTAAGGCATTTTTGAACATCACGTGGCAGCTTAGGCAGATCAGAATTGTCATTTTGAAAGGTATTCCTGAGAGATGAAAGGACCCTTTGCATAATACCTACTATTTATCATTAATACAACAGGCCAGCACAACTACTACGAGTAAGTGCTAGTGTAATATGAATACTTGGGGAGAGAGCACCATGGCACTTAAGCTTGTTCAGTGTAGGTAAGACAGATAAAGGATGAGAGAAGATGAATATTAACATGGCATAATGCATGGCTAATAAGTACAGCTTACGAAGACTTTCTGTGCAAAAAAGTTCAAACCAATTCAGAAGTTTTAGGCTTTGCATCTGTTTGCAACATAATTAGCACAAGTGAAAGCAATTCAGACTAATTGCTAGTTATTTGCATTACAGGTGTGCACTGCCCTACTGCTGTAACCCCTGAACATACAAACTGAGTAGGAAAGAGCTCCCTGCTTGAAGTCTAAATAAGCAAAGCTGAATAGTCTGGATGGTTAGATGCATGTGTGGAAAGTGCAGGGAGGTTACAGACCTTTTTTTTTTTTTTTAAAAAAAAAAAAAAAAGGTTCCTTCAAGGAACAACTGTAGATCAGTGTTGATCAGTTTCTCAGCGTTGATCTCTTGGAAGGGCCAAGGAGAAGCTGTCTTTTCTGAATCCCACTGAATAGAGTAGTTTTTCCATATGGAAACTGAAACTGATGGAGGAATGTGAGGACTGTTTCAGCTGGGAGTTTTTCTTAGTTAATATTATGGAGAAGTTAAAAGTTCTGAGTGATGTTTCTTGAGTTACAGTGTGGGGTGTTGTATTTTTTTTCTGAATCTAATTCCATGGTTTCAGTCCTGCCTTGAACCAGGCAGACCTTCCTTTTCCCTTGTAGCTCTATGAACGTAATGTGAAGACAGCAGGATTGCTCAAGTATAGTTGAAAGCAGATTTTGGCATTTGGTACTGTTGTTACTTGCTGAGATGTGAGAGCGGAAGAAACCCAGCCTGCCTTCTGAAGCCTAGATTGGCTTTCCAGGCTCGCTGTTAGAGGGGACAAGACAAAATGAAATGCTCATGTGCAACAGGGGCTGATCTAGTACAGAAGTTGGTAGGGCTCTAGTGCATGTGTTAGTATCTCTAATCTGCAAAGCTTGGAAACCTCAAAATGGCCATAGTACAAAATAGTTTTTGATAGGAAAGCCATACTTGGAATTTGACCCTCTGTTACTCAATTGCTGAATGCTTCACTGAGAGCGGTTTTATGGAAATTGTCTTATGTCTTTTCCAGTACGAAGGATGTTCCCTGTCAGTCATTAAGCTTTCAGCAGTTAACTGTCAGTACACAGGCATGTTCCTCTTAAATTCTATCGGGATTTAGAATTCTAAGAAACCTCTTTATGATAGTTTAATGTATGGAATGATTTCAATCCAGTCAGGTGTGCAACTGAAACACATCTCATGGTATTTTTGTGAAGCTTTTTTTTTTTTTTTTTGAGTTTGGGGGCTTTTTTTTTGCCTTAAGTGGACATAACATTAGAAAAAGAGTGAGCAGCACTACCAGGTTGGCAGAAAGTAAACTGCTGTCAAAGGTACTTAAACAAGAAAAAGGGTAGTGGAGTGAAGGGCCTTGTGTGTTCTGTAGATTGATTCTCCGGTTACAGCACAAGGTAAAGAATCCTCACGGCCACCCAGGCTTGGCTTTGGCCTCTCAGCACCCTGTAGGGCCGAGCTCCCTTCCTTGCATACCTGATTCCAGGAGGAGCAGTGCGTGGGGAGGAAGGATGCTTGTGCATAGAAGGGGAAATACTGGCAACAGCAGCAAAGCTGAGGGAGACTATTGACTGCATGGCAGAAGAGTAGAATCTGCTTTCTCTGTTTCCTCCTAAATAAGAAATCAAGGTGAGATGAAATGGCACAATAAAGATGGGAACACTGCAGCATAGTGGGTAGCCAGAAAATAGTTAACTACCAGACCTTAAAAAAAAAAGGGGGGGGGGGGAAATAAATTTTATCTGCTTTGTAGGTCCCAAAGTAAACAATATCATAGTCCTGTTCCTACATTTGTTTTATGTGAAATATGTCTGGTTACTTAAGCTTCACTGATGGGCAGCAGTTGTAAGCTGTGGGAATGGCCAAGGATGAAACTTTGTTCTCAGCAGTCCATATTGCTTATTAGTAAGAGCAGAGCCCCTGTTAGAATTCAGCTTAAAAGCACCGAGAGCAGGAAAAAGTACCATGACGAGCAAGAAATAGTGATGTGTCTACCAAGTGCATTCATGTTAGGAGCAAAAAAACTTGACTATTTCCTTACATATCCCAATTGCAAAGGTGGATTATGCACTTGGCTGTGCAGGCTGGAAGATGAGGACAGAAATGATACAGTGAGTAACAGTGAATGTGTATAAAAGCTCTAGCATTACGAAACTGAAGGCTTAGTTAAAAGTTCACCTGTTGCCAACTTAATTTTGTAAGTCAAAGCAGATGGCTTGGCTCTGGCCAGGTTTAATTGATTCCAGATTTAAAATTAGAGGTCTGAGCTAGGAATTATTTTTTTTTCTAGGAAGTCCACTGTTGGATTCCTGTTGAAATGTATTAATTCAGTGTGGAAGTGTCCTACACCGGTGTGTACTGTGTTCTGGGAAGGAGTTCAAAGTAGATGACTACAGAAGTGGGCTTTGTTTATGTGGAGGTGGTTTCTGCAGTTTTACACACATTCAGAAGGTTTATGCAGTGAAGCTTGTGTCACGGGGAATGATGGTAGTTTCTTTCAGCTTGTTGGTGCTGTGCAGGGCCAGATCTTCAGTTGGTGTGGCACCCTTAGTTCCCAAGGCCTAACTAATGTGTTTGAGAGTGTCCCTTAGCATACATCAGTGTTGATCCTTGCTTGGGAAGGAGAAATGGAGGAGTGGTTGAGGGTTACAGAAGGTAACCTCAGGGGAAGGCTGAAGGAGGAGGCAGAAGATGCAACAAGGACCTCACCTTGTGGGAGGTACAGAACCTGGTGGAAAGCAGCGGTGCCACTAGGAATGCAGGCGAGGTGGGGAGTATCTGACTAGAGACCAGAATGGGGTGGAGGTTGTTTGGCCAGAAAGGCTTGAGTGGTGAGGAGCGGGAGGTTAGGCTGCAGGGCTGGGGGCAGGCCAGGCAGTGGGGAATATGTGTTGGTATGTGAAGGAAACAATGCCCAAAAGAAGGGGGATTCTAAATTTCTAGTGGTCTTTTGATCTTGATACCCTGCAGCAAAACAGAGTAGTAACTTCAGGTCACTCTAAGCAGAAACATAAGGTAATTAAATATGACATGAAAGCAAAAAAGCATTATTGGCTTTTAACTAGTTCTGTTTTTATGTAGGAGTAACTGATAAATAATTACATACATCCTCTTTTACGCTGTTACGTGTTTTTATGATTTGCTGTTTTTCTGTGGTGTCATCAAAGAGCCATGATGCTAATTGTTGAGCCCATGATCAAACTGGGAAACAGCTAAGAACAGCATGCCTAATTGCACTGCAGGGATGCGTCTGCAGTGGCTTTGCTTCATCTTTGATGCTTATTTGGAATTTATTGCTATGAAGGGTGTCTTCTGGTATTTGATAACTTCAATAGCAAAAATGTAAGGTACTTAGTTGAACATTAATTTTCCTCAGGGAGAATTACGTATCAGTTTGTATTTAACAGACTTCTTTCAGCAAAGTCCACACACAGTCTGTGGTTTGCATGAGATCTCTGAATTCACAAGTCACACTTTCTTAAAAGATTTCCTTCTTTGATGCTGTTATGGCTCTTTGAATTCAGAGGTGCTTTGTCTCACATGTATAGCGTGTCTCACTGCCTTGGGTGTGTGTATTGTTTAAAGGACTGATTTTATTTTAGTGAAGTTTCTTAGTCAACATTTCCTGGTCATTTTTTTCTTACTGTAGCCCTCTGGGACAAATATTCAATATTGCTGTTGTACAAAGGAAGAAAATACGGTGCAAAAGTTTGCCTTATTTCTTCAAAAGTGAAATACAGGCAAATTCTGAACTTGTTACAATGAAGGACTGGAACAGAAAGTTAACCAGAGCAGAATACAGGACTATTAGCTTTCTTTAACAATACAATGATTTTTCTATTTTTAATAGACATACTAAGTTCTGTTGTCTACCTTGTAGAGATGATAGGAACTTTTTGAGAAAACTGTTGGAGGGGTAAGTGAATTATAAACAGTTTAAATGAATCAACTGTGTGAAATATTCTGTTGGGAAGTATTCTGGGAGTGGTGGGGCAGAAGCCAACGCTTCTGAAATGAGAGCTTGCTTCCTTTACTCAGAAGGATCTTAATATTTTAGAACATGTCTTAAAAAATGCAGATGTTAAATATAATCCAAATGAAAAGTGATACATCAACACTGCAATCTAGTCCCCCAAAGAGATTCAATTTTTGGTCACAAATGTTTGCAATTGTGAGCAAGAGTTTGACTTCAGTTTCTGAATTAGAATGTTTTTTGTAGTCTCAGTCTCATGGGATAAGAGATTTTCTGAGCACCTCTTATGCTTTCTGTCTTCTGTTTCATAGCTTTTTTGTTTTTTAGAACTATCTTCTGGAATTTGGGCTTTGGGACTGAGTTTTTAAAAATTCTTAGGAACTTCTTTCTCAAGCTGTGAAGTTTTAATGTTTTCTGAAGGTGCCTGAAATCTTTCAGTTCTTTATTTTAATCATAAATCTATGAGCACTTTCTTTGTTAATGTATTTGTTTCTTTTTGAGCTTTTTCATGATTATGATAATTGATGGTAACTTTTGCTTTTTTTCTATCACTTTTACTGCATACAGGAAAGAGGAAGCAGGCCATTAACTAGGAAAGAGGCAAGTGCAGATCAGGGAATAGAGAACAAAGGACACGAAAGAGTAGTTGTGCAGAAGCAGTTTTAAGGAAGGGTGGGCAGAAAGCGCAGAGTGCAAGAAAGGTGTGCACTGGGGAGCTGAACCATGTATAGCTGAGAACATGAACATTTCAACCAAAAGTTCTGCTTAGTGGTGCTTGGATTCATCCTTTCTGTTCTTTGGGCTATCTCTAAGGACGCTCATTATCTCTGAGGCCAAGCAATACATACCTTACCCAACTTGTTAAGGTTTCAGCCCATTAAGCTGTGGAATGAAAGCATGTGAGGTCGACTCCATTTCTTTTTTTTTTTCCTTCTTTTTTTTTTTTCTTTTTTTTTTTTTTTTTTTAGCGGGATCTCTGCCACTGCTTTCTGTAACTCCTTCTCCTTGCCCTTTGCTTTCCTCTACTACTACCACTTTTTAATTTCCTTTCCTCTATGTTCCCATTCTCTCCTGGCTCCTCCACCACTATTTCTAGCAGGGCTCTCTAGAGGTGTATGCAAGGAAGTCTGGCAAAGCTCCTTAACTCTAGCTCTGCTTTGTTACATGATATATCTTAGCCCCTTCAAGCCAACGCAGGGGAACATGAGAAACCTGTGGGCTAATCTTGGTCTGGGAGAGCTTAGTAAATACAAAGTGAGCCAGATGGAAGTACATGCCTGGTGCAGGCTGGAACAAGAGGTGTTACACGAGCAAGTCTGTCACTAGCTGAGGCATTTTAGGCTATGGGGAAAAATAGTAGTCAAATATTCCCTTTGGAATAAGTGGCTGCAAAAACTTCCCTTAAAGTCGAGGGGATTGTCTGTTTACTTCACAAATGATTTTGGCTCACTTTGTATAAAAGTTTCACATAGCCTTGAGAAAACTGAGCAAGCTGTGAACAGCCAGCCTGGTGGAGTCCCTTTATCATCCATGTTGCATAACCCAACACGATGGTTCGGATAAGACATCGATCTGCGCTTTTATTATTACAGCTGCAGTTTCTGCTTTCCTTCCCTTCTCTTGCTGTCAAAGTTCTTGGCAGGAAAACGCTCTCACCCTGTCTGACACTGAGGAAAGCTCTGGAAATGCGAAGTGAAGAAGCTAGTAAGAAACTACTGCAGAAAAAACAGGAAGCATGCACTGGTTACAGAGGGCTGAGCAAGTAGTTAATTGTGTTCTGATTAAAAAGGAAAGGTGTTCAGGAGCAGACACTTCCTCCTCTTCAGAATATCTAGTAAGTTCTATTCCTAAAGGGAACGTATGTCCTGTCAGCTCACAGAGATTTGAATCATCAGTACTCCATGAAAATAAGTGCTTGGTGAGGTGGAATCCCTATTGGTTAGTCTTGCTGGGTGAGGGCTGGACGGCTGGACCTTATATAGGTCAAGTTTGCAAGGCCACTGTCCTGTTAGCTGTGCACAGCTGCTGCATGATTGTGTGAGACGTTTGTATGTGGCTGCAGAGCAGAGTAAATGATTTCAAAGCTTTGACAGCATCTTGTGCCTAGGCAGAAGGGGCAAAAGATGAGATCTTGTCAGATCTCATTACAAGCTTATGACACATTATCCACAAGTTAACAAGCTCTTGTTTTCTATCTAGCTGTTCCCATATCTCTGTGAGAAACCTAGTGGCTAGTGGCATGTTAATGCCACTTAGCAGATGAATGGCAATTTTCCTAGACAGAGGACTGCCTGGTTGTAAAAACTGAAAGATATTTGCTCTCCCCATAACTTCTTCAGGGGTTTAATTACTTCTGTGATCACTCCCTCCCTGCTGCTATTTCTCTACACTTCTTAGGGTGGGTTTACCTATAAAGATACATATGTATCTTATATTGGTATAAGTTTGTTCACCTAAAATCACTGAAAAACTAAAATGTAGTTTGATTGGGTTTGTGCTATCAAGTTGTAGTGCAGTATCTTTGGTTATGTATGTGGTTAGGCTCGTACAGCTAGCTACCCAAAAAGTCTCTCTTGCCTATCATTTAGGGTATGAAGCAACTTAGTTGTAACAAATAGCATACCCAAAGCCTCTCTGAGTTACGGTCAGCTTTTGTACAGGTGATGTGTCTGTGGGAATATTGTGCTGCCCAGGAGTGGGAAGCAGTTGAAAGACTGGAGAGCCAATTTATGATTTCAAAGTCAATTGTTGCTCAAGTCTCCAGGCCCACACTGGGAGGAGGGGAGACTTTAAATGTCATGCTGTGTTTCAGCTTTCTTTATTCAAACAAAAAGTCTAGGTGAATCCTTTAGAAGTTGATAATAAAATTCTAATTGATGCCAGGGGGGCCACTTTCCTTACTTTAGTGACAACATGAAGAATTGTGGGGAGCAGGAAGGAGTTTATTCTCTCCTATCTAGCATCTTGTAACCAACTGAATCAACTTGATGGGCGTGGATTGCTTGCCGCAAAAGCATACTGCTCTGTGCTGCAAGGCAAGTTCCTGATGTAATGGCTCTGCGGCCAGAAAACTGGACCGAGTCCTGGGGTGCTCTGTGTGGAGCTAGGGAGTGTGTAAGAGCTCACGTAACAGATTCATCACAGCTTATTATAATAGACATGGTGAAAGAGTGCTATTTGTGAATGCAAGTCAGAAACTTCAGCTGCATGTGAGTGGGATTCTGACTGGTGGGCATAAAGGGGGATCTAAACATGAATGAATGAGAAAGATGGATTTTGTTCAGCTTGATAGGCTGAATTTTATCCATTAGACTTATGATTCGGTTGCTGTGCTTCCACATAAGAAAGGTGACCTGAGAAGTTGGGGACCTAGCAACCTGCTTTCTGCAAACTAGACATTTTCAAAAAGCAGCAGGTACCTGAGCTGCTCACTCCTTGCAAATGGGATTTTTAAATCGAGCAAGCAAGTAGATTGTTACGGAGTTTTTCACAGTAGAATAGCTTAGAAGTTAACCATGGCAGAAAGTGAATGAATGAAAGGTGCTGCTTTGTATGTGGCAGTCATAGAAAATAACACCACTTCTGATTCTAAGGGAGTGAGAGGTGATCTCTGAGAATTCAACTGCATAGATACTCCTAAGTAATGCCACTTCAACATGTGGAGGCACTGTCATAGCCAAATGACAAACCAAATAGACCAGTGGGTAGTCAGTCCTCCGTAAGGGGGGAGGATGGGTATGTTGTTACCTTACTGCAGCAGTAGCAGAGTGAAAGAGAACTTACGAGTTTCCAGTACAGTTAATTCTCTGCATCCCATTTATCCTCACATAGAAGCAGCTTCTCCATTACCATGTAGCCACTTGCTCCTAAGAAAGCTTGCACTGGGCTGTACTGGGCAGTGAGCAGTTGCATGGGCACACTACTTTCCTTGCAGCAAAAGGGATGGGGCAGAGCTCCCTTTTGTGGAGGGTCATGGCAGGACTAAGCAGAGGAAGGAAGCAGAGTCCTCCATCTGTCTTGGCCAAGAACAGCTTAACTCAGCGAGATTAAGTGAAGTATCACTGAAGCTTCAAACCTCCCATGCTATTTGACCTTGAGTGTCAAGTGTGATGCGAAGAATGTGACTGGAGTGGCCTGGGAGCAGTAGCTGGCTGTTAATGATGCAGATCAACTGGCCAGCTTGAGAGCTACAGCCTCAAAGAACTGCAGAATTGAAGGGTGTTACAGAAACTGCTTACAGGCCAGACCTGAAGTTGCAAGCTTTGACAAAGCATGCTTGCAGAGGGAAGGTAGTAAACACAAATATGCCTCTTACTGCTCAGATGAAATAGCAAATAGACCATTAAGCAGCAGAGAGGAAATAATTTGAGCTGTTTTTTTTTTTTTTGTTCCTTTCTCTGTTAGAAAGGCAATCTGCATGCAGCGTAAGGTCACTTGGACAATTAAACAGAATGAGAAAAGAAATGTGACACCATAAGAAAATGGAGAAAGTAATAAGGAAAAAAATAAATCATGAAGCAGAGCTATGTCACCCTTGAGATTGGAATGAAAGAGAACTGTCTGCCTGTCTCCTCAAAACCTGTGTCCCCTTGTTGTCAAGGGGTTGGTCCAGCCTAGTTTTCGTGAGAGGTCCAGCCTAGTTTTCGTGAGAGGTCCAGCCTAGTTTTCGTGAGAGGTCCAGCCTAGTTTTCGTGAGAGGTCCATTGCTTCCACTCAAAGATGATGTGATTTCAGAAGGCAGGCTGTTTAGCAATAACTTTCTGATGTTCTGCTTACATGTTTCTTTTGAGTTTCATGCATCTCCAAGTTCTTCATTATTCTCAGTAGTAGCCTTGAACTCGTCTAGATATGCTTTACCTCTTTCTTTCTGTCTTTTGTAGACTCAAGGTCATTGTTAAGAATTTCTGTAGTGGGAACACTTGGCCCAGGGGCACCCCAACTGTGACCAAAGCTATTCGAACACTGAAGGGAAGACAGTATGCTTCAAATAGTATTTTCAGTAGACAAGACAAAGGTTGGGTGAATCTGTACACTGCTTTGCCTGTTTCATCTATCAGAGTTAAGCTAGTATGGTTAAGTAGCTTCCCAGAGGCTGCTGAGAACTGACTGCAGGTGCTCTGATTCCCCATGTGGGACTGGTGCCTCCAGAACCATCCTTCCTAGGGTGCTATCAGATCCATCTTGATTTTTTTTCTTTAGGAAAAAAAAAAGGGTTAGCAACTTCTCTGAAGAGCTCAGTTGGTTAGAGCATGGTGCTAATAATGGCGAGGTTGCAGGTTTGATCCCTATATGGGCCGCTTGCTTGAGGGTTGGACTAGATGATCTCCAGAGGTCCCTTTCAACCTTACCAATTCTATGATTCTATGAAGAGTTTTTTTATATTCCCCTTATTATTAGGGTGCTACTGATGGTATATGTTGCTGTAGTAGGATGGAAGAAGAAAATGAGGGGATTGCATAAGATCAGCTGCCTCAGAAAAAATGAAAAACAAAACATGAAAACTTCAAATTTTCAGGGTAAATCTCAAAATTGTACAAGCACTAGTTAAATTTTCAGCCCCAATTTCCATCCTTTGAATTTGCTGTAAACGGGTAAGGCCAAGTTACTGTTTATGTGGATACGATTTAACTTTGGTTATGATGAACTTAAGTTCTGAGAGGGAGCAAAAAGCCATAACTTCTCTGGATGTCAGAAGTAACCGTTGATAGTGGTGAATCCAGAAAAGGATTATTCTCAGTCCTTGTTACCATCCTGTTGTCCTGTGTTAGGAATTACAAAGCCAGTGCCCTTTCTTACATTTTTTCAGTCACAGCAGATACTGAGCAAGGCTTTTATGAGCCGAAGAACTTTAATATTACTCTTGGGAGTCATTGCAGCAATGAGCTATAACAGAAGCACTGTTCTGGCTCATGTTACCTTGCTTCTGCAGGTTTTAATGCTAGATGAAAAAAAGTCTTTCCCCTTTTCATTAATTCAGAAACAGAAATGTTTGCATTGTTTCTCAAATAAAATCACATCTACAGTGAACTGCTTGCTTTACTGGTATTTTACAGATCTGGTGTGTGGCAGCAGAAATGGAGCTGCTTGAGAAATGCACACGTGAATTCCTTGAGTAGCCACATGGAAAAAGCTGTTTGTCGGTCCCTTTGAAAGGGCAAAAGGGACTGGACTTCGTTGTGTCAGGACCGTTCATCTGTTGCTGTAGGGCATTTGGCAGTTACCTGAGAACTGGCAGATCTTGCTCTATGATAAGCCCAGTACTACCCGGAAAAGTTTGGAGTATTGCTAATCTTTGATAATTGGGTAACCTTGTCCTTTTGAGAGTTGGCAAATACCAAACCATAATTTAGGAGTAAAATGAGAAAATTAGTTAGGACTGATGCTAGATCACCTAGCTAGGCAAAGCGTTTGGGTTGCTTGGGTAGGTTCTGTGCATGCGTGTGTGTGTTTAAAGTTAGGATGATGTCAAAATGCTTCTGGCATCAGGATTATGAAGCCCCCTACGAACCCCCCCCCCCCCAGTCATGTAGGGTTTAGATTTCGGTTCTGTGGGGCAGCTACTAAAATGATTGCATTTAGGTGCTATCCTGTATTTGCAGTGTGAGATGGCACTTTTGCACTTGCGAAAGTCTGATAAAAGAAATGGAGCTCTTAAATTACCATGAACCAGCGGGCTGTGACACAAGGTTGCAATGAGGAGCGTGTGAATTGGGCAGAATTAAATTTCTGGATTTTCACTTTGCCTGTTTTGTGCCTTTCTGGAGACAAGTTACTGCCTCGTGGTCTCTGTGAATAGCCCCGTTTTGTAATTTCTACGAACTTATTCCTGTGATTTTTTTTTTAAGGGGATTTCCAAAGAATCTAGTTTCAGCTTCTACTGAAGTCAGTGGCAGAGCTCCAGGCTGTGTTACGAGAAGAAACAGGCTCAAACAGCACCTCCAGCTTCTGAAATTTCTGTTATGAAATATAGTTCTGTGCATCAATTTTACTTTCTTATTTAGTACTTAAAGGTCAATTACCTTCAATGTAAACTGAGATCTTAGCACTATGATGGATAAAAATGTGCCAGGCAAAGGCCAAGCACAAGGGGGAAAAAAAAAACCAAACCCACGCATGGAATCTGATTCTCATAGATACTAACAGTTCTTAATTCTGACAACAATTACCGGCTTCACATCCTTACAGTGGCGTAAAGAGTGTTCATATGAACAAGAGAAAGATGGATTCTTACCGCATACGTGACTGACTTAGATACGAGCGTGCTTGCTTTGCTGTCAAACGTCCTTTCTCTCACTTGCTGCGTTTTCTTTTATTGTACACCTGCCAAGCATCCAAGCCGTTACACTCCTAGGAGCTACTGTCATTACATTAATAAACTTCGCTGCTGTAAGCCTTTGCCTTAGGAGTGGTGCCTTGCTGGCCTGGGGAAAGCAGCTGCTCTTGGACTGCCCTCGAGTCACCGCCAGGAACCCCTGGCCCTGCCACTCCAGTGTCTGGCACAGCCCGACTTCTCTCGGAGCATCTCGTGGCACAGCACAATTCTGTATCAAACTGAACTGGTTTGCTGGGAGAAAGTATCAAGGTGGACGGTTCAGTCCAGCTGTTGCTGTGCGTTCATTAATCTGGCTAAGCACTTTCTGTTAAGGAGAGCTGATTCACAATAAATAGTAACAAAGGTGACCAGAATTAAAACTCTGGAGGACTAAGCTTACCAAGTTCTTTGCTAGCTACACAAGTGGTGGTATTTAACAACAGTCAGAACGAGCTTTAAGGTCTCCTGAGTGCTTTAAAAATTATTAAATGTCAGGGTAGGCTTTTAACTCTTCAGATATTGGTAACGCCATTTAAATTGACTTCTAGCGTATGTCATTCTGTCTGAAAGGTCTCTGTAAATTCAGATTTGGAGATCTGAAGCCTAATGGGCCTTTAATTCTGTAAGGGATAAAAAGAGCTGGGGTCTTTCTGACAAATTGGATTTGTGATATCCCCAGCGATTGCTGAGGGAAAGATACTGTGCGGCAGCAAGCAATTCTAAAGCTGAAGTACTGGCACAGCTGACGTCGTCTGTATTTTTCCACAGTGTCGAACTGTTCCAGCCTCTTGTCATTAGATTTTAGTGTCCTGACTGTATCAGTCAGTTTTATTATTAGCCAGGGGTTACTGTTGGGCATTGAATATGTACAGAGCCAAGTAAACATATTGCAAAAGATGACATCGGGGCATAACATTTAATGGGTGTGAAACTGAAATAGGCTTTTTCACTAAATTTGGTTGTAATGAGGTTTCAGAACGCACTGTACTCAGCATATTGAAATGACTGGAGAAGACGGACACTTCATTCCCCAGAGCTAGAGTGGACAGTATTTTAATGGCTGGCGAGAGTGAGTTCCAGTTTGTTCCATTACAGATATAGGTCCCAGAGGATCTGTGGTCTTTGCATGGATCTCTAAGAACATCGAGGAGTCTGCAGATGTGCTTAGCCTTGAATTTTAACTTTGTCTCTGCTGTAGGTAGGGACATCACCTAGTGTTTTGAAATTTGAAATCCTGCAAACAGACAGGAAAAGGCCAGTTTGTACTAAATCACAACCAAAGTGCTATTTTGCTCCTGAGGTGCACTCCCCAGCAGACTGTACTGCCAAATATTCCTTTGGGCCTCGGGGATTTAAGCACGCCCCAAAGATCGATCTTCAGTGCCAGAGATCTCGCGTGCTTGTTACTGGCCTCTGGAAGTGCTGCTTTCTGGTTTGTCCTGGCAATACTAGCTAGCCACCAGGTCTGTGTGGCTTTCACGATGCCATGTCCCCTCGCTTGCTAGCTATTCTGAATTGCTTTACCAAGGAGCTGTACTACCAGCTTAGCGCTCGAGGCGGTTCAGGGCCTTACCTCTGAGTAGGCAGTGTGTTGCTTTTACTCGTGACCTTGCAATGGATCTTATCTCAGACTAGATGAATGTGGAAATATAAATGAAGGCGTTTGTTTACAGCAGACGAAATACGTAGCCGTTGGAAAAAAATCAATTTTATCTGCTTGTACCAGGGTCACTGAAAGAAGTCCCTCTGCTGTATTCAGCTGATTTTTGTAGATGCTTTCTGAACCCTATCCTTGGAATCTGATGGCCTATCTGAAGCCTGTAAATTTCTAAGAGAAAACCCTTTACTGGTGCAGCATACTTGCCTTATAGCCCTTTGTCTGCCCGAAATCTTGGTTGAGTACCATTCACATTCGCTCCTTTTGCACCAGACCTTCTTTACTGCTGACAAGTGATACTGTGATACCTCTTGGTGCAGATATTCCTGTGGAAAATAGTATACTACTTTCTGCATGTAGGTGACTTAAGAACTTTCTCCCTTAACGAAGGAATTGAGACTCTTTCTATCTCACGCTTTTACTCCTGAGAATATATTGGCCTGTATGTTTTATATCAGTCTTTATATTGGCTGTCAGATTAGATGCAAACATCTGAAAAAAATTAATTCATGCAGCTTGTTTCTGGTGCTTGAATATGGTCAAACATGATGGTGATCAAATGTTTTGACTGATGGTTATCTTGAGATAAGGGACCTACTTACAATCCATTTTGGAGGGGATGGCCTTTTAAGTCCACAGATCTGTCCTCAAGTCCTCTCTAAATGTGGTCCCTTGTTACATTACAGATAGAGTGTATGTAGCATTGTATATAATGGGGTATCTATACTATTTTGCTTGTGTTGCAGCTGGTTTATGCAGGCACTGAACCATGTAACTTTTTCTTTCTTTACAGGTAATCAGAAACATTAATCAGGATAAAGTTAATTTACTGAGTCCTTATATTCAATTTCAAACTTAAATTTTCCCCAAACAAGTACTTAAAATACAAACACTTCTAGTGGTTTTTCTGCAGAATGAAAAAGTGAGCAAGGCAAAAGAATTAAACCAATAATTGCCCACTGTCTTCTCATAGCAGAGCTAATGTCTGAGTTTTTAGAAGATTTTCACGTATAAACTTAGAATAAGAGGCACGAAAAAGCGCACAAGAAAGCGCAGTTTACACTTGTGACCATTTAAAAGGAAGTACGAGTGCTGTAGGAAATACCAGTTTCATTTCTCAAGGAGTCTGTGTGTTTCATTTCTGGTTTTGCTTTATGTGAACTCACCAGGCAAGTGCTCTGCTTCAAATTTGAATGAAACCAAAACCCTCAATACAAAGCTCAACTGAAACTGCTCAGTTTCATCTATTTTGTGGCCTGATCGTTTAAAGTTAATGCATTTTGCGTGATTTCTAGCCAAAAAGTCAATCTGAAGTTCCTTTGAAACTCAGTAAGCATTCACTTGGAATTGGGCTTGGGTTTTCAAGTGATTTCATTGAATCTAGCTTAAATTTCACATTTACAGGTGAACTACAGCAAGCAGAAGAACATAACTGCTTCTTGAAGCACCCTGTCTATCTTCTGGGTATTGATCTTGACAGCTTAAATAGCATTTCTGTGCTTGCAAGTAATGGTTAAGTAATGATAGTATCTGTTAGCATGCAGATTTCCTGCGAGGCTGAATTCAGGTTTCTGTATGCTGTGCGCTTTCGTCTGCCTAAGCGAGCGTGCCTGCTGGGCAGAGGGACAGGCACTGGATGGCGGCTAAAGGGGAACGTTGCCCTTGATCGTCAGGGGCAGGGTGGACTTGCGCAGTGCTGAAACGCTCTTATGTGTCTGCAACAGGGGGACTTTTTATAATACTAGCCTTGAAGGTTCCTGAGCTAAATATTCTGTGTAATAACATGTAATACTGCTGATGTGAGCAGCTGGGAAAAGAGCTGTGTAGTTAGTGTAGGGAAATCTTTGGGAGCTCTAGTATTTAGAGAGAGAAAAGCCTTAGAAGCAACTGGCTGGAGGATGGATCAGTGTGTGGGACAGCTGTTGCAGTTGTCCTTCCTCATTTCTGTCTTGAAGATGGGCAGCATATACTTCTAATTCCAAGAAGCTACAGGAGCCCTAGACTATTTGCAGTCCTATTAGTCTTGTCCCCCCCCCCCTTTTTTTTTTTTCTTTTAAGCCATATGTTATGTTTGGCAGAACATGAAGGCCCAAGATCAACAAAGCACTTAAATGGCCTTTGGTCATGGTTCAGAACATCACCTAAGTCGTGCCTTCAGTAAAGAGAAGGGATGAAGGAGTTTTTTGTTTGTGGGTGTTTGTTTTTCCCCCCCGGTGCACCTGTGTGCAGAGTCAGGCTCCAGCTGCCCTAGGGCTCTTCCTGTGGCTGTCAGAAGTCAATTTCAGCTTCATCCAGGTTTAGCTACTGGTTTATTTTGTTTTCAAAACATTTCAGGTGTTTGAAGCTATAAAACAATTGAGAGCAGCAGGAGAGTTTTGAGATTATTTTATTCTAGTTTGCTTTCTTAATGAACAGTTCCATCTCAGATGTAAAGGCACCCTTTGCCAAGAGAAAACAAAGGACAAACCGGACTCTTGTTCCACAGAAGTGAAGCAATTGCTGCCTTGTTCTGCCCTCTGCTCTCTGAAGCTCTTGTCTACCTACAGGGAAAAGCTCGTGAAACTCCAGTTTGCACTTAGTTCAATATTTTGCACACCTGCTGTTCAGTACTTTTCGGCTTTGAGTGTTGAAGGCTACCACTGGACTGAACAGAACAGGCCAGGCAACCTTTTCTGTCAGTGGTAGGCTTGAAGGGGAAGCAATCTAGGAGCTGCAGGTATCTGACCAGCGAAAACAGGCTGTTGCCCCCTGCCAGGGGCTGAACTTTCTAGTCTCCGTCCAGCAAAACATGCCAGGAATGCACAAAATACCCAGGAGACATCATTACAGGCAGATAGGTACTGTACTCCTAGGTAAGAAGGGTGTTGTTTGGTGGATTGAGGTTTGAATGCTGAATAACTTGGAGGATAAAACTTTGCTATTTATTTAGATGGGCTAGGGAAAAGGTAGGAGAACAACTGCAAGTTGAGTTAGAACAGCGTGGAGTAAAGATTTGATGGAATTTGTAGAGGTACTTGGATGCTTAATGATGCAACTCCATACCAGTGGGATTTCTTACATCTCTTGCTAGCCTGCAGGGGACGAAATACATCAAGATGGCTGTGAGAGGCTTAGTTACTCAGCTACACACTGCTGAGTGTTGGTATTTGATTTCCCTCCTCCCTCTCCCTTTTTCTTTCTTTTTTAACCTGCACTCTTTCAAGGTAGTTGGTATGATTTCACTGGGGGGCTTTCTGTTTTGCACTTCAGACTTTGCTCTCTAGACTAACAAATTTGGGGTATCTGTTAAGGTATCCCAAGATCTGTTTTATAGGCTAACCAAGACTTTGGAGGAGAAACATTGTTGTGAGGTATCAGCCTTAAAATAACACTTCACTGAAACCAAGAGGAGGTAAAACAGAAATAAGAATTTACTCACAATGTCCCAAATAAACTCTGCAATTGCAAATGCCGTGTGTAGCGTACATTCAAACAAAAGAGGGTATACTTGGCCCAAGATGGAATTGAGACGTTTTCTCCTTCTGTCTCTGTTCCCTTAACTTACTGAAGATGTTTTCATGAGACAACCACTTATTTCCTTGGAGGCGCAATGCTCCCTTGTTAGATAAGATGTCAGTTCTTCCACAGGATCTTCCAAGGATTTTGCAGTGTTGTAGTTCAGGGATACTTTCTGTAGCCACATGACCTCACTTTCCACATCACACTCATGAGACCAAAATTTGCCTTTAATTTGCTATCGGTTGCATGTTTGCTTCTGCTAGCATATTACTTCTGAAAAAATATTTCTGGAGCGATACAGCTGAAAGTTCTATTCTGGAGTATGAATAAATAGAATATATCCATGCATTTCATAAAGCTGTTGAAATGGCTTTGAATCCTTCAGAACTGCGCCTCTCTAATCTTCAGAGAGCACACGCACTAGAGTTGCCTGGAGAGATGCACTATAATTCCCTCAATACAAATTGATGATATAAAAAGCTACCTCGAATTGCATCTGCAACCCCATGGGAATGGACTCAGCAGTTCCTCGTGCCACAGCTCAAGCATAAAATCTTGCTCTTAGAGTTACGTAGCATGTCTGCAGTGAGAACTTAATAAAGAAAGCACTGTGACAAGATCAGGGTGCTCAGAGAAGCAAATCAGTACTTTGAACAAATACCACTTGCTCTGTCAGGGCTGTGCTGATTTAGAAAACAAACACACTCTCCTCTGCCAGTGTAACTGTGCCTAAAGAAAGACTTCTGTCAGTATGACTACCCCAGTGGGGGAGAGCAGGGATATCGCCACCTTACATCCTTGGTCACTTGGCTGTGGTGGCAGATGTACGTCGAGCAGCCAGCCCTGCCAGGATGCTTGCAAGCTGCTACTGAGCTGTGAATGGCAGTTTGCAGCATGCTCCATTTCAAGCAGTACGTGCCCAGAGCGGGTTATCGCCACATCTGTGCTGTCTCTAACTGAGGATCTGCTTTCAGTATTAGCTTTACTCTAGATGTACACTGCTACAAATAGAGCAATCCTTCTTTCCCTACATTCATGGTCCTGTCTCTTCACCTGTGGTCCTGGACACCTCTGCTAGCTTTAACGGCTTTGAGCTACTTGCTCTTGTGCCAGTACAGCTGCATGTGAGGCGAAAGGCTGCAATGGTTTGGGAGGCTGACCTAAATGACCTTCCTGTTCTCTTCAGTGCTCAAACTGGATTCATTCTGTGGCCTCGCAAACACTGCCCTGGGACAACTGCAGGCTGGGGAAGAGCTTTGCAGTGAGTTGTTTGGGGCAGAAACACTTCAAACTTGTGCCTCTGCTGAGAGCAGTGGCCACAAAGGCAAAGCCCTTGGCTCCTTTTGTGATACAGATTCTGTACTGAGGCAGGTCAGTTTTCCATGCAGCTGCTCCACGCGCCCAAATGTAAGGCTGCTGCCTATGTTCCTTACACCATTTCTGAGCTGATGTACTGACACTGACCTCAGTAGAATTAGTGGAGATTTACTTGGGTGTGAGCGCATGCATGATCAAACAGCCACGCTGAATGCGATACCAACTGTCAAGAAGATCTAATCTTCGTACAAGGTGAAAGATCTCTCACTAACGATATGGCCTAATCACCAAATGGCATTTTGCATGCATCACTGTCAAATGCTGTCATGGTTTTAAAATGTATTTCAATGGTTGTAAGAAGCTGATGATTAAAATTAGTATAGTTGCACTAAAGAGACTGGATTGGTTAGTTGCTCAGAGACACCTTTTATGAGAAATGGAACTGAATTTCCTGTATAACAGAAAAAAATTCATTTAGAAGGTTTTATTAGTCTCACTGAGCCCCTTATTTTCTCTGTCAGACTGTTTATATCTCTTACATGTTGTTAAAGGAAATCTCTCCTTTGAAATTGAGACAGAATTTAAAACACAAGTAATACACCTGCCAAGAAGAGAGACTGTTTTTATTAGCAAAATTAACAGGATAAAGATACAGAGCAGAGATGCACATTTTCCCACTCCAGTATTAAAAATGTATTTATATGTTGGTTTTGGGGCATAAGAGCAGAAAAATTGCAGTACTTTTCTCCAACACCCATGCATGCTTACTTAAAATTGGCAAGTTTAGAGTCTGGATTGATTTAGACTAAGGCCCCAGAGTTCAAGGTACAGTGAGACTCTGTTAACCCTTGCTTAGCTGATTCTCACCCAGGTTACGGTGGAATTGCTAGATCATGGAATCACAGAATCAGTAAGGTTGGAAGGGACCCTTGGAGATGATCTAGTCCAACCTCCCTGCTCAGCAGGGTCACCTAGAGCATGTTAGACAGAGTTGAACATCTCCAGAGAAGGAGACTCCACAGCCTTTCTGGGCAAACTGTGCCAGTGCTCCTTCGCTCTCACAGTGAAGAAATTCCCCCTTGCGTTCAGGCAGAACTTCCTGTGCTTCAGTTTCTGCCCATTGCCTCTTGTCATGTCACACGGGACAACTGAAAGGAGTTTGTCCCCGTCCCCTTGACACCCTCCCTTCAGGTACTTACACACATGTATAAGATCCCCCCTTCAGTCTTCTCTTCCCCAGGCTGAAGAGGCCCAGCTCTCGCAGCCGTTCCCCGTAGGGCAGGTGCTCCAGCCCTCTGATCATCCTCGTAGCCCTACGCTGGACTCTCTCCAGTAGCTCCATGTCTCTCTTGTCCTGGGGAGCCCACAACTGGACGCAGTGCTCGAGATGAGGCCTCCCCAGGGCTGAGGAGAGGCGCAGGCTCACCTCCCTCGACCTGCTGGCAACACTCTTCCCAGTGCACCCCAGGAGACCGTTGGCCTTCTTGGCCACAAGGGCACATTGCTGGCTCATGGTCAACTTGTCATCCACCAGCACTCCCAGGTCCTTCTCTCCATAAGGTCAGCCCCCAGCTTGTACTGGTGCCTAGGGTTATTTTCCTCTAGGTGCAGGACTCTGCACTTGCCCTTGTTGAACCTCAGGAGGTTCCTCTCCGCCCAACTCTCCAGCCTGTCCAGGGCTCTCTGAATGGCAGCACAGCCCTCAGCTGTCTCAGCCGCTCCTCCCGGCTTGGTAGCATCATCAAACTTGCTGAGGAGGCACTCTGTCCCCTCATCCAGGCCATTGATGAAAAAATTGAACAGGATGGGACTGGGGTACTGGGGTACTGAGCCCTGGAGAACTCCACTAGCCTCCAACTGGACTCCGCACCACTGATGATGCCCTCTGAGCTCTGCCATTCAGCCAGTTCTCAATGCACCTCACTGTCCACTCGTCTAACCCACACTTCCTGAGCTTCTCTAGGAGGATGTTAGGGGAGACAGTGTCCAAAGCCTTGCTGAAGTCAAAGTACACAACATCCACTGCTCTCCCCTCAGCTACTCAGCCACTCATTCCATCACAGAAGGCTATCAGGTTGGTTAAGCAGGATTTCCCCTTGGTGAAGCCATGCTGGCTACTCTTGATCACCTTCTTTTCCTCCACATGTCTGGAGGTGACACCCAGAATGAGCTGTTCCATCCCCTTTCCAGGGATGGAGGTGGGGCTGACCGGCCTATAGTTGCCTGAGTCCTCCTTCTTGTACTTTCTGAAGACTGGAGTGACATTGGCTTTCTTCCAGTCCTCAGGCACCTCTCCAGTTCTCCAGGATCTTTCAAAGATGATGGAGAGCGGCCTGGCAACAACATCCACCAGCTCCCTCAGTACCCATGGGTGCATCCCATCCAGGCCCATGGATTTGTGGATGTCTAGCCTGCCCAGAAAGTCTCTAATCCTTTCCTCTTCAACCAAAGGGAAGTCTTCCCTTCTCCAGACTTTCTCCCTCATGTCCAGGCTCTGGGATTCTTGAGGGCTGCCCTTAGCAGTGAAGACTGAAGCACAGAAGGCATTCAGTAATTCTGCCTTCTCTGTATCCCTTGTCACCAGGGCCCCTGCTCCATTCAGTAGCGGGCCCACATTTTCCCTAGTCCTCCTCTTGCTGCTGGTGTATTTGAGGAAGTCCTTCCTGCTGTCCTTGACATCCCTTGCCAGACTCAATTCCAGCTGGGCCTTAGCTTTCCTCACCACATCTCTACAGACTCTGGCTGCATTCCTATAATTCTCCCAAGTATCCTGTCCCCTCTTCCACAGTCTGTGTATTTTCTTCTTCTGTCTGAATTTGGCCAGGAGCTCCTTGCTCACCCATGCAGGTCTCCTGCCCCTTTTGCTGCACTTCTTACTCATAGGGATGCACCACTCTTGAGCTTGGAGGAAGTGATGTTTGAATACTAGCCAGCTCTCCTGGACCCCGCTTCCTTCTAGGGCCTTAACCCATGAGACTCCGCCAATTAGGTCTCTGAAGAGCCCAAAGTCCGCTCTCCTGAAGTCCAGGGTTGCAATCCTGCTTGTTGCCTTACTTCTTTCCTGCAGGATCCTGAATGCCACTGTCTCATGGTCACTGCAGCCAAGGCTGCCCCCAACCTTCACATCTCTAACCAGTCCCTCTCTGTTGGTAAGGACAAGGCCCAGCAGGGCACCCTTCCTCATAGGCTCCTCCACCATCTGTGACAAGAAGTTAGCATCAGTGCATTGCAGGAGCCTCCTGGACTGCTTGTGCCTTGCTGTGTAGTCGCTCCAGCAGATATCAGGGTGGTTGAAGTCCCCCATGAGAACCAAGGCCTGTGATTGTGAGGCTACCTCCAGCTGTCTGTAGAAGGCCTCACTGACTTCCTGATCAGGTGGCCTGTAGTAGACACCCACAACAGTGTCCCCCAGGTTGGCCTGCCCTTTGATCTTCACCCATAAGCTCTCGACTGCCTCCTCCTCCGCCCCTATGCAGAGCTCGATGCATTCCAGTTGCTCTCTCACATAAAGAGCAACTCCACCACCTCGCCTTCCTGGCCTGTCTCTCCTGAAAAGCACAGAGCCATCCATGGCAGCATTCCAGTCATGTGAGCTATCCCACCACGTCTCTGTGGCTGCAATGAGATCGTGGCCCTGCGATCGCACACAGATCTCCAGCACCTCGTGTTTGTTCCCTGTGCTGCGTGCATTGGTGTACAGGCATTTCAGAGAGGTGGTCATGCCTCCAGGTTTCCCAGGAAGGGCGTACAGGGGTCGCCCATAGCCATGTCCCAAACGCACAGCCCCAGCTGCATGTACCCATTGGAGGCCCCCCAACCCAACTTGTGTTTTGTTGTCTACCCTGTCTCTATGACACCCCCTCCTACCTAGTTTAAAGCCCTCTTTACTAGGCTGGCCAACCTGTTTGCAAAGGCAAATGTGCCCCACTTAGTGAGGTGAATCCTATCTCTCCCCAACAGTTGTTGCCCTTCAAACCATGTTCCGTGGTCATAGAATCCAAAACCCTGTTGCCAGCACCAACAGTGTAGCCAGTTGTTGATTTGGGAAATCTTCCTATTCCTCCTCCCATGCCTCCCCCTAATCGGCAGGACCAATGAGAAGACCACCTGGGCTCCCAGATCCTTGACCGCCGTGTGCAGGGCCTTGAAGTCTTCTTTGATTGTTTATAGTTTGCTCTCTGTATCGTTAGCACCCACATGAAAGAGCAGGAGAGGGCAGTAGTCTGATGCCCCTGTCCTGTGGCAGCAGCATATTAATCTTTGTAGGGCTCACCCACCTGACGCCAAGCAAGAAGAGCCTTAACAAAAGGCTTAATGAGTCTTTAGCAGCACGGCTCCTTGCTGCATGCTCCTTTCAACACCGGAATAGGAGTAAGGGGCTGGGGTGGAGGGGGCACTTTCTCCTCCTGCGTCTACTGGAGAGATGGCAGTGGGAGGCACCCACGAGGACACAGCCTGAATATCACCAGATGGAGCGGAGGAGAAGAGCTGCTGATGCTGTGGGAATGAGGACATCGGAGACTTGGGACTGTGGCAGATAGAGTTCTTTTCTGAGAAAAGCTCTGCAGAACTTAGTTCTCCCTGAGTTATAGTTAACCTGTATCTCTGGAAGATAACTTGGCTGCAGGGTTAGCCGGCTGTGCGGTGGGAGGATTAGCAAAGCAGCCTCTAAATACACAGATTTGCTTTCAGTCCAGCTGAAGGCGAGAATCTACTTGTGCAGTAATTGAGAGGATAAGGGGAAAAAACAGACTGAGGCTTCACGATTCCGTGCAAGAAGATCTAAACAGCTCCTGCCTTTACTTCTTTGCCCCTGATACTAAGGATTTACCACCTGTGTTGACTTCAGTTTGAATTTTCTGATAGCTGGTATTTCTTTTGCAATCCTGGAACCTGGAATCATATATTTACGATTTATGTGGGAATCCCAGTTTCCTTTTTTTTTTTTTTTTTTTTTTCCTGTTTCTCTGAAGCAACAAAGGTACTTAAAAATTTCTAAACTATTAGCTCTAAAGCATCAGAACCAGGAACATCATTAGATACATAAAAATGGATTAGTTAAGAAATATGATTCCCCTCCCCGCCAAACCAGGCTTCTGCTTCTTTGCAATCTTCCTTATTCTTTTTGATGAGCTTAAGGTTTCTATTCCTGGCTTTCTTGTACTGAACAATATTCAGCTGCTTTTAGCTCTCTTACTGTAGAACAGTTGGTGTTGTTGTTCCACAGGCAGTTTGTCCTACCCTTCACCCTGTGAAGCTTTGTGTTTCTCAGAATGTGCTTTTCCCTTCAATTCCTCTTCCTCCAAATTCCATTCTAGCTCCTTTCCTCAGATTCCTCAGAGCATGTTCTTACTTGCTTTGTGGAAGTATTTAGGAACTCAGTTGAAAGTCCTGTTCCCCCTCTCCCCGACGTTTTGGCAAAGGGAGGAGGATTATTTCTCTGAGAGCCAAGAGTCGATGTGTGGCTGCGGAACTGGCTGGGAGGCTGAGATGCAGGACAGGAGTGCATGCAGTCACGTTTGGATTTATTAATATTCTTACTGGAAACAGTGGGCCTTTCCATTGACTTCTACAGAGTTCTTTGAATTTATTCTAGCTGAAGATTGGGCTTAACAGCTGCAGGACAAAATTCAACTTTATTCAGCTGGAAGATCAAGTGATACTTGGAATCAACTGCTATAAGCGACTGTTATACTTTGATATGTTGCATTAGCCATTTGACTCTATTTGAGTTCTTCTGAGAGATTTTGTTCAAGTTATATATGGCCTGAAGATCAGCTGTCAAATGCGGATGGTTAGGATGGACATCATGATCTCCTGAGAACCCTTCCAGCCCTTAGCCCTATTGTCTGTGAAATTCATTATATCTTCTTTGACTGAAAATCCTATCAGTTTAATATATCTCATGAATTTAATTGTGATTTTCTCAGGATAACAAGTGTTCTCGGTCTTCTCTTACTCATATGTTTATACTGGGGTTGGTATAAACCCTGGCCCTGACCAAGCTTCTGTCCTGTGGGTTAGAGGAACAAGGACAGTATGTTCTCATCCTCAAGCTCTTGATTTAGAGTTTAAGATGTAGCAACCTGGAGACTCTTCTTATTTAAGCCAGTGACTGTGTAGCAGGTGAATATTCTCAATGCTCAGAGGCTAGTGGCACAGTAGATTATGGTAGTTATACTGTATGTAGTGAATTACTAGCCATGCAAAGCTAAAT